>NC_143249.1:100932066-101540892 GCF_984573655.1 Nuphar pumila
AACAAAACCCAAATCTTACAGACATTCGAGAGGATTAAATGGGAAACAGAGCAAACATCTTCACAATAGTTCTAATGCACATGGTATGGAATCTGCCCAGGTATATTGAGGACATCGGGCCTCAAAACGTGAATTATCATTTACCTATCAGCATGCAATTTTCAATGAGGTGAAAGAACCTGTATGAGAAATCAGATAACAAAACTGATTATCAGATAGAAATCTATATAAACTACAGACGGCTGACAGGCGATGGACATAACTTACATGATGAAACAATCATTGTATATACAGCCTATGCATGGAGTTCATTTCAAGAATATACAAGTGGGAAAATAACCTTAACTAAGAAAATATATAGATGCGACATGATGATTAAGGATGGATTGAACTAGGGCAATCTTACAATGTAAAAATGTCAATAAAGTGTGGGGTGGTGCAACCGTAGGAATGTATTGCAAGTGAAAGTTAACTATTGCAGCCAATGAGGCTACAGGTGATGCTATAACAGTAACAAGATGGCAGATCTAAGAATGCTGTGGGTGTTAAGGGCAAGGGGTGCGAATGTGACAGATGGTGCAACAGTGAACATGTAGATAGGTAAGTACAGTGAATGAAGATGATTTGGGGGCAGTGTAGATGGAGTGGTATGCTTCATAACACTTACCTCATTGAAGCCTCATTCGGAACTGAAAGTGAATTTTGGGTTTTGAAAGATGCCTCTGACAACTCTGTTACGACCTTGTAATCTCCCTGATTAGAACACATTATATCAATCCATGATGGTAAGTCACAGTCCCCGCAAGGATCATCTCCAACCTATGCTTACACCACTCTCTAGCCAAGAAGTGCCTTTGTTTCATTTAGTGCCTTCACGTTCAACCAAACACTGAGCTCTGCAACTTTTGAGATTGATCGCCTCCTTTTTGCCGGCTGGGGAAGAAACGGGATAATAAGGAGGGGAAGGAGAAAATGTGGAAGAAAAATGAATCAGAGAAGGAATGCGAGCAGAAGAATAAGATGCGGGGGTGAGAATGGATGGATTTTAGGGTTTTCTGTGTGCCTCTTTTAAAGGGGAAAAAGGAGGATGCGGTTGAAGATGGGGGGTTGGAGAGGCTGAGAATGGAGATTTTTCCGCGATGGACGAAGGAGGAGAGAAGGAGGGCCATGGAGGAGTGCGGATGAGGGAGAAAACTCGAGAAAAAAAGCTCGAAAGGGTCCCCCCCCTTCAAAACCCTAACTCGACTATTTATTTTTTGGCAATGGGTTTTTACATTTTCCGAAAAGAGGTTTTCTTATAAAGAGATTTTTCAAAAACGGGTTTCTCTTAAAAACCATTTCTTCTTTTTTTGTAATTTTCCTTCATTATTTTTGATTTTTTTGTTCTTTTCTTGAATTTTTAATTTTTTTGTATTTTTGAAATAAGAATCTAAGATTTTACGAGAAAACAAAGATTAAACACTATTTTTTTTGTATTTTTCTGAGAAATATTTACAAAAGTGTTTTTCCGAGAATTTCAGACTATTTCAGGGAAATTTCTTCAGAAAAAGGGTTTGGACCCAAGCTTTGAGAATATGTTCGAGTTTTGAAACTCGAATCGAAAAATACAACGTGATGGATCCAAACAGATGTCGGAGGGACTGTTCGAGCTGTATTAAAACTATTTTTGGTATTTTCTATAATTTTAATTTTTAAAATTTGGACAATGAGACTTAGATTTGGATCTGGACAATGGATCCAGATCCGAAGTCAATTTAAACAAATAAACTGAAGTTAATTTCAGTTAAGCTTGAGAAATGAACGGGAATTTAGATTTAAAATGACTCATTAGGGTCAAAAGGGGAATATTTAGAAGATTTTGAAAAATTTGGGGTGTTCACAGGTGCCTTGGAAATTGGTGTCGTTCCAGGCATCAACTCGATACCAAATTCGATCTCTCGCCTCGGTGGTAACCCAGGTAGTTCCTCCGGAAAGACATCAACAAATTCTCGGACCACGTCCAAGTCGCAGATCAGAACCATCTCAGGTTCCACGGGGGAAATACTGACTAAGAAAGCAGTACCCCCGTTCCGCAGATACTTCTGAGCCTTGAAAGATGAAATCATGCGGCTCTCGCGTAGGGATTGAGGGAGCTTGATCTCCAGAACAGGACGATCAGGCTGAGAAAGAATGATCTTGCCTTCCCGACAAAAGACTTGAGCATGGTACACAAAAAGCCAATCCATGCCCAAAATCACGTCATACTCTATCATATCTAACAGGATAATGTCAGCTGATAGGTTTTGTCCTGCCACTGACACCACGATGTTCGGGATATACGAGTCACAAAAACACTGCTCTCCAGTTGGAGTGCGAACCTCCAATGGATAATTCAAAGACTCGACTGACAAAGGCAAGGTACAAGCAAATCTAGCTGCTTTAAATGAATGAGTAGCTCCACAATCAAACAAAGTAAATGCTTCATGTCCGGCTACCGAGATCGTACCTTGGACCAACTCTGCTTTGGTTACTTGGTCAACTGTTGCCGCGTATGCTCGTCCGGCAACGACTTTCTGGTTTGCTGGCTTCGGTGGGTACGGCGGCTGCTGCTGCGTAGCAGTCTGTTGCTGTTGCATCAGCTGTGAAGTGCTTGGCGTATTCCTGCGCTGGTCGTCCGCTTGTTTCTTTCTGCAATCCCGGATATAGTGACCCATCTTTCCACAATATAGACATCCGCCTGTGTTCCGTGGGCACCCCGGATGATCTGTGGTACACTTCGGACAACTGGCGGCTTTAAGCTGCTTCTGCTGCGGCTGTTGGCGTTGCTGGTACTGGGGTCTACGGTTCTGATACTGGATCTGGCGGTTGTTGCTGTTGTTGTTGTTGCGCTGCTTCTTCGACTGATGACGAAACTTCCCTCCACCCTGGTTCTTCTGAAAATGCCTCTTCCTTGGCCAACTCCCATGGCCATAATTCTGCTGCTGCTGACGCTGTGCGGGAGTCTTCTGCGATTCGCTCCAGTCAAGCTCAAGCAAGGAGGCCGTCTCTAAAGCCTCATCGACCGTCATAGGTGCACGGGTGTACACCTTCGTTCGTAGTACCGGCTTCAACCCTCGAGCAAATTTAAGAGCTCGCTCCTTCTTTGTCGTGTATAAGTTTGGACAAAACCTCTCCAGGCTGCGAAAACGTGTAACGTATTCAGAGAGAGAAGAACTACCCTGCTGGAGGTCAAGAAACTCCTGCATTTTCCGGCTCCTCTCGTGAGCTGGAAAGTAAGCGGTGTAGAACGCTTCCACAAACTGGTCCCAGTCTACAGGCTGGTTATCGAATTTTATCTCCCAGGTGGTCGCCCACCACCTTTCTGCGTCCTTCCTGAGACGATAGGTCCCAAAATCCACCTTCCGATCATCACCAACTTGTAACACACGAAAGATGCGCTCTATTTCTCTGATCCAATCTTCGGCTGCTTCTGGCGACGATTTCCCATCAAACGAGGGAGGGTTCAAGCTCATAAATTGCTTATATGGGACTGCGGTAACAGAAATCTGGGCAGGTGTTACCTGGCCCTGGGCGGCCTGCTGAAGGTGCTCGCCCATGTTCCTCATGGTCTCCGCCTGTCGACCCACAACCTCTGTAAAGTTGTTCAGAGTCTCCATAAGGTCATCACATCTGGCGCGCCATGCCATCTAAATGTGCAAAAGTTTATGCGTAAGCAACCAACAAAACACAAGGATGGAAAATTTTCTATTTTATTACTAAGAGGTTGTAACATTACAGAAGTACCCTTCATCAGGATAGGGTTAAACAAGCGCTACCAACAACTTACGCACGTCAAAACCAAAACGAAACAACATATCGCAATCTCATGACTTGCTAGTGTAGAAGTCCCTGTAGTCCTTTCGACTACCATAGCGCCTCGGCCTAACACGTGGAGGAGAAACAACATTCCTCAGCAGCGTGTCCGAGATCTCCTGGACTTCCTTCAGAATCGGCGGCACGTACTCCGAAGAAACCGCATAGGGGTAGGACTCAGGAGAATACTGGAGAGAATCGATCGCTCCGCGCCTTTCTCCATCCTGGCTATCCACTTCCACAACTAGTGGTCCACAGACCGAAGATACATCTTCGATGTCTTCCGCATTGCTCATCCAAAGTTCATCCCTCTGCTTTGTCTGGCATTCCTCTATGACATGCCCACGAAGACTACAGTAGGGGCACTCAGCCAATTCACGGGGACAGATCTTCCCCGCGTGATCTTCCAAACACCTGGCACATGGAGGTGCCAACATATGCACATTACGTGCCAAATATCGCACAGCTCCACTCATGGCCTCTTCGCCTCGAGTCAGGTTTTGGAGAGCCTCCAAAATCTTGTCGTAAGTCGGGTTCGTCGACATCTAACATACCAGCAGAACCACAACACAAACTATCTAAAAAGCGGGAAATAGAGAAATGAAAGAAACTTAACTTATACTTACAGTGCGATGGATGATGCACGATGAAGTTCTGACCGCACACTTGAACTCTGCTCTGATACCAAAAGTTGTGGCGCCCCAAACCCCGACCTTGGAAAAACCTTGGAATTTTCAGTGATTTTTTTTTTTTTGAAGAGTTCAAGGGTTTAAGTAAAGAATTAGCGGAAAGCAATTGTGGGGAAAGCGACAAAGCCGCAAGTCTGGGCGGCCGCCACAGATGGGTGCAACAAGTGAAAACAGTGTAACCAACGGTGTGTACAAAAAGTGTAGCTGTAAGTTAAAAAGGGAAAACATCCCAACGGTCTAAAGAGTTTACAGAGTGTAAATACAAAAGTACAAAACAGGGAATACATCCCAATAAATAACCAAAACCCCAAAAAAAGAGACCACCAGGTACAGGAACTGCAGGTCAAGTGTGTGGGTCCCCCGAGCCTCCACCGTGTGTCATCGCATCCGCACTATACCTGTTCGTCACCTACATCCCCATAAAACAGGGTCAATCCTCTTGCGAGGTGGTGAAGAAGCAACCACAAGCAGATATATAATCAACTCACAAGGAACTGAAAGTAAGCTAACAAGTGGCAAATGTAAAGTGACAATTACTAGTCAACTACTAAGTAACACCAAAGAAACAGCAGAGCAAGTACTCACGCAGTAACTAACTGTAACCAGTGCCGTGTAAGTAAGGTAACCAAGTAACAGCTGAAACAAGTAAAGTAACTGAAGTAGCATCTACAAAACACGAAAAGTAGCAACTACAGTATGTCAGCTGATTGGTTAGTCTTTAAGTTCTTCTAATTACTCCTTCGGGTACGCGAAGGAACCTCGCATTATGTGAGACATGCACCCGGCGTCTGTTATTCAACTTATGGTGTGGTAACCGGGGAAGCTACAGACCGAGTCAACCATATGCGAGCAACACACAGCTAGGAGAAAACACTCGCATAGGCAAAGGATTGTAATCCGTACTACTGCAGTAGTGAGGCCCTAAGAAGGTACCTCGACCTCCCTGACTCTGAGTGACTGGAGGCCAAAAGAACGCTACAGTTCCTATCAAAACACGTGTCGTAGTAACGACGAGTCACTCAGGGTTGTACCATCCACCCTCTCCCAAGGTGAACCATTTTGTGAATGGGGCGAAGCAGGTTTATCTTTCTTAAGGCTCAAGTTCAATCATACCTCACAACGAGGAATCTGCCTCGTGGTCCCCGTGGGGTACGCAAAACGAGGACTTGGCCTGCCCATCCACGTGCTCAGCCTCACACGGCCAACGGAGCACACTGCTCGTGAAAACAGTCAAAACACCATATTATCTCATTTTCTGTTTAGGGTATAACACACAAGAGTCCACTCCACACAAGGGCCACTGCCCGAAGACTCTAACTGAGCCCACAATGAATCATTTCAACATTCATACCCTATGGTGTTCAATTTCTATCTTTTTATCTCATGAGGTAAGTGCACCTAATGCACTTCCCAATGCCTCAAGCTAGGTATCTCCTTAGGCTATGCACTACTCAATAACAGTGTCAGGATGTGCTAAGTGCAAAGTGAAGGAATATCACAAGTTTTTATCTTTTGCACAAATATAAACAACAGAGGCATCACATGCTATTAAACTGCACTATATTACATACTTCAGTGTTATGATTGCATTCAACTACATTTTCATATTCAAGTGTTTGAAATCGAATTTAACCAATCATCCTGTCTAATGGGAATAACATTGGTTTCCCACAAGGTGAAGCGTTGCTCTGGTACGAAAGATGCAACGGTGATCCAAAGGACCATTACACGTGGTTCAATGCACTTACATGCTTATGGTGAAAACTAGGATATTCCCGTCTTATGGGAACAACATTAGCTATTTCCACGGTATGGGGAGCCGCACTTGCGGTCCCGAAATAAACCGTTTGTCAAAAAGAACGTTAGATTAACATTAATTGACTCAAAGTGTAACATTATCATAAGAAATATTTGGACGGAACACAAGAGTGTCGCATGTCCATTCGGACATACCAAAACAATTATTTAAGTGTTGTTAACCAATATGTGTGCATATACATACATAAATTCACGTTACAAAGATACTCAAGGTTTCACATACCTATACTTATATACACGTAAGTATATACATATTCGCACTTATATATATATATATATATATATATATATATATATATATATATATATATATATATCGAACTCGATGCAACCCAAAGCATGTACACTATGCCAAAGCTTAACCGAGGTGTGAAGAAGGTGTAGGCTAACTAAATCTGACATTGGGTCTACTATGGTTCAATCTTGAAATGGAGACAAGCTGGTTTTGAGTGAAAAGTGTTTGACAGCCAGAATAGTTGGATTTCGGGTTTGCCAGGGTACCAACGGGAAGTTTACACACTTGCGGTCAAGGAAAGAGAGTTTCAGTCCCGAATAATGGTCTGGCCTTTCCGGGCCTAACTGCCATGCATACCGACATGGTCAGGTCCGATCCATAGTTCGGGCCAGATCGACCAATGGCTTTGGTTGGGGCTAAATCCAACCCCGACAAGGGTCAATGTCTATTCTAGTGAAAAGAGGCACTAAGGCTGATCAAGGGGAGGTCTGGTCCTTAGGACCAAACGACTGCTAAGACAGGGCAGGGTCTCAGTTCAGACCTGAGCCCAAAGTGGCTCAGCCGAAAAGGGAAACTCGGGGTGCCCAGCACCTAGTAGCTGGCACACTGCTCCAACCTGGGTGAGCCTCAGCTAACCCTGGGTGCCAAAAGGTTTAGGTCTGAAATCTCGGTTCAGATCTGCACCCCCCCCCCCCAAGGCTAACCAAAAGCCATGGGTGCACAGCACCCAAACGGTGCACACCCAACCCCAGCCAAGAGGGTAACTCGGGCTGGGCCCAAACTTGCACCCAACCGAAACAAGATGGACTGTAGTGCTGGTGTGAACCCATGGTTCAGACCGGCAACAGTCCAAGACAAAGAAAAAAGAAAATGATACAACAAAACTTACCTCCGAAAAAAAAGAAAAAGCTCATCGAGGGCTTGTGCTGGGCGCACGGACTACCCGCATGGCATCCAGCTCCAGCTAGGGCGAAAACTGGATGGCCAAGTGGTTTGGTCCACTGGACCAAGTCGGATGCTCTTCTCAGCAGCATGAGCAAGAGCTCAAAAGGGGCGGTCGAGCAACCAACCCAAAAGGGGTATGGCATCGAACGACCGGTTTTCCCCCCCTGGTCGGTCGGAACACTCGGTGCCCTGGTGCGCCAACCGGGTGAACCGACCCGAGAACCAACGTGTCAAAAATAAAGAAATAAAAAAAAAAAAAAACAAAGCAAGCATTACCTTGCTGCTAAAAAAAAAAAACCAGGGTTCCACGCTCAAGCAGGGCTGGTCACGTCGTGACCCAAGCCCAGATCGTTGCTGCAATACCAGTCCCAGCGCGTGGGGACTGGATTGAGCCCAAACACCATTAAAAGAAACATCCAAAAGAAAATAAAAGAATGTTGATGGCCGAAATGCACCAACCGGCGTTCCAGCATTCCGAGATCATGCCAAACGGAATGGGGGTGGGCTGGACAAGCCCAGCTTGGTCCAGCACACCCGAAGAAATTGCTATAGCTGTGAACCCACCATGAATACAGCGGGAAAGAAAAACGTAACAACCTCTTCTTTTTTTTTTGTTGAGAAGGAAGACCAAAACAAGCATAGAAGGTGATTAAAACTGAAATGAAATCGAGGGGAAGAACAAAAGCAAAGATTGTAAATGCATGCTACAACATGATAATGTAAATCCATGGTGAGCTAATCCACCGTATGGACTTGCATGCAAAGATGCAAAGCCCCACCGACTTCCTTTCCATACGAAATCGTAAACAAGAAGGGTGAATCTTCACCTTAGCTAGTGGAAGAAGAGGAAGGTGATGTTGCAGCTACACGTTAAGAGGTTCCCACGGTTGGAGAGGGGAAACAAGTGAGAGGGAAAGAGAGAGAGAGAGAGAGAGAGAGAGAGAGTCTTTGGAAAAAAAATCGCCGAACAAGAGATAGAGGGGGGCCCGTTTTTTTCTAAGAGTTTTTATAGGATGTTCTCTAGGTTGGACGGCTAGGATTTACCCCTCCAAGATGGAGGGCTGGGGTGCTCCATGCCCCCCCATAGCCAATGCATGTCAAGCTTTTTAAACTTTTTAGAAAGACTTTCTAAAATACAATTTTGAAAAGCCATTAATGTTTTGAAAAATTTCAAGGGCTGCCCAAGGCTAGCCGCTCCTTAGGCCCAACCGGTTTTGGGTATTTTTAAAACTTTTAGTTTTGTTTCAAAATTGCCATGGGGCGCCAGCCCCATGCTCTTTTTTTTGAAAAGACGCCCTTCATGATGGGCTTTGGGCTCCATCATGAGGTTTTTGAAAAGATACATGGCCAATAGAGGCCCTCTTTTTTTTTTAAAACCATGCAACCTTCTTGCAAAAATGCCACTCAGCTGGTCCACCCTTGACCAGCTGGTCAACCATGACTATGGATGTCCACTGATAGGGTCGCCCATGGGTGTTGGATCCACTAAGTGTTCTGGGTCAAAACCCAAAACCCGCCAAAATATAGGTCATAAGAAAACGCATTTTTACTGAAACAAAGTAATAATTTAATCCCAGCAAGTCATTTCATTCTCTTAATAACCTTAATTAATGTAGAATGGTCGAAGCCTCTTAAGGAAATCACCACTCGTTCGTTAAAATTAAGCGTTCTAAGATTCGGGTCCAAACTTAAGTCAATACTCGTAATTGACATGCACTGACAAGGTTTCCTCGTTGTTCAGGTCTAAATTTCGGGGTGTATCACCACCACCCTATTCCAAACTTATCCTAAAGGATTCAGGTGTTGAACCGTTCTAGATTTCCCAAAATTGCTTTATCTACATAATATTATGCGATTTACCCAATTCTTAAAATAAGCAAATCCTCAAAAATTACCAAGACATAAAAATTCATTGATTTCCATATAATTACACCATAATCATCAAAATTAGAATCGTGGATCTTACAGTGCCTTCACCAAGGAAGTGTGGAAATAAACGATATTTCGGGTTGTTTGGGTCAAGAAAGAAATCCAGTTCGTAGTAGAGACTGGTAATGTTTTGGAGTCAATAGACTCATGTATATAGTTTCTCAACGCCTAAAGTCTGCTAGTACGGCATGACGTTTTGTTTAAGGCGATGCTTGCGTAAAATGTAATGTATATTAAGTAAATAAAGCTTTGCTTCGATATATACATAGAGAAACTAAAACACGTTGCTTGTATGTGATAGATAAATGGCTCCTACGACGAGGAGAACCATGCCGATCGAGGAGTCCCATACTCAAGGATTCCTGCTGAAAATGCTCAACAATCTGGTTACTGCCATCCGTGAAACAAGGCCAGAACCAGTCGCACCTCGAAACGAAAACGTTGGGGGAATAACCTATGAAAAATTCCTCAAGCTTGATCCACCAGTATTCGCCAGTAAAGCCGATCCTAAACTGGCAGAGAGTTGGGTCGAAAAGACAGAACGTGCCTTCCTGGTACTGGGAGTACGAGAAGAAAAGAAGACCAACTTTGGCACGTACAGGCTGAAAGACAATGCACGGAAGTGGTGGGATACCACTAAGATTATCCAGTTCTCAGAAGTTGAAGTCATTCCTTGGACTGACTTTCGGAGAGCTTTCATGGATAATTACTTCCCGTTACACTCCAGAAACAAGAAAAAGATGAAGTTTCTAGAATTGGAGCAGGGTAGTATGAGTTGATTGACTATACCACCAAATTTCAAAATCTTGAGCGGTACTGCTTCTGGTTATTTGAGACCGACTCAGAAAGGGCCGACAAGTACATCAACGGACTGCGAGAAGGGTTAACGTCACGGGTTATCACCAGCATGCCCCAAACTTTTCAAACTGCTGTGGCAGCAGCTTCAAAAATTCAAGTGGATTGGGAGTGATCAAAAGTGATCATCGCAAAGAGGCCCGTAGTTGATGGTGGGAACCGGAAAAGTACGTTCTCAAGTGGCCAGGGTTCACGACAACCCTTTCAAAAGAGAAAGTTCCAAGGTGGGAACGTTACTCAACAAGTCATGAGGCCAAGGCAGAACATGGCTCCAAACAATCTGCAGTCCAACCCGAACTGCCCAAAATGCCATGTAAATTACGTTAGAGGACCATGTCCACGTGACACAGGTGGTTGCTTCTACTGTGGAAAAATAGGCCACATTGCAAGGCAGTTCAAAAAGAAGCTTGTTGATGAGCAAAGGAGGAATGCCGGATCTGCCGGACCCTCTCAACAAATACCACAGCAAACACAAGTCCAATGACCCCCACCTAGAGTAGAATAAAAGCCTGCTGCAGGTCGTGTATACGCTGTAACGACTGAACAAGTCGAAACCGGTGACCTCATTGAAGGCACCGTACCTGTTAATGGACATGCAACTTACGTCTTGTTTGATTATGGTGCTACTCATACCTTTATCTCTGATGATTTCACCGAACAACTCCACGCCTCGGTGCAACCGGTTGATAAAATGATCGAAGTATACAACCTGTTGGGTTCACGCACCAAATGTATCCATTGCATCAAGAATTTGGATATAGAGATAGCTGGGCAACACTTGCCAACTGATGTCATCTTAATCGATATGGTACAATATGATGTTATGCTGGGAATGAATTGGTTAGCCCAGAACTATGCCAAGATCTTATGCCGAGAGGACAGGGTGATTCTATCACGACCGGGAATGCCTAAGATAGAATACCGGATATCCAAGTCAGTTCCACAAAAGCGGCTTATATCAGCTCTTAAAGTACAGAAATACCTTAGGAAGGGTTGTGTAGCCTTCCTACTTAGCCTTTCAGCTGAAGGCTCAAATATAAAATCCCTTGAGAGTTTGGAAGTGGTTCGGGAGTTTCCCGAAGTGTTTCCTGAGGAATTGACAGGACTTCCACCACTTTGTGAGGTTGAATTTGGAATTCAATCCTTACTTGGAACTGCACCAATATCCAAAGCCCCTTATCGTATGGTGCCAGCTGAACTCAATGAGATGAAGTGTCAGTTGGAAGAACTGATGGAACAAGGGTTCATCCGACCAAGTATGTCACCATGGGGAGCCCCGGTCTTGTTTATAAAGAAGAAGGATGGATCCCTTCGGTTATGCATCGATTATCGGATGCTTAACCAGGCAACAGTTAAAAATAAGTACCTGTTGCCACGGATAGAAGACTTGTTCGATCAACTCAAAACAGCGAGGGTATTCTCCAAGATTGACCTCAGGTCTGGGTATCATCAGCTGAGAGTAAAAGAGGAGGATATACCTAAAACTGCCTTTCGAACAAGATATGGCCATTATGAGTTCGTAGTAATGCCCTTCGGACTCACTAATGCGCCTGCTGCCTTCATGGACCTGATGAACCGGATGTTCAGGCCATACTTAGACACATTCGTCATCGTCTTCATCGATGACATCCTCGTATATTCAGAGAACAAGGAACAACATAAGAAGCACTTGAGAATCGTCTTGAAAACCCTTCAAGATAATCAGCTTTATGCCAAGTTTTCAAAATGTGAATTCTGGCTAGACAAAGTGATGTTCCTTGGTCATGTAATCTGAAAGGATGGAATCACAGTAGATCCTGCGAAGGTTGAAGCTGTGATAGACTGGAAGCAGCCAGAAAATATTACTGAGGTCAGCAGCTTCCTTGGACTTGCCGGATATTATCAGAAGTTCATACAAGACTTCTCCCGAATCGCCATACCGATGACGAAATTGTTGAAAAAGGGAGTCAAGTTCGAATGGACTGACCAGTGTAAGGAGTGCTTTGAGGTTCTCAAACAGAGGCTTACCACTGCCCTTGTCCTTACCTTACCTTCTGGTCAGGGAGGCTTCGTAGATTATACCGATGCCTCGGGAACATGTCTGGGTTGCGTATTGATGCAGCACGGCAAAGTGATCGCCTACGCGTCACGACAGTTGAGAATTCATGAGAAAAATTACCCAACCCACGATCTTGAGCTTGCCGCGGTGGTGTTCGCCCTTAAAATCTAGCGACACTACCTATATGGAGAGAAATTTGAGGTCATGTCGGACCATAAAAGACTAAAATACCTCTTTTCTCAAAAAGAACTCAATATGCGGCAACGGCAATGGCTGGAATTCCTCAAAGACCATGAATTCACGCTTTCCTATCACTATGGAAAGGTGAATGTCGTAGCAGATGCCCTTAGTCGCAAGACTGTTGGCACTCTGGCCAGCCTAACCGGACAATAGAAGTTGATGGAGGATTTCGTCAACTGGAGGCCATTTCTGGCTGATACAGGCAGAATACGATTGTCAAGCCTGACAATATAGCCTGAAATCATGGATCGGATCGTAGCCGAACAATTGAAAGATCCTCAGTACATGGAGCTAAAGGCTCGAGCTGAAAATGATGATACTTTCTTCCATCTGAAAGAAAATGGAGGAATATGGATGGAAGAAAGGATCTAGGTTCCAAATAGCCCCAAGTTAAGAGATGAAGTACTCCAGGAAGCTCATAGTAGCAGGTACACCATCCACCCTGGAGGTACCAAAATGTTCAGAGACTTGCAAAGAAAGTACTGGTGGAGGGGAATGAAAAGGGATGTGGCTACGTTTGTCTTGAAGTGTTTGATTTGCCAGCAAGTTAAGATCAAACACCAACAACCTGGCAGAAAGATGCAATGGATCGAGATTTCAGAATGGAAATGGGAAGGCATTATGATGGATTTCATCATTGGATTGCCTCGATCCAAGAGACAACACGATTTCAAATGGGTGATTGTGGACAGACTCACCAAGTCTGCTCACTTCTTGCCAATCAACACCAGATATTTAACAGAAAGGTTGGCAGAAATCTACGTTCGGGAAATCGTCAGACTCCACGGAGTGCCGACCACGATCATATCTGATCGTGACCCAAAGTTCACCTCCCACTTCTGGGAGCAGCTACAGAGAGCCCTGGGGACAAAACTCAAGTTCAGTACAGCATTCCATCCCCAAATAGATGGGCAATCTGAGCGGACCATACAGACTCTCGAAGATATGTTGAGAGCCTGTATGCTAGAATGGAAAGGTGATTGGGACTCCCATCTAGCGTTGGCTGAATTTGCTTATAATAATAGTCATCACGCTAGTATTGGGATGGCACCATATGAAGCCCTGTATGGACGACCCTGCCGATCACCAATCCATTGGGGCGAAGTGTGTGAGCGAACCTTGGACTCGCCCATTGTCTTGCAGCATTACACTCAGCAGGTCCACATGATCAGAAAGAAACTACTGACTGCTCAGAGTCGACAGAAAAGCTACGCCGATCAACAACGTAGGGAACTCACTTTTGCGGTTGGAGACAAGGTCTTCGTCAAAGTCTCTCCAACCAAGAGTGTTTTCCATTTTGGAAAGATGGGGAAACTCAGCCCCAGATTCGTTGGTCCCTTCGAAGTTTTGAGATGGATAGGAGAGACTGCCTACAGAGTAGCATTGCCACCGCAGTATACACAGATACACAACGTATTTCACGTGTCAATGCTTAGAAAATACGTCCACGACCCTTCCCACGTCATCCAACATGAAGATATCAACATCCGGGAGGATATGACGGTGGAAGAAAGACCAGTTGAGATCGTGGACCATCGGGAGCAAGTGCTTAGGTCGAAGGTCATTCCACTTGTTAAAGTGAGATGGCAACATCACGGCGTTGATGACTGCACTTGAGAGCCCAAATCCAATATGCGGGATAAGTATCCTGAGCTATTCACTTAGTACTCTTAACTAAATTTTGCAGACGAAATTCCTTTAAGGGGGTAATGATGTAAGACCCGCAATTTTTCAGTTCAAACTCTGAATAAATTCTTGAGGCATTTTCTAGTGGAAAATAGTGTTTTTACCGTAAAGCGAATCGAACCAATTCTTGCGATCCAAATGTACTTAGGATATTCGTATCTTCACGAATATATGCTCAAACACTCTGGAGGTCATAACTTCCTACCTGATCGAAATCAAAAGATTTCTACGAGCCAACTTTCTTAGTTACATCAATACGAAGATAATGGCCTACTAAGAAATTTTCTGAAAAAAATACCAAAAACTCAACTTTTTTGCTGGACCCGCGAAAATATTGGTAGGACCCACAAAAATATTTCTCAGAAAATATTCTAGAATATTCTAGAGTATTCCAGCACCTTCCAGGGAATATTCCATGGAATATTCCTTCTGGATAAGATCAAACAGTCAGATGGATAAGATCAAGCTGGATTTCTGAAAAAGCCAAAGGGCAAAAGGATCAAATGGGTTGCTTAGCCCCTAAGCAACCTCTCCTATAAATAGAGGAGCCCCCCCCCTTTAGAAAAAATCACCACCCCCCCCCCCCCCCCCTTTGCCTTCTCTCTCTCCTCCTTTTTCCAAACCTCCCCTACCTAGCCCACTTGGTCTGAGCCTGCCTGACCTGGTCTTGACCTAAGTCCAAACCCAGTTGATTTGACGTGAACCTGGTTTGGTTCAAAGTCAAAGTCTAAGTCCTTTTTCGTCCGAAGTTCGAAGTTGATCCTTTTTCGAAGCCGTAAAGCATTCCGGAGCCGTTTCTTCCACGAATTGAAGTAAGTTCGCTTCATTAATCCATCTCTCTCAAGTATTTGATTGTTTGTATATAGCATATACTTTCTGAAGTAGTATCTTGCTTTAGTTCTTGGTTGAGCCCTCTAGGACGCTTCGGTGTTCACGCGCTCGCCTCGTAACTATTGTCAGATATATATGTTCGAATGCGCAGTATATGCGTTCTTCAAAATAGTATCTCGCCCTAGTTCTTATTTGAGCCCTCTAGGACACTTCAGTGTTCACTCGCTCGCCTCGTAACTATCGTTGGATACAGATCTAGGTGTATATCTGCTGATTCTGCCGACACATCCTATATCATACAGGCTATGTAATTTACCTTTGCCGTCGCGTCGTATGATGCCAAGGCTCCCTGCTTTCTGCAATTTCCGATTACTGCACTTCCGATTACGTATTTACTTACGCCGTCGTATTGAAAGACACCTAGGCTCTTGCTTTCTGCAAATATATATGTAGAATATTTCGTTCAGTTACACACCCTGAACAATAGTATATGCATTCTTTTACTACGCCGTTGTATAAAGCACAGGCTGCTGATTATACTAAATATATGGCACGTAAATGAGCGTTCAAATGGAGATCAACTCCAAATCGCCCATGTGATCCCCTTACCACTCCTCGTTCAAGATTCTGCTTGACGAATGAAGCCCCTATTGGAAAGGCTTCACTTTTTTGCAAAATGCTTTTTACGTAAAGACTAAGTCAATTACGTATGGCCTGGCTATGGCCCAGGGTTCCTGCAACCTTGATGGATGCAAAATACGCACAACGCTGCACATCCATTTCCCGAGTTAAGCGTAGCAATTTCCCATTAAAGAGGGGAGATGCCGCTGGAATGGATAAAAGAAACGCACACTTTCTCCATTAAAGAGAGGAAGTGCTGCTGAATTTTCTAAAGAAAGCTAAGAATAGCTCAGAAAGAACGTAGCAGGATACTCTGTCATATAGCGGAGTGCTACCCAGTTCATGGAACGCCTTCTACGCTGTAGAAAAGTTCGTCACACCACTGCCGATAGAGCAGGGGAGGTGCTGACGGAATGGTTGGCAAAAGAGTTGCCAGAACCAGTGGTACAACGATGCCGTTTGTTGGAACATTGTCAGAATGACTCGTCTCCTTGATACATGTAAGGGCATCGTACTTGTAAGAGCCGTTGCGCCAAAGTAGTGGTAGCGCCTTGACGAGGTCCTGAGCTCGTTGCGTAAAGATACACCGAGTAGCCGATCCGTAGAGATTGAGTCATGTGCATGCTCATCGAGAATTATCAGACAACCAAACTCGTAAGGGCCGCTGAGCCGGAGTGTGTTGTTTCCACCGAAAAAGGTGAAGTGCTCGTCAAGGCAAAAGTGCCGAGAGTAGAGTTAAGCATGCATATGAATAAAACCTTTGTTCCATGGTGAAAGCCTTTTGGTTGATTGGGGTCGGGTACATACTTCTCAAAGGCTGCCCTATAGGCATGCAATGTTTGTCAAGTAATTGTAAGACCGGCAGGCCCCTTTCTGAATTTCTCACCGAGGAAGATGGTGATGGCGTAGCCTTGAGTGACATATATTTCACCCGAACCTGATAGAGTTCATTGATGGCCTCTGTCACTCAGAGGTATGGAGGTCGTGGTTATCCTTAAATATCTAAGATGTGAACCCAACTACTGCAGTGGCAGAATGCATTCGAATACCTAGTAAGGATCTCTTCTGATATGTTGTACCGTCCTACTAGGAGGATGGGGTCAACAAGCCTCTGGGGTATCTAAAATACATAGAATAATCAACCCTCAGATCGTCGCGTTGTCGCCCAGATATGAGTCCCCTAAGCCCAGGGGGCGGTGCAATTATCGAAACAAAGTATTAGCTTAAGTACAATGATACTTTGAATGTATGCGTGTATGGACGTTGTTGAGTCAGTCCTGCATAACCATTGTGAAGATCTCACAGTCGGTATACTACTGGACCGATTGGGAAAGAATCCAAATGATATACGTACGACTAAGAGAAGCTCGAAGAGCTGTCCTTAGAATCGTAGGATACAGATGTGCCAAGCATAACTGCTTGAGCCAGACATCCATTCAGGACCCTGAAGCGGTCAAAGCTAAGTCGGGAAGACTTAAGCGGTTATTCTAAATCACAGCTCTGGAGAGACTTATGCAAAGTGTAAGATCCGCAATTTTTCAGTTCAACTCTAAATAAATTCTAGAGGCATTTTCCAGTGAAAAATAGTGTTTTTACCGTAAAGCGAATCAAACCGATTCCTGCGATCCAAATATACTTAGGATATTCGTATCTTCATGAATATATGCTCAAACACTCTGGAGGTCATAACTTCCTACCTGATCGAAATCAAAAGATTTCCACGAGCCAACTTTCTTAGTTACATCAATACGAAGATAATGGCCTACTGAGAAATTTTCGGGACAAAATGCCGAAAACTCAACTTTTTTGCGGGACCCGCAAAAATATTGGTGGAACCCACAAAAATATTCCTCAGAAAATATTCTAGAATATTCTAGAATATTCTAGGACCTTCCAGGGAATATTCCTTCTAGATAAGATCAAACAGTTAGATGGATAAGATCAAGCTGGATTTCTGAAAAAGTCAAAGGGCAAAAGGGTCAAATGGGTTGCTTAGCCCCTAAGCAACCTCTCCTATAAATAGAGGAGCCCCCCCTTTAGAAAAAATCGCCAACCCCCCCCCCCTTTGCCTTCTCTCTCTCCTCCTTTTTCCAAACCTCCCCTACCTAGCCCACTTGGTCTAAGCCTGCATGACCTGGTGTGAGCATGCCTGACTTAGCCTGAGCCTGCCTGACCTGGTCCTAACCCACCTGACCTAGGTCTGAACCTACCTGACCTAAGCCCAAACCCAGTTGACTTGACTTGAACTTGGTTTGGTTCAAAGTCAAAGTCCAAGTCCTTTTTCGTCTGAAGTTCAAAGTTGATCCTTTTCGAAGTCGAGCCTCGTTCGAAGCATCAAAGCGTTTCAGAGTCGTTTCTTCCACGAATTGAAGTAAGTTCGCTTCATTAATCCATCTCTCTCAAGTATTTGATTGTTTGTATATAGCATATACTTTCTGAAGTAGTATCTTGCTTTAGTTCTTGATTGAGCCTTTTTTGGACACTTCGGTGTTCACCCACTCGTATCGTAACTATCGTCGGATATATATGTTTAAATATGCGGTATATGCGTTCTTCAAAATGGTATCTCGCTTTAGTTCTTGGTTGAGCCCTTTAGATCACTTCGGTGTTCACCCGCTCGCCTCGTAACTATCGTTGGATGCGGATCTAGGTGTATATCTGCTGATTCTGCCGACGCGTCCTATATCGCATAGGCCATGTAATTTACCTTTGTCGTCGCGTCGTATGATGCCAAGGCTCCTTGCTTTCTGCAATTTCCAATTACTGCACTTCCGATTATGCATTTACTTACGCCGTCGTGTTGAATAACACCAAGGCTTCTGCTTTCTGTAAATATATATGTAGAATATTTCGTTCAGTTACACACCCTGAACAATAGTATATGCATTTCTTTACGCCGCCGCTGTATAAAGCACAAACTTCTGCTTATACTAAATATATGGCGCGTAAATGAGCGTTCAAATGGAGATCCACTCCAAATCGCCAATGCGATCCCCTTACCGCTCCTTGTTCAAGATTCTGCTTAACGAATGAAGCCCTATTGGAAAAGCTTCGCTTTTTGGCAAAATGCTCTTTACGTAAAGACTGAGTCAATTACATATGGCCTGGCTATGGCTCAGGGTTACTGCAACCTTGATGGATGCAAAGTACGCACAACAGTGCGCATCCATTTCCCGAGTTAAGCGTAGCGATTTTTCACCAAAAAGGGGAGATGCCGCTGAAATGGATAAAAGAAACGCACGCTTTCTCTGTTAAAGAGAGGAAGTGCTGTTGAAATTCTTGAAGGAGCTAAGAATAGCTCAGAAAGAACATAGCAGGAGTGCTACCCAGTTCTTGGAACGCCTTCTACAATGTAGAAAGGTTCGTCACACCACTGCCGAGAGAGCAGAGGAGGTGCTGACAGAATGGTTGGCAAAAGAGTTGCCAGAACCAGTTAAGTGGCACAACGATGCCGTTTGTTGGAATGATGTCAGAATGACTCGTCTCCCTAACACCTGCAAGGGCACCATACTTGTAAGAGCCGTTGCGCCAAAGTAGTGGTAGCACCTTGACGAGGTCCTGAGCTCGTTGCGTAAAAATACGCCGAGTAGCCGATCCATAGAGATTGAGTCATGTGCATGCTCATTGAGAATTATCAGACAACCAGACTCGTAAGGGTCGCTGAGCCAGAGTGTGTTGTTTCCATCGAAAGAGGTGAAGTGCTCGTCAAGGCCGAAGTGCCAAGAGCAGAGTTAAGCATGCATATGAATAAAACCTTTGTTCCACGGTGAAAGCTGTGTGGTTGATTGGGGTCGGGTACATACTTCTCAAAGGCTGCCCTATAGGCATGCAATGTTCGTCAAGTAATTGTAAGACCGACAGGCCCCTTTCAGAATTTCTCACCGAGGAAGACGGTGATGGCGCAGCCTTGAGTGACATATATTTCACCCGAACCTGATAGAGTTCATTGATGGCCTCAGTCACTCAGAGGTATGGAGGTCGTGGTTATCCTTAAATATCTAAGGATTGAACCCAACTACTACAGTGGCAGAATGCATTCGAATACCTAGTAAGGATCTCTTTTGGTATCCTGTACCGTCCTACTAGGGGGATGGGGTCAACAGGCCTCTGGGATCAAGGTTGTTAAATGCGATGAGGCGAAGCGAGGCGTTGAGCCTGTGCTTCGCCTCTGAGGCGTACGCCTCAGGTACTGAGGCGTACGCCTCTCACAACTGGTATGAAAGTGAAGCGGTGGGAGGGGAGGCAGGGAGCGGCGGTGGAGCAGCTGGCCGGCACCTGGCGGTGGATCCACCGGCACTTGGGGTTAGCACAACCGACAAATCGGGCGGAGGAGGAGGACTTGGGGATGAAGGAAGGCTTCAGTAGGTGGATCCACCGGCAATTTGTGCATCACAGCACGCCTCAGTACCTTGAGCGTGCGCCTCGCCTCTGAGGCGTACGCTTCAGGTACTAAGGCGTACGCCTCTCACAACACTGTCTGGGATATCTAAAATACATAGAATAATCAACCCCCAGATCGTCGCGTTGTTGCCCAGATATGAGTCCCCTAAGCCCAGGGAGAGGTACAATTATCGAAACAAAGCATTAGCTTAGGTACAACGATACTTTGAATGTATGCGTGTATGGACGTTGTTGAGTCAGTCCTGCATAACCTTTGTGAAGGTGTCATGATCGGTATACTACTGGACCGATTGGAAAAAAACCCAAATGATATCCATACGACTAAGCCAAGCTCGGAGAGCTGTTCTTAGATTCGTAGGATACGGATGTGCCAAGCATAAAGGCTTGAGCTATACATCCATTCGAGACCCTGAAGAGGTCAAGGCTAAGTCATTGAGACTTGAGCGGTTATTGCAAATCATAGCCCTGAAGAGGCTTATGCGAAGTCATGAAGACTTGCGTGGATGTTCAACTCATAGCTCTGAGGAGGCTCTTGTGATATACGCTAAGTCTTGGAGGCTTGAGCGTCGTTATTACAAGTTGCGACCCTGAGTGGTCTACGCATTTACTTGAGTTGAATGGACGTGTGATTGCTTGCTTACCAGACCATCAGCGGTTCTGAGCCTGTTTAATGGGGATTTCATGTGTTGAACCTGCGTGATGATATGCGGAGCAAGGCGGCATCGAGTTCCAGGGTTTCTCTAGACAGAGTTGTACCGCTTCCTTTTATTGAACCTATACTGCTTTTCTAAGCAGTGATGTTGGAATAAACATGTGGTTTTCGATAAAAGGGAACACTTTGGTGGTCAATGAGTTTCTTGGCCACATACCTGCAACGTGCTCGGAGTTTTCTAAAACCGACGACTCATTATCGTCTGATTCCGCTGCTAAAAGCTTTTCTAAGTTCCGCTGCAAAGAAAAAAAAAAGAAATTCATGAATTTTTTTAACTTAGCTTTGTTTTGGAAATCCGGGGCGTTACAGAATTGATATCAGAGCAAGAGTCTGAGAAACCTGGTTCGAGATCCGTCTTGTTCACGATATCGCACTATAAGTATATTTTATACTTCTTGTTCTGATCTGGGTGCATCTTTGTATAGATGGCAACTCACGACTCACGAGTCTACTGCTATCGTTGCGGGATTATGCACGATGAGTGGGTGTGCCCATATGAGGTACAAGACTGCCAGTTTTGTGGCGAAGAGGGGCATTCCGCCAACGAATGCCAAATGAAACACACCGCCGGTATGGGTCGGCGGGGATCGCTTGGTCTTAAGGGCGAGACCTCGCGTGTTAGTGGACCACATTACTCCAGTAGGGGGAGTAGCCGTACCCCATCAACTTCAGATGAACTACCATCTCTGGTAGAATTTGACTTGAACTTCCTTGAGGGATTCGGTCAATCGCAAGGCTATCAACAGGCATCATGTACGCCTAGCTTGCACAGTCGGGATGAGGGATGCAACAACTCCTTCTATAATGCCATTATGATTTCGGATTCCTCGAATCATAGTGCTATTATATGGGGGGAACGGAGCGGCTTCACAAGCGCCGAGCTTGAATGGCCAAGGAGAGGGATACAACTCTTATTATCCCGTTATGATCTCAGACTCTTCGAGTCATAATGATACGGAATGGGCAAGTGGACCGGCATCACTGATCTACCCACAAGATTCGCTTAAGAGTGCGGAAGTGCCGCCCAAGCCAAAACTAGTTGTGCCTGCACCAAGGCAATGTGGAAGCAAATGATACTTCAGGTTGTTTGGGTCAGAAAGAAATCCAGTTCTTAGGAGAGACTGGTAATGTTTTGGAGTCAATAGACTCATGTATACAGTTTCTCAACGCCTAAAGTCTGCCAGTGCGGTATGACGTTTTGTTTAAAGCGATGCTTGTGTAAATATGATGTATATTAAGTAAAACTTTGCTTAAATATATACATTTAGAAACTAAAACATGTTGCTTGTATGTGATAGATAAATGGCTCGTACGACAAGGAGAACCATGCCGAGCGAGGAGTCCCATACTCAAGGATTCCTGCTGAAAATGCTCAACAATCTGGTTATTGCCATCCGTGAAACAAGGCCAGAACCAGTCGCACCTCGAAACGAAAACCTTGGGGGAATAACCTATGAAAAATTCCTTAAGCTCGATCCACCAGTCTTTGCAGGTAGAGCCGATCCTGAACTGGCAGAGAGTTGGGTCGAAGAGACAGAACGTGCCTTCCTGGTACTGGGAGTACCAGAAAAAGAAGACCAACTTTGGCACGTACAGGCTGAAAGACAATGCACGGAACTGGTGGGATACCACTAAGATTATTTAGTTCTCGGAATTTGAAGTCATTCCTTGGACTGACTTCCGAAGAGCTTTCATGGATAATTACTTCCCGTTACACTCCATAAACAAGAAGAAAATGGACTTTCTGGAATTAGAGCAGGGTGGCATGAGTCTGATCGACTATACCACCAAATTTCAAAATCTTGAGCGGTACTGCTCCCGGTTATTTGAGACCGACCAAGAAAGGGCCGACAAGTACATCAACGGACTGCGAGAAGTGCTAAGGTCACAGGTTATCACCAGCATGCCCCTAACTTTTCAAACTGTTATGGCAGCAGCTTCGAAAATACAAGTGGATTGGGAGCAATCAAAAGTGATCATAGCAAAAAGGCCTGTAGTTGATGGTGGGAACAAGAAGAGAACGTTCCCAAGTGGCCAGGGTTCACGACAATCCTTTCAAAAGAAAAGGTTCCAAGGTGTGAATGTTACTCAACAGGTCGTGAGGCCAAGGCAGAGCATGACTCCAAACAATCTGCAGTCCAACCCAAACTGCCCAAAATGCCATGTAAATCACGTTAGAGGACCATGTCCATGTGACACAGGTGGTTGCTTCTACTGTGGCAAAGTGGGCCACATTGCAAGATAGTGCAGAAAGAAGCTTGCTGATGAGCAAAGGAGGAATGCCGGATCTGCCGGACCCTCTCAACAAATACCATAGCGAACGCAAGTCCAACGACCCCCACTTAGAGTAGAACAAAGGTCTGTTGCAGGTCGTGTATACGCTGTAACGACTGAACAAGTCGAAACCAGTGACCTCATTGAAGGCACCGTACCTGTTAATGGACATGCAGCTTACGTCTTGTTTGATTGTGGTGCTACTCATACCTTTATTTCTGATGATTTTACCGAATAACTCTACGCTTCGGTATAACCGGTGGATAAAATGATCGAAGTATACAACCCGTTGGGTTCACGCACTAAATGTATCTATTGCATCAAGAATTTGGATATAGAGATAGCTGGGCAACACTTGCCTACCAATGCCATCCTGATCGATATGGTACAGTACGATGTCATTCTGGGAATGAATTGGTTAGCCCAGAACCATGCCAGGATCTTATGCCGAGAGGGCAGGGTGATTCTATCACGACCGGGAATGCCTAAGATAGAATACTGGATATCCAAGCCAGTTCCACAAAAATGGCTTATATCAGCTCTCAAAGTGCAGAAATACCTTAAGAAGGGTTGTGTAGCCTTCCTACTTAGCCTTTCAGTTGAGGGCTCAAATATTCCATCCCTTGAGAGTTTGGAAGTGGTTCGGGAGTTTCCCGAAGTGTTTCTTGAGGAATGGCCAGGACTTCCACCACTTCGTGAGGTTGAATTTGGAATTCCATCCTTACCTGGGACTGCACTAATATCCAAAGCCCCTTATCGTATGGCGCCAGCTGAACTCAGTGAGTTGAAGTGTCAGTTGAAAGAACTGATGGAACAAGGGTTCATCCGACCAAGTATGTCACCTTGGGGAGCCCCGGTGCTGTTTGTAAAGAAGAAGGATGGATCCCTTCCGTTATGCATCGATTATCGGATGTTTAACCAGGCAACAGTTAAAAATAAGTACCCGTTGCCACGGATAGAGGACTTGTTCGATCAACTCAAAATAGTGAGGGTATTCTCCAAGATCGACCTCAGGTCTGGGTACCATCAGCTCAGAGTTAAGGAAGAGGATATACCTAAGACTGCCTTTAGAACGAGATATGGCCATTATGAGTTCGTAGTAATGCCCTTCGGACTTACTAATGTGCCTGCTGTCTTTATGGACCTGATGAACCGAGTGTTCAAGCCATACTTAGACACTTTTGTCATCGTCTTCATTGATGACATTCTCATGTATTCAAAGAATGAGGAACAACACAAGGAGCACTTGAGAATCGTCTTGAAAACCCTTCAAGATAATCAGCTATATGCCAAGTTTTCAAAATGTGAATTCTGGCTAGACAAAGTGATGTTCCTTGGTCATGTAATCTCAAAAGATGGAATCGCAGTAGATCCTGCGAAGGTCGAAGCTGTGATAGACTGGAAGCAGCCAGAAAATATCACTGAGGTCCGCAGCTTCCTTGGACTTGCCGGATATTATCGGAAGTTCATACAAGACTTCTCCCGAATCGTCGTACCGATGACGAAATTGTTGAAAAAGGGAGTCAAGTTCGAATAGACTGACCAGTGTAAGTTGTGCTTCAAGGTTCTGTTATCATCGCAAAATTTTTATACTTTTTGCGAGTCAAACTGACCTTTGAAATAGTTTTTGAAAACAACTCGCCTCCGTTTTAAAATGCGGGAAAATTCCGTAGAATGGGACTCGCCTGTCGGTACGAGGTTCGACCGTTCCTGCCACCTTTAACAGGGGTAATCGAACCAAGGATCAATCTACTGCTCTGCTCTATTCAACTTGTCTAAATCATATTCTAATTTCTAAATGCACATAGAATCAGGCATGTGCTATGAATTTTCTGAAAATGCATATTTGAAAACATGATGTTTACTTCAAAGATTGGAAAATATTTGGGAAATAAACTCTTTGAAAATCATGAATCATGATTGAGATCACAATGAAAATTTTTTGACAGCCCTAGAACACATATATTTCTGATTGAGTCATGCATGAAATTTTTTTGAAAAACATAAAACGTGTATATGCATGATTGAATCACTATAAAAAATTTTTGATAACCGTAGAACACAAATATGCATGATTCAATCACTACAAATTTTTTTTGACAGCCTTAGAACACATATATGCATGATTGAATCACTATGAATTTTTTTTACAGCCTTCAAACACATATATGCATGATTGAATCAGTATAATAATTTTTTGATAGACTTAGAACACATATATGCATGATTGAATCACATTAAAAAAAAAATTCATCCCTAGGACACATATATGCATGATTGAATCACGATGAAAATTTTTTGTCAGCCTTAGAACACAAATATGCATGATTGAATCACTATGAATTTTTTTTGACAAACCTAGAACACATATATGCATGATTGAATCACTATGAACTTTTTTTGACAACCATAGAATCCGTATATGCATGATTCAATCACAATGAAATTTTTTTGACAATGTTAGAACACATATATGCATGATTCAATCACTATGAATTTTTTTTGACAGCCTTAGAACACATATATGCTTGATTGAATCACTAAAAATTTGTTTGACAACATTAGAACACATATATGCATGATTGAATCACTATGATTTTTTTTTGACAGCCTTAGAACACATATATGCATGATTGAATTACTACAAGTTTTTTATTACCGCATTAGAACACATATATCCAAGATTGAATCATGGTAATTTTTTTTTTAATAACCTTAGAACCCATATCTGCAAGATTCAATCGCTATAAAAAAAATTTGACAGCCTTAGAACGCATATATGCATGATTGAATCTCTATGACATTTTTTTGACAGCGTTAGAACATATATGTGCATGATTGAATCACTATAAATTTTTTTGACAACCTTAGAGCACATATATGCATGATTGAATCACTATGAAATTTTGTTGACAGCGTTAGAACACATATATGCATGGTTGAATCTTTATAAAAAAATTTAACAGCATCAGAACACATATATGCAAGATTGAATCACTATGGAATTTTTTTGACAGCCTTAGAACAAATATATGATTGATTGAATCACTATAAATTTTTTTTATAGTGGTAGAACACATATATTTGTGATTGAAACACTATGAAATTTTTTTGACAGCCTTAGAACACATAAATGCTTGATTGAATCACTAGGAATTATTTTTTGACAACATTAGAACACAATAATGCATGATTGAATCAATATAATTTTTTTGACAGCATTCTTAGAACACATCTATGCATGATTGAATCACTTTGAAATTTTTTTGATAGCCTTAGAACACATATATTCATGATTGAATCACTATGAATATTTTTTTGACAGCCATTGAACACATATATGCATGATTGAATCACTATGGATTTTTTTTGACAGCCTTAGAACATATATACATGATTGAATTACTAAGAAATTTTTTTGAGAGCCTTAGAACACATATACGCAAGATTGAATCACCATGAAATTTTTTTGACAACCTTAGAACACATATATGCATGATTGAATAACTATAATTTTTTTTTTAGAACCTTAGAACACATATATTCATGTTTGAATCACTTTGAATTTTTTTCAAATACCTTAGGACACATATATGTGTGATTGAATCACTATGAAACTTTTTGACAGCCTTAGAACACATATATTCATAATTGAATCACTATAACATTTTTTGACTGTCTTAGAGCACATATATGCATGATTGAATCAATAAGAAATTTTTTTGACTGCCTTAGAACACACATATGCATGATTGAATAACTATGAAATTTTTTTGATAGCCTTAGAACACATATATACATGATTGAAGCACTATAAATTTTTTTTGACAACTGTATAACACATATATACATTATTAAATCACTATGAATTTTTTTGACAACCTTAGGACAAATATATGCATGATTGAATCCCTATGAAATATGTTTGACAGCCTTAGAACACAAATATGGATGATTGAGTCACTATAAATTTTTTTTACCACCTTAGAAAAAATATATGCATGATTGAATATGTATAAAAAAAATTTGACAACCTTAGAAAACACGTCTATATGATTGGATCACTATGAACTTTTTTGACAACTTTAGAACACATATATGCATGATTGAATCACTATGAAATTTTTTGGACAACCTTAGAACACATATTTGCATGATTGAATCACTATGAAATTTTTTTGACAGCCTTAGAACACATATATGCATGATTAAGTTACTACAAATTATTTGTGGCAGCCTAAGAATACATATATCCAAGTTTAAATCACCATAAAATTTTTTGACAACCTAA
The DNA here is from genome assembly GCF_984573655.1 of Nuphar pumila. NCBI lineage: Eukaryota > Viridiplantae > Streptophyta > Magnoliopsida > Nymphaeales > Nymphaeaceae > Nuphar > Nuphar pumila. The sequence goes on from NC_143249.1 coordinate 100,959,463, forward strand.
GCACACATATCTTCATGATTGAATCACTATAAAAAAATTTTGATTGCCTTAGAACACATATACACATGATTGAATCACAATGAAAATTTCTTAACAACCTTAGAACACATTTATGCTAGATTGAATCACCATGAATTTTTTTTGACATTCTTAGAACACATATATGCATGATTGAATCACTATGAAATTTTTTTGACAATGTTAGAACACATATATACATGATTGAATCACTATAAAGTTTTTTTGACAACCTTAAAACACATATGTGATTGATTAAATCACAATGATTTTTTTTTACAACTTTAGAACACATATATGCCTGATTGAATCACTATGAATTTTTTTTGACAGCCTTAGAACACATATATACATGATTGAATCATTATGATTTTTTTTTATGGCATTAGAACATATATATGGATGATTGAATCTCTATTAAATTTTATTAACAGCCTTAGAACATATATATGCATGATTGAATCATAATGAAATTTTTTTGACAGCCTTAGAACACATATATGCATGATTGAATAATAATAAAACTTTTTTAACAGCCTTAGAACACATTTATGCATTATTGAATCACTATAATTTTTTTTGACATTAGAACACATATATGCTAGATTGAATCACTATAAACCTTTTTTTGACTAACTTCGAACACTTATCTCCATCACTGAATCACTATAACATTTTTTTGACAACCTTAGAACACACCTATACATGATTGAATCACAATAAAAAAAATTTACAGTCTTAGAACACATATATGGATGATTGAATCACTATGATTTTTTTTTTGACAACCTAAAAACACATATATGCATGATTGAATCACTATAAAAAAATTTTTGAGTAACTTAGAACACATACCTGCATGATTGAATCACTATAAAAAAAAATTGACAGCCTTAAAACACATATATGCCTGATTGAATCAGTATGAAATATTTTTGACCGCCTTAAAACACATATATGTATGATCAAATTTTTTTGACAGCCTTAGAACACATATATGCATGATTCAATCACTATGAAATTTTTTGGACAACCTTAGAGCACATATAAGGATGATTGAATCACTACAAAAAATTTTTGACAGAATTAGAACACATATATGCATGATTGAATCTCTATTAAATTTTTTTGACAGCCTTAGAACACATTGACAACCTTAGAAATCATATATGCAAGATTGAATCACTACAAAAAAAAATTGATAGCCCTAGAACACATATATGCATGATTGAATCACTATGAATTTTTTTTAACAAACTTAAAACACATAAATGCAAGATTGAATCACTATGATTTTTTTTAACAACCTTAGAACACATATATGCAGATTGAATCACAGTGATTTTTTTTTTACAACGTTAGAACACATATATGCATGATTGTGTCACTTTGATTTTTTTTTTATAGCCTTAGAACACATATATGAATTATTGAATCACTATGAAATTTTTTTGGCAGCCTTAGCACACATATATGTATAATTGAATGACTATGATTTTTTTTTTATAGCCGTAGAACACATATATGCATGATTGAGTCACTATGAAATTTTTTTGACAGCCTTAGAACACATATATACATTTGTGAAACGCTATGAATATTTTTTTGACAGCCTTAGAACACATATATGCATTATTGAATCACTGTGAAATTTGTTTCACTGCCTTAACCCATATATATGAGTAATTGAATCACTATAAATTTTTTTTGACAACTTTAAGACACATATATGCATGATTGAATCACTATAATTTTTTTTTAATAGCCTTAGAGCATATATATGCATGATTGAATCACAATAAATTTTTTTTGACAGCCATATACATATATATTCATGATTGAATCACTATGAATTTTTTTTTACAGCTATAAAACACATATATGCATGATTGAATCACTATGAAATATTTTTGACAGCTATAGAACACATATATGCATGATTCAGTGAATATAAATGTTTTTTGAGAGCCTTAGAACACATATATGCATGAGTGAATCACTTTGAAAATTTTTTGACAGCCTTAGAACACATATATTCATTATTGAATCACTATGAACTTTTTTTGACAGCCTTAGAACACATATATGCATGGTTGAATCACTATGAATTTTTTTTGACAAACTTGGAATATATATATGCATGATTGAAAAACTATAAATTTTTTTTGACAACCTTTGAACACATATATGCATGATTGATTCACTACAAATTTTTTTTGACAGCCTTAGAACACATATATGCTTTATTGAATCACTATGAATTTTTTTTTACAGCCTTAGAACACATATATGCATTATTGAATGACTATGAAGTTTTTCTCACCCACTTAGAACACATATGCATTATTGAATCAATTTGAAATTTTTTTCACAGCCTGAGAACACATATATGCATGATTGAGTCACTATGAAATTTTTTTGACAACCTTAAAATACATATTTGCATAATTGGATCACTATGAATTTTATTTGACAGCCTTAGAACACATATATGTATTACTGAATCACTATAAATTTTTTTGACAAACTTAGAACATATATATGCATGATTGAATCACTATGATTTTTTTTGACAGCCTTGCAACACATATATGCATTATTGAATAACTATAAATTTTTTTTGACAGCCTTAGAACACATATATGCATGATTGAATCACTATGAAATTTTTTTGGAAACGTTAGAACACATATATGCAAGAGTGAAATTTTTATGACAACCTTAGAGAACATATGCATGATTGAATCACTATGAAATTTTTTTGGAAACGTTAGAACACATATTTGCAAGAGTGAAATTTTTATGACAACCTTAGAGAACATATGCATGATTGAATCACAATAAATTTTTTTTGACAGACTTAGAACACATATATGAGAGTTTGAATCACTATAAAAAATTTTTGACAAGCTTAGAACACATAATTCCATGATTTAATCACTACAAAATTTTTTTGACTGCATTAGAATACATATATGCCTGATTGAGTCACTATAATTTTTTTTTTAGTAACTTAGAACACTTATCTGCATGATTGAATTGCTATGAAAATTTTTTGACACCCTCAGAACACATGTATGCTTGATTGAATCACTATGAACTTTTTTTGACAGCCTTAAAACACATATATGCATGATTGAATCACTATGCAATTTTTTTGATAGCCTTAGAATACATCTATGCATGATTAAATCACAATAAAATTTTTTTGACAGCCTTAGAACATATATATGCATGATTGAATCACTATGATTTTTTTTTCACAAGCTTAGAACACATAAATGCAGGATTGAATCACTACCAAATTTTTTTGACAGCATTAGATCACATATATTCATGATTGAATCACTATAATTTTTTTTGAGTAACTCAGAACACATATTTGCAAGATTAATTCACTATAAAAAAAATTGATAGCCTTGAAACACATACACGCATGATTGAATCACTATAATTTTTTTTTTGAGTAAATTAGAACACTTATTTACATGACTGAATAATTATGAAATATTTTTGACAGCCTTAGCACACACATATGCATGATTGAATAACTATAAAAAAAAATTGACAGCCTTAGAACACATATATGCATAATTAAAAGTCTATGAAACTTTTTTAACAACCTTAGAACACATATATGCAAGATTGAATCACCATGAAATGTTTTTGACATTCTTAGAACACATATATGCATGATTGAATCACAATGATTTTTTTTTTATAACCATAGAACACATATATGCATGATTGAGTCACTATGAAATTTTTGTGACAGCCTTAAAACACATATATGCATGATTGAATTATTATGAATTTTTTTTGATAGCATTAGATCACAGATATGCATGATTGAATCACTATGAAATTTTTTTTGATAGTCTTTGAACACATGTATGCATGATTGAATCATTATAAAAAAAAATTGGCAGCCATAGAACACATGTATGCATGATTGAATCATTATAAAAAAAAATTGGCAGCCATAGAACACATATATACAGGATTGAATCACTATGAAATTGTTTTGACAACATTAGAACACATATAAGAATGATGGAATCTCTGTGAAATTTTGTTGACAGTTTGAGAACATATATATGCATGATTGAATAATAATGAAATTTTTTTAACAGCCTCAGAATACATATAGGCATGAATGAATCATACTAAAACTTTTTTGACAGCCTTAGAACACATATATGCATGAGTGAATCACTATGAAGTTTTATTGACATCCTTAGAACACATATATGCATGATTGAATCACTATAAAAGTTTCTTGACATTGGAACAAATATATGCATGATCGAATCACTATAAATTTTTTTGAGTAACTTAGAACACTTATCTGCATGACTGAATCACTATGATTTTTTTTTACAGCCTTAGAACACATATATGCATGATTGAATCACTATGAAATTTGTTTGACAGCCTTAGAACACATATACGCAAGATTGAAATTTTTTTGATAGACTTAGAACACTAGTATACATGATTGAATCACTATGAAATTTTTTTGAGAGCCTTAAAACACATATATGCGTCATTGAATCACTATGAAAATTTTTAGACTAGCTTATAACACATATACGCATGACTGAATCACAATGACATTTTTTTGACAACCTTAGAACACCTCTATACATGATTGAATCACAATAAACATATTTTTGACAACCTTAGAACACATGTCTGCAAGATTGAATCACTATGAAATTTATTTGATAGACTTAGAACACATATGTGCATGACTGAATCACTATGAATTTTTTTTTATAGCCTTAGAACACATATGTGCATGATTGAATCACTATGAAATTTTATTGACAGCTTTAGAACACATATATGCATGATTGAATCACTACAAAAATTTTTTGATAGCCCTAGAACACTTCAATGCATTATTGAATCACAATGAAATTTCTTTGACAACCATGGAACAAATATATGCATTATTGAATCACAATGAAATTTTTTTAATAACCTTAAGACACATATATGCATGATCGAATCACTATGAAAATTTTTTGACAGCCTTAGAACATATATATGGCAGATTGAATCACTATGAAATTTTTTTACAGCCTTAGAACATTTATATGCATGATTGAATCACTTTGAAACTTTTTTCACAGCCTTAGAACATTATGAAATTTTTTTGACAGCCATAGAACACATATATGCACGATTAAGTCACAATGAAATTTTTTATAGCCTTAGAACACATATCTGCATGAGTGAATCACTATGAAATTTTTTTACAGCCTTCAAACACATATATGCATGATTGAATGAGTATAATAATTTTTTGATAGACTTAGAACACATATATGCATGATTGAATCACTTTTTTTTTGTCAGCCTTAGAACACAAATATGCATGATTGAATCACTATGAATTTTTTTTGACAAACCTAGAACACATATATGCATGATTGAATCACTATGAACTTTTTTTGACAACCATAGAATCCGTATATGCATGATTCAATCACAATGAATTTTTTTTGACAATGTTAGAACACATATATGCATGATTCAATCACTATGAATTTTTTTTGACAGCCTTAGAACACATATATGCTTGATTAAATCACTAAAAATTTGTTTGACAACATTAGAACACATATATGCATGATTGAATCACTATGAATTTTTTTTGACAGCCTTAGAACACATATATGCATGATTGAATTACTACAAGTTTTTTTTTACCGCATTAGAACACATATATCCAAGATTGAATCATGGTAATTTTTTTTTAATAACCTTAGAACCCATATCTGCAAGATTCAATCGCTATAAAAAAAATTTGACAGCCTTAGAACGCATATATGCATGATTGAATCTCTATGACATTTTTTTGACAGCGTTAGAACATATATGTGCATGATTGAATCACTATAAATTTTTTTGACAACCTTAGAGCACATATATGCATGATTGAATCACTATGAAATTTTGTTGACAGCGTTAGAACACATATATGCATGGTTGAATCTTTATAAAAAAATTTAACAGCATCAGAACACATATATGCAAGATTGAATCACTATGGAATTTTTTTGACAGCCTTAGAACAAATATATGATTGATTGAATCACTATAAATTTTTTTTATAGTGGTAGAACACATATATTTGTGATTGAAACACTATGAAATTTTTTTGACAGCCTTAGAACACATAAATGCTTGATTGAATCACTAGGAATTATTTTTTGACAACATTAGAACACAATAATGCATGATTGAATCAATATAATTTTTTTGACAGCATTCTTAGAACACATCTATGCATGATTGAATTACTTTGAAATTTTTTTGATAGCCTTAGAACACATATATTCATGATTGAATCACTATGAATATTTTTTTGACAGCCATTGAACACATATATGCATGATTGAATCACTATGGATTTTTTTTGACAGCCTTAGAACATATATACATGATTGAATTACTAAGAAATTTTTTTGAGAGCCTTAGAACACATATACGCAAGATTGAATCACCATGAAATTTTTTTGACAACCTTAGAACACATATATGCATGATTGAATAACTATAATTTTTTTTTTAGAACCTTAGAACACATATATTCATGTTTGAATCACTTTGAATTTTTTTCAAATACCTTAGGACACATATATGTGTGATTGAATCACTATGAAACTTTTTGACAGCCTTAGAACACATATATTCATAATTGAATCACTATAACATTTTTTTGACTGTCTTAGAGCACATATATGCATGATTGAATCAATAAGAAATTTTTTTGACTGCCTTAGAACACACATATGCATGATTGAATAACTATGAAATTTTTTTGATAGCCTTAGAACACATATATACATGATTGAAGCACTATAAATTTTTTTTGACAACTGTATAACACATATATACATTATTAAATCACTATGAATTTTTTTGACAACCTTAGGACAAATATATGCATGATTGAATCCCTATGAAATATGTTTGACAGCCTTAGAACACAAATATGGATGATTGAGTCACTATAAATTTTTTTTACCACCTTAGAAAAAATATATGCATGATTGAATATGTATAAAAAAAATTTGACAACCTTAGAAAACACGTCTATATGATTGGATCGCTATGAACTTTTTTGACAACTTTAGAACACATATATGCATGATTGAATCACTATGAAATTTTTTGGACAACCTTAGAACACATATTTGCATGATTGAATCACTATGAATTTTTTTTGACAGCCTTAGAACACATATATGCATGATTAAGTTACTACAAATTATTTGTGGCAGCCTAAGAATACATATATCCAAGTTTAAATCACCATAAAATTTTTTGACAACCTAAGCACACATATCTTCATGATTGAATCACTATAAAAAAATTTTGATTGCCTTAGAACACATATACACATGATTGAATCACAATGAAAATTTCTTAACAACCATAGAACACATTTATGCTAGATTGAATCACCATGAATTTTTTTTGACATTCTTAGAACACATATATGCATGATTGAATCACTATGAATTTTTTTTGACAATGTTAGAACACATATATACATGATTGAATCACTATAAAGTTTTTTTGACAACCTTAAAACACATATGTGATTGATTAAATCACAATGATTTTTTTTTTACAACTTTAGAACACATATATGCCTGATTGAATCACTATGAATTTTTTTTGACAGCCTTAGAACACATATATACATGATTGAATCATTATGATTTTTTTTATGGCATTAGAACATATATATGGATGATTGAATCTCTATTAAATTTTATTAACAGCCTTAGAACATATATATGCATGATTGAATCATAATGAAATTTTTTTGACAGCCTTAGAACACATATATGCATGATTGAATAATAATAAAACTTTTTTAACAGCCTTAGAACACATTTATGCATTATTGAATCACTATAATTTTTTTTGACATTAGAACACATATATGCTAGATTGAATCACTATAAACCTTTTTTGACTAACTTCGAACACTTATCTCCATCACTGAATCACTATAACATTTTTTTGACAACCTTAGAACACGCCTATACATGATTGAATCACAATAAAAAAAATTTACAGTCTTAGAACACATATATGGATGATTGAATCACTATGATTTTTTTTTTGACAACCTAAAAACACATATATGCATGATTGAATCACTATAAAAAAATTTTTGAGTAACTTAGAACACATACCTGCATGATTGAATCACTATAAAAAAAAATTGACAGCCTTAAAACACATATATGCCTGATTGAATCAGTATGAAATATTTTTGACCGCCTTAAAACACATATATGTATGATCAAATTTTTTTGACAGCCTTAGAACACATATATGCATGATTCAATCACTATGAAATTTTTTGGACAACCTTAGAGCACATATAAGGATGATTGAATCACTACAAAATTTTTTTGACAGAATTAGAACACATATATGCATGATTGAATCTCTATTAAATTTTTTTGACAGCCTTAGAACACATTGACAACCTTAGAAATCATATATGCAAGATTGAATCACTACAAAAAAAAATTGATAGCCCTAGAACACATATATGCATGATTGAATCACTATGAATTTTTTTTAACAAACTTAAAACACATAAATGCAAGATTGAATCACTATGATTTTTTTTAACAACCTTAGAACACATATATGCAGATTGAATCACAGTGATTTTTTTTTTACAACGTTAGAACACATATATGCATGATTGTGTCACTTTGATTTTTTTTTTATAGCCTTAGAACACATATATGAATTATTGAATCACTATGAAATTTTTTTGGCAGCCTTAGCACACATATATGTATAATTGAATGACTATGATTTTTTTTTTATAGCCGTAGAACACATATATGCATGATTGAGTCACTATGAAATTTTTTTGACAGCCTTAGAACACATATATACATTTGTGAAACGCTATGAATATTTTTTTGATAGCCTTAGAACACATATATGCATTATTGAATCACTGTGAAATTTGTTTCACTGCCTTAACCCACATATATGAGTAATTGAATCACTATAAAAAAATTTTGACAACTTTAAGACACATATATGCATGATTGAATCACTATAATTTTTTTTAATAGCCTTAGAGCACATATATGCATGATTGAATCACAATAAATTTTTTTTGACAGCCATATACATATATATTCATGATTGAATCACTATGAATTTTTTTTTACAGCTATAAAACACATATATGCATGATTGAATCACTATGAAATATTTTTGACAGCTATAGAACACATATATGCATGATTCAGTGAATATAAATGTTTTTTGAGAGCCTTAGAACACATATATGCATGAGTGAATCACTTTGAAAATTTTTTGACAGCCTTAGAACACATATATTCATTATTGAATCACTATGAACTTTTTTTGACAGCCTTAGAACACATATATGCATGGTTGAATCACTATGAATTTTTTTTGACAAACTTGGAATATATATATGCATGATTGAAAAACTATAAAATTTTTTTGACAACCTTTGAACACATATATGCATGATTGATTCACTACAAATTTTTTTTGACAGCCTTAGAACACATATATGCTTTATTGAATCACTATGAATTTTTTTTTACAGCCTTAGAACACATATATGCATTATTGAATGACTATGAAGTTTTTCTCACCCACTTAGAACACATATGCATTATTGAATCAATTTGAAATTTTTTTCACAGCCTGAGAACACATATATGCATGATTGAGTCACTATGAAATTTTTTTGACAACCTTAAAATACATATTTGCATAATTGGATCACTATGAATTTTATTTGACAGCCTTAGAACACATATATGTATTACTGAATCACTATAAATTTTTTTGACAAACTTAGAACATATATATGCATGATTGAATCACTATGATTTTTTTTGACAGCCTTGCAACACATATATGCATTATTGAATAACTATAAATTTTTTTTGACAGCCTTAGAACACATATATGCATGATTGAATCACTATGAAATTTTTTTGGAAACGTTAGAACACATATATGCAAGAGTGAAATTTTTATGACAACCTTAGAGAACATATGCATGATTGAATCACTATGAATTTTTTTTGGAAACGTTAGAACACATATTTGCAAGAGTGAAATTTTTATGACAACCTTAGAGAACATATGCATGATTGAATCACAATAAATTTTTTTTGACAGACTTAGAACACATATATGAGAGTTTGAATCACTATAAAAAAATTTTGACAAGCTTACAACACATAATTCCATGATTTAATCACTACAAATTTTTTTTGACTGCATTAGAATACATATATGCCTGATTGAGTCACTATAATTTTTTTTTTAGTAACTTAGAACACTTATCTGCATGATTGAATTGCTATGAAAATTTTTTGACACCCTCAGAACACATGTATGCTTGATTGAATCACTATGAACTTTTTTTGACAGCCTTAAAACACATATATGCATGATTGAATCACTATGCAATTTTTTTGATAGCCTTAGAATACATCTATGCATGATTAAATCACAATAAAATTTTTTTGACAGCCTTAGAACATATATATGCATGATTGAATCACTATGATTTTTTTTTCACAAGCTTAAAACACATAAATGCAGGATTGAATCACTACCAAATTTTTTTGACAGCATTAGATCACATATATTCATGATTGAATCACTATAATTTTTTTTGAGTAACTCAAAACACATATTTGCAAGATTAATTCACTATAAAAAAAATTGATAGCCTTGAAACACATACACGCATGATTGAATCACTATAATTTTTTTTTTTGAGTAAATTAGAACACTTATTTACATGACTGAATAATTATGAAATTTTTTTGACAGCCTTAGCACACACATATGCATGATTGAATAACTATAAAAAAAAATTGACAGCCTTAGAACACATATATGCATAATTAAAAGTCTATGAAACTTTTTTAACAACCTTAGAACACATATATGCAAGATTGAATCACCATGAAATGTTTTTGACATTCTTAGAACACATATATGCATGATTGAATCACAATGATTTTTTTTTTATAACCATAGAACACATATATGCATGATTGAGTCACTATGAAATTTTTGTGACAGCCTTAAAACACATATATGCATGATTGAATTATTATGAATTTTTTTTTATAGCATTAGATCACAGATATGCATGATTGAATCACTATGAAATTTTTTTTGATAGTCTTTGAACACATGTATGCATGATTGAATCATTATAAAAAAAAATTGGCAGCCATAGAACACATGTATGCATGATTGAATCATTATAAAAAAAAATTGGCAGCCATAGAACACATATATACAGGATTGAATCACTATGAAATTGTTTTGACAACATTAGAACACATATAAGAATGATGGAATCTCTGTGAAATTTTGTTGACAGTTTGAGAACATATATATGCATGATTGAATAATAATGAAATTTTTTTAACAGCCTCAGAATACATATAGGCATGAGTGAATCATACTAAAACTTTTTTGACAGCCTTAGAACACATATATGCATGAGTGAATCACTATGAAGTTTTATTGACATCCTTAGAACACATATATGCATGATTGAATCACTATAAAAGTTTCTTGACATTGGAACAAATATATGCATGATCGAATCACTATAAAATTTTTTGAGTAACTTAGAACACTTATCTGCATGACTGAATCACTATGATTTTTTTTTACAGCCTTAGAACACATATATGCATGATTGAATCACTATGAAATTTGTTTGACAGCCTTAGAACACATATACGCAAGATTGAAATTTTTTTGATAGACTTAGAACACTAGTATACATGATTGAATCACTATGAAATTTTTTTGAGAGCCTTAAAACACATATATGCGTCATTGAATCACTATGAAAATTTTTAGACTAGCTTATAACACATATACGCATGACTGAATCACAATGACATTTTTTTGACAACCTTAGAACACTTCTATACATGATTGAATCACAATAAACATATTTTTGACAACCTTAGAACACATGTCTGCAAGATTGAATCACTATGAAATTTATTTGATAGCCTTAGAACACATATGTGCATGACTGAATCACTATGAATTTTTTTTTATAGCCTTAGAACACATATGTGCATGATTGAATCACTATGAAATTTTATTGACAGCTTTAGAACACATATATGCATGATTGAATCACTACAAAAATTTTTTGATAGCCCTAGAACACTTCAATGCATTATTGAATCACAATGAAATTTCTTTGACAACCATGGAACAAATATATGCATTATTGAATCACTATGAAATTTTTTTAATAACCTTAAGACACATATATGCATGATCGAATCACTATGAAAATTTTTTGACAGCCTTAGAACATATATATGGCAGATTGAATCACTATGAAATTTTTTTACAGCCTTAGAACATTTATATGCATGATTGAATCACTTTGAAACTTTTTTCACAGCCTTAGAACATTATGAAATTTTTTTGACAGCCATAGAACACATATATGCACGATTAAGTCACAATGAAATTTTTTATAGCCTTAGAACACATATCTGCATGAGTGAATCACTATGAAATTTTTTTTGAAAGCCTTAGAACACATATATGCATGATTGAATCACTATGAATTATTTTTGACAACCTTAGAACACATATATGCATGATTAAATCACTATGATTTTTATTTTATAACCTTAGAACACATATATGCATGATTGAATCACTATGATTTTTTTTTTATAACCTTAGAACACATATATGCATGATTGAATCACTATAAAAAAAAATTGACAGCCTTACAACACATATATGCATGATTGAATCACTATGAATTTTTTTTAACAACCTTGGAACATATATATGCAAGATTGAATCACCGTGAATTTTTTTTGACAATCTTAGAACACATATATTCAAGATTCAATCACTATAATTTTTTTTAAAAAATGTTTGAACACATATATGCATGATTGAGTGACAATGACAATGACATTTTTGTGATAGCCTCAGACCAGATATATGCGTGATTAAATTACCATGAAATTTTTTTGACAGCATTATGACACATATATGCCTCATTGAATGACTATGAAATTTTTTTGACAGCCTTAGAACACATATATGCATGATTGAATCATTATGAAATTTTTTTGACAGCATTAGAACACATATATGCATGATTGAATCACTATGAAAGTTTTTGAACAACGTTAAAACACATATATGCATGATTGAATCTCTATGAAATTTTGTTGACAGCCTTAGAAAAAATATATACATGATTGAATCACTATGAATTTTTTTTGACAGCCTTAGAACACATATATGCAAGATTGAATAATTATATATTTTTTTGACAGCATTAGAACACATATATCTATGACTGGATCACTATGAATTTTTTTTGACAACCTTAGAAAAAATATGTGCATGATTGAATCACTATAAAATTTTTTTTGCCAGCATTAGAACATATATATGCATGAATGAATCATTATAATTTTTTTTTGACAACCTTAGAAAACATGTCTGTATGATTGAATCACTATGAACTTTTTTTGACAGCCTTGAAAAACATATATGCATTATTGAATCACTATGAATTTTTTTTTACAGCCTTAGAACGCATATATGCACGATTGAACCACTATGATTTTTTTTACAACATTAGAAAACATATATACATGATTGAATCACTATGAAGTTTTTTTGATAGCATTAGAACACATGTATGCATGACCGAATCACTATGAAATTTTTTTGACAGCCTTAGAACATATATATGCATGAATAAATTACTACAAATTTTTTTGGCAGCATTAGAACACATATATCCAAGATTGAATGACTATAAGTTTTTTTGACAACCTTAGAACACATATATGCATGATTGAATCACTATGAATTTTTTTTGACAGCCTTAGAACACATATATGCATGATTGAATCACTATGAATTTTTTTTGAAAGCCTTAGAATACATATATGCATGAATGAATTACTATAAAAAAAATTTGACGGCTATAGAACACATATATCGAGATTGAATCACTATAAAAAAAATTTTACAACCTTAGAACACATATCTGCGTGATTGAATCACTATGAATTTTTTTTTAAAGCCTTAGAATACATATATGCATGAATGAATTACTATAAAAAAAATTTGACGGCATTAGAACACATATATCAAGATTGAATCACTATAAAATTTTTTTTACAACCTTAGAACACATATCTGCATAATTGAATCACTATAAAAAAAATTTGACAGCCTTATAACACATATATACATCATTGAATCACTATAAAAAATTTTTGACAGTGTTAGAACACATATATGCATGATTGAATCTCTGTAAAAAAAATTTGACAACGTTAGAGCACATGTATGCATGATTGAATCACAATGCAATATTTTTGCCATCCTTAGAACAAATATATGCATGATTGAATCACTATGATTTTTTTTAAGAGCATCATAACATATATATGCAAGATTGAATCACTATGGAATTTTTTTATAGCCTTAGAACAAATATATTCATGATTTAATCACTATGAATTTTTTTTTATAGATGTAGAACACACGTATTCATGATTGAAGAACTATAAAAAAAAATTGACAGACTTAAAACACATATATGCTTGATTAAAACACTATGATTTTTTTTTACAACATTAAAACACATATATACATGATTGAATCACTATGAATTTTTTTTAACAACATTAGAACACATATATGCATGATTAAATCACTATGAAACTTTTTTGACAACATTAGAACACATATAAGAATGATTGAATCACTATGAACTTTTTTTTACCGCATTAGAATACATATATGCATGGTTGAATCACAATGATTTTTTTTGACAACCATAGAATGTGTATATGCAAGATTGAATCCCTATGAATTTTTTTGGACAACCATAGAACACATACATGCATAATTGAATCACTATAAAAAAGTTTTGAGAGACTTAGAGCACATATATGCAAGATTGAATCGCTATAAACTTTTTTAACAGGCTTAGAACATATATATGCATGATTGAATCACTATGATATTTTTTTGACAGCCTTAGAACATATATATGCATGATTGAATCACTATGAATTTTTTTTGACAGCCTCAAAACACATATATGCATGATTGAATTACTTAAAAAAAAATTTAACCGCGTTAGAACACATATATCCCAGATTGAATCAGTATAAAAAAAAATTTACAACCTTAGAACACATATCTACATGATTGAATCGCAATAAAAAAAAAATTGACAGCCTTATAACACTTATATATAAAAACATGTCTATGTGATTAAATCACTATAAACTTTTTTAACGGGCTTAGAGCACATATATGCTTGATTGAATCACTATGAAATTTTTTTGACAACCTTCGAACACATATATGCATGTTTGAATTACAATAGATTTTTTTTTATAGCATTAGAACACATATATCCAAGATTGAATCACTATGAAATTTTTTTTACAACCTTAGAACACATATCTGTATGATTGAATCACTATAAAAAAATTTGATAGCCTTATAACACATATATGCATCATTGAATCACTATGATTTTTTTTTTACTACGTTAGAACACATATATGCATGATTGAATCACTATAAAAAAAAATTGACAACCTTAGAGCACATATATGCACGATTGAATCACAATGAAATTTTTTTGACAGCCTTAGAACACAAATATGCATAAACGAATCTCTATAAAAAAAATTAAGAACATCAGAACACATATATGCAAGAGTGAATCACTAAGGAATTTTTTTGATAGCCTTAAAACAAATATATGCATGATTAAATCATTATGATTTTTTTTTATAGCTGTAGAACACATATATTCATGACTGAAGCACTATAAATTTTTTTTGACAGCATTATAACACATATATGCTTGATTAAATCACTATGAAACTTTTTTGACAACCTTAGAACACATGTAAGCATGATTGAATCACTATGATTTTTTTTTTACAGCATTAGAACACATATACACATGATTGAATCACTTTGAATTTTTTTTGACAACCTTAGAACACATATATGAATGATTGAATCACTATGAATTTTTTTTTAGAGCCATACAGCACATATATGCATGATTAAAAAACTATGAATTTTTTTTTACAGCCTTAGAACACATATATGCATGATTGAATCACTAAAAAAAAAAATTGTCAGGATTAGAATAGATATATGCATGATTGAATCACTATGAATTTTTTTTGACAGCCTTAGAACACATGTATGCATGATTGAGTCACTATTAGTTTTTTTTTACAGCCTTAGAACACATATATGCATGATTGAATTACTATAAAATTTGTTTGACAGACTTAGAACACATATATGCATGATTGAATCAGTTTCAATTTTTTTTCAGCCTTAGAATACATATATGCATGATTGAATCACTATGAAATTTTTTTTACAGCCTTAGAACACATGTATGCATGATTGAATCACTATAAAAAAATTTGTCAGGATTAGAATAGATATATGCATTATTGAATCACTATGAATTTTTTTGACAGCCTTAGAACACATGTATGCATGATTGAGTCACTATGAATTTTTTTTTACAGCCTTAGAACACATATATGCATGATTGAATTACTAAAAAATTTGTTTGACAGACTTAGAACACATATATGCATGATTGAATCAGTTTCAAATTTTTTTCAGCCCTAGAATACATATACGCATGATTGAATCACTATGAAATTTTTTTGACAGCCTTAGAACACATGTATGCATGATTGAGTCACAATGATTTTTTTTTACAGCCTTAGAACACATATATGCATGATTGAATTGCTATAAAATTTGTTTGACAGACTTAGAACACATATATGCATGATTGAATCAGTTTCAATTTTTTTTCAGCCTTAGAATACATATATGCATGATTGAATCACTATAAAAAAATTTTGACTGCCTTAGAACACATATAATCATGGCTGATTCACTATAAATTTTTTTTGATAGCCTTAGAACACAATTATGCATGATTGGATCACAATGAAAGCTTATTGACTGCCTTAGAACACATATATGCATGATTGAATCACTATGACTTTTTTTTGACAATCCGAGAACACATATATGCATGATTGAATCACTATGAACTTTTTTTGACAAGCATAGAATGTGTAAATGAGTGATTCAATCACTATGAATTTTTTTTGACAACCTTTGAACACATATATGCATGATTGAATCACTATGAATTGTTTTAACAGCCTTAGAACACATATATGCATGATTTAATCACCATAAAATTTGTTTAACAACATTAGAACACATATATGCATTATTGAATCGCTATAAATTTTTTTTGACAGCCTTAGAACACATATCTGCATGGCTGAATTGCTACGAAATCTTTTTGAGAGCCTTAGAACACATATATGCATGATTGAATCACTATGAATTTTTTTTAGAGCCTTAAAACACATATATGCATGATTGAATCACTATGAAATTTTTTTGACTGCTTTAGAACACATATATGCTTGATTTAGTCACTATAAATTTTTTTTGACAACTTTATTACACATATTTGCATGATTAAATCACTATGAAATTTTTTTGACAGCCTTAGAACACATATATGCATGATTTAATCACTATACATTTTTTTAGAGTGGTAGAGCACATATATTCATGATTGAAGCACTATGAAATTTTTTTGACAGCCTTAAAACACATATATGCATGATTAAATCACTATGAAACTTTTTGACAACCTTAGAACACATGTAAGCATGATTGAATCACTATGAATTTTTTTTGACAGCATTAGAACACATATACACAAGATTGAATCACTTTGATTTTTTTTTGACAACCTTAGAACACATATATGAATGATTGAATCACTATGAAAATTTTTTGAGGGCCATAGAGCACATATATGCATGATTAAAAAACTATGAATTTTTTTTTACAGCCTTAGAACACATATATGCATGATTGAATCACTATAAAAAAATTTTGTCAGGATTAGAATAGATATATGCATGATTCAATCACTATGATTTTTTTTTGACAGCCTTAGAACACATGTATGCATGATTGAGTCACTATGAAACTTTTTTTACAGCCTTAGAACACATATATGCATGATTTAATCACTATAATTTTTTTTTGACAGCCTTAGAACACATATATGCATGATTGAACCTCTTAAATTTTTTTTGAAAGCCTTAGAATACATATCTGCATGATTGAATCACTATGAATTTTTTTTTAGAGCCTTAGAACTCATATATGCATGATTGAATCACTTTGAAACTTTTTTGAATGCCTTAGAACACATATATGCTTGGTGGAATCACTACAAATTTTATTTGGCAGCATTAGAACACATATATGCATGATTGAATCACTTCAAAAAAAATTTTATAACCTTAGAACACATATATGCATGATTGAATCACTATGAAATATTTTTTACTACTTTAGAACACATATATGCATGATTTAATCACTAGAAGTTTTTTTTGACAAGCTTATTACACATATCTGCATGATTGAATCACTATGAAATTTTTTGACAGCCTTAAAACACATATGTGTATGATTGAATAACTATGAATTGTTTTTTAACAGCCTTAGAACACATATATGCATGATTGAATCACCATAAAATTTGTTTAACAGCATTAGAACACATATATGCATGATTGAATCGCTATAAAATTTTTTTGACAGCCTTAGAACACATATTTGCATGACTGAATTGCTATGAAATCTTTTTGAGAGCCTTAGAACACATATATGCATGATTAAATCACTATGAATTTTTTTTACAGCCTTGAAATAGATATATGTATGATTGAATCACTATGAAATTTTTTTGACTGCTTTAGAACACATATATGCTTGATTTAATCACTATAATTTTTTTTGACAACCTTATTACACATATTTGCATGATTGAATCACTATGAATTTTTTTTGACAGCCTTAGAACACATATATTCATGATTTAATCACTATACATTTTTTAGAGTGGTAGAGCACATATATTCATTATTGAAGCACTATGAAATTTTTTTGACAGCCTTAGAACACATATATGCATGATTAAATCACCATGAAACTTTTTTGACAACCTTAGAACACATGTAAGCATCATTGAATCACTATGAATTTTTTTTCACAGCATTAGAACACATATACACATGATTGAATCACTTTGAATTTTTTTTGACAACCTTAGAACACATATATGAATTATTGAATCACTATGAATTTTTTTTGAGAGCAATAGAGCACATTTATGTATGAATAAAAAACTATGATTTTTTTTTTACAGCCTTAGAACACATATATGCATGATTGAATCACTATAAAAAAAAATTGTCAGGATTAGAATAGATATATGCATGATTGAATCACTATGATTTTTTTTTGACAGCCTTAGAACACATGTATGCATGATTGAGTTACTATGAAACTTTTTTTACAGCCTTAGAACACATATATGCATGATTTAATCACTATAAATTTTTTTGACAGCCTTAGAACACATATATGCATGATTGAACCTCTTAAAGTTTTTTTGAAAGCCTTAGAATACATATCTGCATGATTGAATCACTATGAAATTTTTTTTAGAGCCTTAGAACTCATATATGCATGATTGAATCACTTTGAAACTTTTTTGAAAGCCTTAGAACACATATATGCTTGGTGGAATCACTACAAATTTTTTTTGGCAGCATTAGAACACATATATCCATGATTGAATCACTTCAAAAAAAAATTTATAACCTTAGAACACATATATGCATGATTGAATCACTATGAAATAATTTTTACAACTTTAGAACACATATATGCATGATTTAATCACTATAAGTTTTTTTTGACAAGATTATTACACATATTTGCATGATTGAATCACTATAAAAAAATTTTGACAGCATTAAAACACATATGTACATGATTGAATCACTATGAATTTTTTTTCACAACCCTAGAAAACATATATACATGATTGAATCACTATGATTTTTTTTTGACAATTGTATAATGTGTATATGCATGATTCAATCACTATATTTTTTTTGACAACCTCATAACACATATATGCATGATTGAATCACTACAAATTTTTTTTGGTAGCAATAGAGCATATATATACATGATTGAATCACAATGATTTTTTTTTGAAAGCCTTAGAACACAAATTTGCTTGATTGATTCTATATGAATTTTTTTTGATAGCCTTAGAACAAATATATGAATGATTGAATCACTATAAAAAATTTTTGACAACTTCAAAACATATGTATGCATGATTGAATCACTATGAAATTTTTTTAACAGCCTTGGAATATATATGTGCTTCATTGAACCACTAACAAAAAAATTTGACAGCCTTGGAAAAAATGTATGCATCATATTGAATCACTATGAATTTTTTTTGACAGCCTTAGAACACATATATGCATGATTGAATCACTATGAAATTTTTTTATGGCATTACAACACATATATGCATGACTGAATCATTATGAAATTTTTTTTACAGCCTTAGAACACATTGAATCACAAAAATTTTTTTTTGACAAACTTAGAACGATATCTGATAAATTAAAACACTATGAAATTTTTTTGGCACCCTTAGAACACATATATGCATGATTGAGTCACTATAAATTTTTTTTGACAACCTTAGGACACATATATGCATGATTGAATTACTATAAAATTTTTTTGATAGCCTTAGACATGTATATATATATATATATGATTGAATAACTATTTTTTTTTATCGCATTAGAACACATATATGAATGATTGAATCACTATAAAAACAATTTGACAGCCTTAGAACTCATATATGTCTGATTAATTAACTATAATTTTTTTTTGACAGCCTTAGGATATATATATGCATGAAATCACTATGAATTTTTTTTACAGCCTTAGAACACATATATGCATGATTGAATCACTACAAAAAATTTTTTACGGCCTTAGAACACATATATGCATGATTAAATCTCTATGAATTTTTTTGATAGATTTATAACACATATATGCATGATTGAATCACTCTAAATTTTATTTGACAGAGTTAGAACACATATATGCTTGTTTGAACCGCTATGATTTTTTTTTTATAACTTAGGACATGTATATGCATGATTGAGTCACTATGAAATTTTTTTGATACCCTTAGAACACAAATATGCATGATTGAATCACTATGACATTTTTTTTACAACCTTAGAACACATATACGCATGATTGAATCACTATAAAATTTGTTTGATAGCATTAAAACAAATACATGCATGATTGAATCACAAATTTTTTTTTTACAGCCTTAGAACACATCCACATTATTGAATCATTATAAAAAAAATTTCACAGCCATAGAACACATATATACATGATTGAAGCAGTATAAAAAAATGTTGACGACCTTAGAACACATATATGCATGATTAAATCTCTATGAATTTTTTTTGATAGATTTAGAACACATATATGCATGATTGAATCACTCTAAAATTTTTTTGACAGAGTTAGAACACATATACGCTTGTTTGAATCACTATGATTTTTTTTCGATAACTTAGGACACATATATGCATGATTGAGTCACTATGAATTTTTTTTGACAGCCTTAGAACACAAATATGCATGATTGAATGCCTATGATTTTTTTTTTACAACCTTAGAACACATATCTACATCATGCATGATTGAATAACTACAAAATTTGTTTGATAGCATTAGAACACATATATGCATGATTGAGTCACAATTTTTTTTTTTTACAACCTTAGAACACATATCTACATTATTGAATCACTATAAAATTTTTTTGACAACCTTAGAACACATATATGCATGATTGATGCACTATAAAAAAAATTTGACAGCCTTAGAACACATATATACAAGATTGAATCACTATGAATTTTTTTTGATAGCCTTAGAACACAAATTGCATGATTGAATCGGTATGAATTTTTTTTTACTGGCACAAAACACATATATGCATGATTGAATCACAATGAAATTTTTTTGACAGCCCTAGAACACATATATTCATGATTAAACCACTGTGATATTTTTTTTAAAAGCATAGAACTTGTATATGCATGATTAAATCACTGTAATTTTTTTTTTAACAATCGTAGAACACAAATATGCATGATTGAATCACAATGAATTTTTTTTTAGAGCCTTAGAACATATATGCATGCTTGAAAAATTATGAAATTTTTTTGACAGCCCTAGAACATATATATGCTTGATTGAATCACTATGTAATTTTTTTGACAACCTTAGAACACATATATGCATGATTGAATCACTATGATTTTTTTTTTACAGCCTTAGAACACATATATGAATGATTGAATTACTATAAAATTTGTTTGACAGACTTAGAACACATATATGCATGATTGAATCAGTTTTAAATTTTTTTCAGCCTTAGAATACATATATGCATGATTGAATCATTATGATTTTTTTTTGACTGCCTTAGAACACATATATACATGGTTGATTCACTATAATTTTTTTTTGATAGCCTTAGAACACAATTATGCATGATTGGATCACTATGAAATTTTATTGACTGTCTTAGAACTTACGTGCATGATTTAATCACAATACATTTTGTATGTCTGGCTTAGAAGACATATATGCATTATTGAATCACTATGAAATAATTTTGATAGCCTTAGAACACATATATGCATGCTTGAATCACTATAAATTTTTTTTACAGCCTTAGAACACCTATATGCTTGATTGAGTCACTATGAAACTGGTTCGACCACCTTAGAACACATATATGTGTGATTGAATCAGTAGATTTTTTTTTGAAATCATTAGAACATAAGTATGAAAGATTGAATCACTATAAAAATTTTGTGACAACCGTAGAACACATATCTGCATGATTGAATCACTATAAATTTTGTTTGATAGCCTTAGAACACGTATATGCATGATTGAATCACTATGAGTTCTTTTTGACAGCCTTAGAACACAATATGCATGCTTGAATCACTATAAATTTTTTATGACAGATTTAGAACATATATATGCATGATTGCATCACTATGAATTTTTTTTACTACCTTAGAACACATAAATGCATGCTTGAATGACTATAAATTTTTAATGACAGATTTAGAACATATATATGCATGATTGAATCACTATGAAATATTTTTGATAGCCTTAGAACATAAATGCTTGATTGAATCAATACAAATTTTTTTTGACAACCTTAGAACACATATATGCATTATTTAATCATTACACAATTTTTTGACACCCTTAAAACATATATGCATGTTTTAATCACTATGAATTTTTTTGGACAGTATTAGAACACATATATGCATGATTTAATCACTATAATTTTTTTTTGACAGCCTTAAAAAAAATATATGCATGATTGAATCACTATGAAATTTTTTTGACAGCCTTAGAATACATATAAGCATAATTGAATCACTATAAAATTTTTTTGCGGCTTTAGAACACATATATGCATGATTGAATCACTATGAAATTTTTGGGAGAGCATTAGAACACTTATATGCTTGATTGAATCACCATAAAATTTTTTTGACAACCTTAGAACATATATCAACATTATTGAATCACTAAGAAATTTTTTTGACGGCCTTAGAATACATATATGCAAAATTGAATCACTATGAAATTTTTATGACAACCTTAGAACACTTATGAGCATGATTTAATCACCTTGATTTTTTTTAACAGGCTTAGAACATATATATGCATGATTAAATTACTATGAAATTTTTTTGACAGCCTTAGAACACTTATATGCATAATTGATTCAGTATAATTTTTTTTCAGCTTTGGCCCCATATATACATGATTGAATCATTATTTAATTGTTTTGACAGCCATAGAACTCAAATATGCGTGATTGAATCACTAGAATTTTTTTTTGAGAGCTTTAGAACAAATATATACATGATTGAATCACTATAAAATTTTTTTGACAACCTTAGAACACATTTCTGAACGACTGAATCACTATGACTTTTTTTTACAGCCTTAGAACATTTATATGCATGATTGATTCACTATGAATTTTTTTCGACAGCCTTAGAACACATATATGCATAATTGAATCACTATGATTTTTTTTGACACCCTTAGAACATTTATGAGCATGATTTAATCGCTATAATTTTTTTTTGACAGGCTTAGAACACATATATGCATCATTGAATCACTATGAAATTATTTTTATAGCATTAGAACACATATATCCATGATTAAATCACTATGAAACTGGTTTGACAGCCTTAGAACACATATATGCGTGATTGAATCACTAGAAATTTTTTTTGAGAGCATTAGAACACATATATTCAAGATTAAATCACTATAAATTTTTTGACAACCTTAGAACACATATCTCCATGATTGAATCACTACGATTTTTTCTTATAGCCTTAGAACACATATATGCATGATTAAATCACTATAAATTTTTTTTGACAGCCTTAGAACACATATATGTATGATTGAATCACTAGGAATTTTTTATGACAGCCTTAGAACACATATATGCATGCTTGAATCAATATGAAATTTTTTTGAAAGCCTAATAATACATTATATGCATGATTGAATCACTATGAAATATTTTTGAGAGCCTTATAACATATATATGCTTGATTGAATCAATAAATTTTTTTTTTTACTGCCTTAGAACACATATATGCCTGACTGAATCAAAACAATTTTTTTTTACAGCCTTAGAACACATATATGTACGATTGAATCAATACAGTTTTTTTTGATAGGCTTAGATCACATGTATGCATGATTGAATCACTATGAAATTTTCTTGACAACCTTAGAACACAAATATGAATGATTGAATCACTTTGAAAACTTTTGACAGCCTTAGAACACATATTATGCATGATTGAATCACTATTAAATAGTTTTGACAGCCTTATAACACATATATGCCTGATTAAATCACTACGAAATTTTTTTGATAGCCTTAGAACACATATATGAATGATTGAATCGCTATGAATTTTTTTTGACAACCATAGAACAAATATATGGATGATTGAATCAATACAAATTTTTTTTGACAGCCTCAGAACACATATATATATATATATGATTGAATTAATACAATTTTTTTTTGACCCCCATAGAACACATATATGCATGATTGAATCACTATGAAATTTTTTAGACAGCCTTAGAACACATATAAGCATGATTTAATCGCTATGAAATTTTTTTGACAGTCTTAAAACACATATATGTATGTTTGAATCACTATGAAATTTTTTTGACAACCTCAGAACACAAATATGCACGATTGAATCACTATGAATTTTTTTTGGAGCCTAAGAACACATATATGCATCATTGAATCACTATGAACTTTTTTTGACAGCCTTAGAACACATATTTGCATGATTGAATCACTATGAAATTTTTTTGAGAGCCTTAGAACACATATATGCATGATTGAATCACTATGAATTTTTTTTGACAGCCTTAGAACACATATATGAATGATTGAATCATTATGAATTTTTTTTAACAACCATAGAACACATATATGCATAATTGAATCACTATGAATTTTTTTTAACAACCATAGAACACATATATGCAAGATTGAATCACTATGAAATTTTTTTAACAACCATATTACACATATTTGCATGATTAAATCACTATCAATTTTTTTTGACTGCCTTAGAACACATATATGTATGATTGAATCACTAGGAATTTTTTGTGACAGCCTTAGAACACATATATGCATGCTTGAATCAATATGAAATTTTTTTGAAAGCCTAATAATACATTATATGCATGATTGAATCACTATGAAATATTTTTGAGAGCCTTATAACATATATATGCTTGATTGAATCAATAAAAAATTTTTTTTACTGCCTTAGAACACATATATGCCTGACTGAATCAAAACAAATTTTTTTTACAGCCTTAGAACACATATATGTACGATTGAATCAATACAGTTTTTTTTTATAGGCTTAGATCACATGTATGCATGATTGAATCACTATGAATTTTTCTTGACAACCTTAGAACACAAATATGAATGATTGAATCACTTTGAAAACTTTTGACAGCCTTAGAACACATATTATGCATGATTGAATCACTATTAAATAGTTTTGACAGCCTTATAACACATATATGCATGATTGAATCACTATGAATTTTTTTTGATAGCCTTAGAACACATATATGAATGATTGAATCGCTATGAATTTTTTTTGACAACAATAGAACAAATATATGGATGATTGAATCAATACAAATTTTTTTTGACAGCCTCAGAACACACATATATATATATGATTGAATTAATAAAAATTTTTTTTGACCCCCATAGAACACATATATGCATGATTGAATCACTATGAAATTTTTTAGACAGCCTTAGAACACATATAAGCATGATTTAATCGCTATGAAATTTTTTTTACAGTCTTAAAACACATATATGTATGTTTGAATCACTATGAAATTTTTTTGACAACCTCAGAACACAAATATGCACGATTGAATCACTATGAATTTTTTTTGGAGCCTAAGAACACATATACGCATCATTGAATCACTATGAAATTTTTTTGACAGCCTTAGAACACATATTTGCATGATTGAATCACTATGAAATTTTTTTGAGAGCCTTAGAACACATATATGCATGATTGAATCACTATGAATTTTTTTTGACAGCCTTAGAACACATATATGAATGATTGAATCATTATGAATTTTTTTTAACAACCATAGAACACATATATGCATGATTGAATCACTATGAATTTTTTTTAACAACCATAGAACACATATATGCAAGATTGAATCAGTATGAAATTTTTTTAACAACCATATTACACATATTTGCATGATTAAATCACAATCAAATTTTTTTGACAGCCTTAGAACACATATATGTATGATTGAATCACTAGGAATTTTTTATGACAGCCTTAGAACACATATATGCATGCTTGAATCAATATGAAATTTTTTTGAAAGCCTAATAAT
The DNA here is from genome assembly GCF_984573655.1 of Nuphar pumila. Classification (NCBI taxonomy): domain Eukaryota; kingdom Viridiplantae; phylum Streptophyta; class Magnoliopsida; order Nymphaeales; family Nymphaeaceae; genus Nuphar; species Nuphar pumila. Next base: position 100,986,661 of record NC_143249.1, read on the forward strand.
ACATTATATGCATGATTGAATCACTATGAAATATTTTTGAGAGCCTTATAACATATATATGCTTGATTGAATCAATACAAATTTTTTTTTACTGCCTTAGAACACATATATGCCTGACTGAATCAAAACAAATTTTTTTTACAGCCTTAGAACACATATATGTACGATTGAATCAATACAGTTTTTTTTGATAGGCTTAGATCACATGTATGCATGATTGAATCACTATGAAATTTTCTTGACAACCTTAGAACACAAATATGAATGATTGAATCACTTTGAAAACTTTTGACAGCCTTAGAACACATATTATGCATGATTGAATCACTATTAAATAGTTCTGACAGCCTTATAACACATATATGCATGATTAAATCACTATGAAATTTTTTTGATAGCCTTAGAACACATATATGAATGATTGAATCGCTATGAATTTTTTTTTACTACCATAGAACACATATATGCATGATTGAATCACTATGAAATTTTCTTGACAGCCTTAGAACACATATATGGATGACAGCCTCAGAACACATATATATATATGATTGAATGACTACAAATTTTTTTTGACCCCCATAGAACACATATATGCATGATTGAATTACTATGAAATTTTTTAGACAGCCTTAGAACATATATAAGCATGATTTAATCGCTATGAAATTTTTTTGACAGTCTTAAAACACATATATGTATGTTTGAATCACTATGAAATTTTTTTGACAACCTCAGAACACATATATGCACGATTGAATCACTATGAATTTCTTTTGAAGCCTAAGAACACATATTCGCATCATTGAATCACTATGAATTTTTTTTGACAGCCTTAGAACACATATTTCCATGATTGAATCACTATGAATTTTTTTTGACAGCCTTAGAACACATATATGAATGATTGAATCATTATGAATTTTTTTAACAACCTCAGAACACATATATGCACGATTGAATCACTATGAATTTCTTTTGAAGCCTAAGAACACATATTCGCATCATTGAATCACTATGATTTTTTTTTGACAGCCTTAGAACACATATTTCCATGATTGAATCACTATGAATTTTTTTTGACAGCCTTAGAACACATATATGAATGATTGAATCATTATGAATTTTTTTTAACAACCATAGAACACATATATGCATGATTGAATCACTATGAATTTTTTTTAACAACCATAGAACACATATATGCAAGATTGTATCACTATGAAATTTTTTTAACAACCATATTACACATATTTGCATGATTAAATCACTATCAAATTTTTTTGCAGCCTTAGAACACATGTCTGCATTATTGAATCACTATGATTTTTTTTTTACAGCCTTAGAACACATATATGCATGATTGAATCACTATGAATTTTTTTTTACACCCTTAGAATACTTATGGGCATGATTTAATTACTATAATTTTTTTTGTGAGGCTTCAAAACACGTATATGCATGATTGATCACTATAAAATTATTTTGACAGCCTTAAAACACATATATGGATGATTGAATCACTATGATTTTTTTTAAAGCCTTAGAACACAAATATGCTTGATTGAAACGTTAGAATTTTTTTTGAGAGCATTAGAACACATATATCCTTGATTAAATCGCTATAAATTTTTTTGACATCCTTAGAACACATACCTGCACGATTGAATCACTATGAAATTTTTTTGACAGCCTTAGAACAAATATAATCATGATTGAATCACTATGATTTTTTTTTGACATCCTTGGAACACATATATGTATGAGTGAATCACTATGAATTTTTTTTAGAGCCTTAGAACACATATATGCATGCTTGAATCATTATGAAATTTTTTTGATAGCCTTAGAACACATATATGAATGATTCAATCACTATGAAATTTTTTTGACAACCTTAGAACACATATATGAATGAATTAATCATTATGATTTTTTTTTAACAACTATAGAACACATATATGGATGATTGAATCACTATTATTTTTTTTTAACAACCATAGGACACATATATGCAAGATTGAATCACTATGATTTTTTTTTTACTGTCATAGAACACATATAAGCATCATTTAATCACTATGAAAAATTTTTGACAACCTTAGAGCACATATATGCATGATTGCATCACTATGACATTTTTTTGACAGCCTTAGAACACATATATGCAAGATTGAAACACTATGAAATTTTTTTGCAGCCTAAGAACACATATATGCATGATTGAATCACTATGAAATTTTTTTGACAGCCTTAGAACACATATATGCATGATTGAATCACTATGGAATTTTTTAGACAACTTTAGAACACATATATGAATGATTGAATCACTATGAAATTTTTTGAACAACCATATAACACATATATGCATGATTGAATCACTATAAAGTTTTTTTTGACAGCCAAAGAATACTTATGGGCATGATTTAATTACTATAATTTCTTTTTGCACGGCTTAGAAACACATATATGCATGATTGAATCACTATGAAATTAGTTTGACAGCCTTAAAACACATATATGGATGATTGAATCACTATGAATTTTTTTTAGAGCCTTAGAACACAAATATGCATGATTGAATCACAATGAAACAGGTTTGACAGCCTTAGAGTACATATATGCATGATTGAAACGTTATAATTTTTTTTAGAGCATTAGAACACATATATTCATGATTGAATCACTATAATTTTTTTTGGCAACCTTAGAACATGACCTGCATGATTGAATCACTATGAAATTTTTTTGACAGCCTTAGAACAAATATATGCATGATTGAATCACTTTGAATTTTTTTTGACATCCTTAGAACACATATATGCATTATTGAATCACTATAAAAAAATTTTAACAGCCTTAGAACACATATTTGGAAGTGTGAATTACTATGAAATTCTTTTGACAGCCTTAGAACACATATATGCATGCTTGAATCATTATGAAATTTTTTTGCGGATTTAGAACACATATATGCATGATTGAATCACTATGAAATTTTTGGGAGAGCATTAGAACACTTATATGCTTGATTGAATCACCATAATTTTTTTTTGACAACCTTAGAACATATATGTACATTATTGAATCACTATGAAATTTTTTTGACGGCCTTAGAATACAAATATGCAAAATTGAATCACTATGAAATTTTTATGACAACCTTAGAACACTTACGAGCATGATTTAATCACCCTGATTTTTTTTATAGGCGTAGAACATATATATGCATGATTAAATTAATATGAAATTTTTTTGACAGCCTTAGAACACATATATGCATAATTGATTTAGTATATAGTTTTTTTTGCAGCTTTGGCCCCATATATACTTGATTGAATCATTATTTGAGTTCACAGCCTTAGAACTCAAATATGCGTGATTGAATCACTAGAATTTTTTTTTTAGAGCTTTAGAACAAATATATACATGATTGAATCACTATAAAATTTTTTTGACAACCTTAGAACACATTTCTGAATGATTGAATCACTATGACTTTTTTTTACAGGTTTAGAACATTTATATGCATGATTGATTCACTATGAATTTTTTTCGACAGCCTTAGAACACATATATGCATGATTGAATCACTATGATTTTTTTTTGACACCCTAAGAACATTTATGAGCATGATTTAATCGCTTTAAATTTTTTTGACAGGCTTAGAACAGATATATGCATTATTAAATCACTTTGAAATTTTTTTTATATCATTAGAACACATATATCCATGATTAAATCACTATGAAACTGGTTTGACAGCCTTATAACACATATATGCGTGATTGAATCACTAGAAATTTTTTTTGAGAGCATTAGAACACATATATTCAAGATTCAATCACTATAAATTTTTTGACAACCTTAGAACACATATCTCAAAGATTGAATCACTACAGTTTTTCTTATAGGCTTAGAACACATATAGGCATGATTAAATCACTATAAATTTTTTTTGACAGCCTTAGAACACATATATGCACGATTGAATCACTATGAAATTTTTTTGACAGCCTTAGAACACTTACGTGCATGATTTAATCACTATAAATTTTGTATGACAGGCTTAGAAGACACATATGCATGATTGAATCACTATGAAATTATTTTGATAGCCTTAGAACACATATATGCATGCTTGAATCACTATAAATTTTTTTTACAGCCTTAGAACACCTATTGCTTGATTGAGTCACTATGAAACTGGTTCGACCACCTTAGAACACATATATGCGTGATTGAATCAGTAGAAATTTTTTTGAAATCATTAGAACATATGTATGCAAGATTGAATCACTATAAAATTTTTGTGACAACCGTAGAACACATATCTGCATGATTGAATCACTATAAATTTTGTTTGTCAGCCTTAGAACATGTATATGCATGATTGAATCACTATGAGTTTTTTTTTACAGCCTTAGAACACAATATGCATGCTTGAATCACTTTAAATTTTTATGACAGATTTAGAACATATATATGCATGATTGCATCACTATGAATTTTTTTTACTGCCTTTGAACACATATATGCATGCTTGAATGACTATAAATTTTTAATGACAGATTTAGAACATATTTATGCATGATTGAATCACTATGAAATATTTTTGATAGCCTTAGAGCATATATGCTTGATAGAATCAATACAAATTTTTTTTTTACAGCCTTAGAACACATATATGCATTATTGAATCACTACACAATTTTTTGACACCCTTAAAAAACATATATGCACGATTTAATCACTATAATTTTTTTTTGACAGCCTTAAAAAAAATATATGCATGATTGAATCACTATGAATTTTTTTTGACAACCTTAGAATACATATAAGCATGATTGAATCACTATGAATTTTTTTTGCGGCTTTAGAACACATATATGCATGATTGAATCACTATGAAATTTTTGGGAGAGCATTAGAACACTTATATGCTTGATTGAATCACCATAATTTTTTTTGACAACCTTAGAACATATATGTACATTATTGAATCACTATGAAATTTTTTTGACGGCCTTAGAATACATATATGCAAAATTAAATCACTATGAAATTTTTATGACAACCTTAGAACACTTATGAGCATGATTTAATCACCTTGATTTTTTTTAACAGGCTTAGAACATATATATGCATGATTAAATTACTATGAATTTTTTTTGACAGCCTTAGAACACTTATATGCATAATTGATTCAATATAATTTTTTTTTGCAGCTTTGGCCCCATATATACAAGATTGAATCATTATTTAATTGTTTTGACAGCCATAGAACTCAAATGTGCATGATTGAATCACTAGAAAAAATTTTTGAGAGCTTTAGAACAAATATATATATGATTGAATCACTATAAATTTTTTTTGACAACCTTAGAACACATTTCTGAATGATTGAATCACTATGACTTTTTTTTTAAGTCCTTAGGACATTTATATGCATGATTGATTCACTATGAATTTTTTTCGACAGCCTTAGAACACATATATGCATAATTGAATCACTATGATTTTTTTTTGACACCCTTAGAACATTTATGAGCATGATTTAATCGCTATAAATTTTTTTTGACAGGCTTAGAACACATATATGCATCATTGAATCACTATGAAATTATTTTTATAGCATTAGAACACATATATCCATGATTAAATCACTATGAAACTGGTTTGACAGCCTTAGAACACATATATGCGTGATTGAATCACTAGAAATTTTTTTTGAGAGCATTAGAACACATATATTCAAGATTCAATCACTATAAATTTTTTGACAACCTTACAACACATATCTTCATGATTGAATCACTACGATTTTTTCTTATAGCCTTAGAACACATATATGCATGATTAAATCACTATAAATTTTTCTAGACAGCCTTAGAACACATATATGTATGATTGAATCACTAGGAATTTTTTATGACAGCCTTAGAACACATATATGCATGCTTGAATCAATATGAATTTTTTTTGAAAGCCTAATAATATATTATATGCATGATTGAATCACTATGAAATATTTTTGAGAGCCTTATAACATATATATGCTTGATTGAATCAATACAAATTTGTTTTGACTGCCTTAGAACACATATATGCCTGACTGAATCAAAACTATTTTTTTTTACAGCCTTAGAACACATATATGTACGATTGAATCAATACAGTTTTTTTTTATAGGCTTAGATCACATGTATGCATGATTGAATCACTATGAAATTTTCTTGACAACCTTAGAACACAAATATGAATGATTGAATCACTTTGACAACTTTTGACAGCCTTAGAACACATATTATGCATGATTAAATAACTATTAAATAATTTTGACAGCCTTAGAACACATATATTCATGATTAAATCACTATGAAATTTTTTTGATAGCCTTAGAACACATATATGAATGATTGAATCGCTATGAATTTTTTTTGACAACCATAGAACACATATATGGATGATTGAATCAATACAAAAATTTTTTGACAGCCTCAGAACACATATATATATGATTGAATGACTACAAATTTTTTTTGACCCCCATTGAACACACATATGCATGATTGAATCACTATGAATTTTTTTAGACAGCCTTAGAACACATATAAGCACGATTTAATCGCTATGAAATTTTTTTGACAGTCTTAAAACACATATATGTATGTTTGAATCACTATGTAATTTTTTTGACAACCTCAGAACACATATATGCACGATTGAATCACTATGATTTTTTTTTGGAGCCTAAGAACACATATATGCATCATTGAATCACTATGAAATTTTTTTGACAGCCTTAGAACACATATTTGCATGATTGAATCACTATGAAATTTTTTTGAGAGCCTTAGAACACATATATGCATGATTGAATCATTATGAATTTTTTTTGACAGCTTTAGAACACATATATGAATGATTGAATCAATATGAATTTTTTTTAACAACCATAGAATACATATATGCATGATTGAATCACTATGATTTTTTTTTAACAACCATAGAACACATATATGCAAGATTGAATCACTATGAAGTATTACACATATTTGCATGATTAAATCACTATCAATTTTTTTTGCAGCCTTAGAACACATGTCTGCATTATTGAATCACTGTGAATTTTTTTTTACAGCCTTAGAACACATATATGCATGATTGAATGACTATGAATTTTTTTTGACACCCTTAGAATACTTATGGGCATGATTTAATTACTATATTTTTTTTTGTGAGGCTTCAAAACATATATATGCATGATTGATCACTATAAAATTATTTTGACAGCCTTAAAACACATATATGGATGATTGAATCACTATGAATTTTTTTTAAAGCCTTAGAACACAAATATGCTTGATTGAAATGTTAGAATTTTTTTTTAGAGCATTAGAACGCATATATCCTTGATTAAATCGCTATAAATTTTTTTGACAACCTTAGAACACATACCTACACGATTGAATCACTATGAAATTTTTTTGACAGCCTTAGAACAAATATAAGCATGATTGAATCACTATGATTTTGTTTTGACATCCTTAGAACACATATATGTATGAGTGAATTACTATGAATTTTTTTTAGAGCCTTAGAACACATATATGCATGCTTGAATCATTATGAAATTTTTTTGATAGCCTTAGATCACATATATGAATGATTGAATCACTATGAATTTTTTTGGACAACCTTAGAACACATATATGAATGAATTAATCATTATGATTTTTTTTTAAAAACTATAGAACACATATATGGATGATTGAATCACTATGATTTTTTTTTAACAACCATAGGACACATATATGCAAGATTGAATCACTATAAATTTTTTTTTACTGCCATAGAACACATATAAGCATCATTTAATCACTATGAAATTTTTTTGACAACCTTAGTGCACATATATGCATGATTGCATCACTATGACATTTTTTTGACAGCCTAGGAACACATATATGCAAGATTGAAACACTATGAAGTTTTTTTGCAGCCTAAGAACACATATATGCATGATTGAATCACTATGAAATTTTTTTGACAGCCTTAGAACACATATATGCATGATTGAATCACTATGGAATTTTTTTGACAACTTTAGAACACATATATGAATGATTGAATCACTATGAAATTTTTTGAACAACCATATAACACATATATGCATGATTGAATCACTATGAAGTTTTTTTACAACCTTAGAAAACATATCTGCATTATTGAATCACTATGAATTTTTTTTGACAGCCTAAGAATACTTATGGGCATGATTTAATTACTATAATTTCTTTTTGCGAGGCTTAGAAACACATATATGCATGATTGAATGACTATGAAATTAGTTTGACAGCCTCAAAACACATATATGGATGATTGAATCACTATGAATTTTTTTTAGAGCCTTAGAACACAAACATGCATAATTGAATCACAATGAAACAGGTTTGACAGCCTTAGAGTACATATATGCGTGATTGAAATGTTAGAATTTTTTTTTAGAGCATTAGAACATATATATTCATGATAGAATCACTATAAATTTTCTTGACAACCTTAGAACACGACCTGCATGATTGAATCACTATGAATTTTTTTTGACAGCCTTAGAACAAATATATGCATTATTGAATCACTTTGAATTTTTTTTTGACATCCTTAGAACACATATATGCATTATTGAATCACTATAAAAAAAATTTAACAGCCTTAGAACACATATTTGCAAGTGTGAATTACTAAGAAATTCTTTTGACAGCCTTAGAACACATATATGCATGCTTGAATCATTATGAATTTTTTTTTATAGCCTTAGAACACCTATATGCATGATTGAATCACTATGAAATTTTTTTGACAAAAATAGAACACATATATTCATGATTGAATCAATACAATTTTTTTTTACAGCCTTAGAACACATATACAGATGATTAAATCACTATAAATTTTTTTGACAGCCTTATAACACATATATGCATGATTTCATCACTATGAATTTTTTTTGACAGCCTTAGAAAACATATATGCATGCATCATTAAATCACTATAAAATTTTTTTGCGGCCTTAGAACACATAAATGCATGATTGAATCTCCATGAATTTTTTTTCACAGCCTTAGAACACGTATATCCATGATTGAGTCACTATGAGATTTTTTTGAGAGCCTTAGAACACATATATGAATGATTGAATCTACAAATTTTTTTTGACAGCCTCAGAACACACATATATATATGATTGAATCACTATAAAATTTATTTGACCACCTTATAACACATATATGCATATTTTAATGACTATGAATTTTTTTGACAGCCTTAGAACACATATAAGCATGATTAAATTGCTATGAAATTTTTTTGACAGCCTTAGAACACAAATATGCATGATTGAAACAATATGAATTTTTTTTGACAACCTTAGAACACATATATGCATGATTGAATCACTATGATTTTTTTTTACAGCCAAAGAACACATATATGCATCATTGAATCACTATGAATTTTTTATTGACAGCCTTAGAACACATATCTGCAGGATTGAATCACAATGAAATTTTTTTGAGAGCCTTAGAACTCATATATGCATGATTGAGTTACTTTGAAATTTTTTTGACAGCCTTAGAACACATATACGCATTATTGAATCCCTATGAAATTTTTTTGGCAACCTTAGTACATATATATGAATGATTGAATCACTATGAAATTTTTTTAACAACCCTAGAACACATATATGCATGATTAAATCACTATGAAAATTTTTTGACAACCTTAGAATAAATATATGAATGATTGAAGCACTATGAAATTTTTTTAACAACCATAGAACACATTTATGCAAGATTGAGTATATATGATTTTTTTTTTACTGTCATAGAACACATATAAGCATAATTTAATCGCTATAAATTTTTTTTGATAACCTTAGAGCACATATATGCATGATTGAATCACTATGAAATTTTTTTCACAGCCCTGGAACACATATATGCAAGTTTGAATCACTACGATTTTTTTTGCAGCCTAAGAACACATATATGCATGATTGAATCACTATGACATTTTTTGACAGCCTTAGAACACATATATACAAGATTGAAACACTATGAAATTTTTTTGCCGCCTAAGAACACATATATGCATGACTGAATCACTATGATATTTTTTTGACAGCCTTACAACACATATATGCATGATTGAATCACTATGGAATTTTTTTGACAACTTTGGAACACATATTTGAATGATTGAATCACTATAAAATTTTTTTAACAACCATATAACACATATATGCATGATTGAATCACTATGAAATTTTTTTGTAGACTTAGAAAACATATCTGCATTATTAAATCACTATGAATTTTTTTTTACAGCCTTAGAACACATATATGCATGATTGAATCACTATGAATTTTTTTTGACACCCTTAGAATACTTATGGGCATGATTTAATTACTACAATTTGTTTTTGTGAGGCTTAGAAACACATATATGCGTGATTGAATCACTATAAAGTTATTTTGACAACCTTAAAACACATATATGGATGATTGAATCACTATGAATTTTTTTGGGAGCCATAGAACACAAATACGCATTATTGAATCACAATAAAACAAGTTTGACACCGTTAGAATACATATGTGTGATTGAAACATTAGAATTTTTTTTTAGAGCATTAGAACACATATATTCATGATTGAATCGTTATAAATTTTTTTGACAACATTAGAACACATACCTGCATGATCGAATCACTTTGAAATTCTTTTGACAGCCTTTTAAAAAAAATATATGTATGATTGAATCACTATCAAATTTTTTTGAAATCCTTAGAACACATATATACATTATTGAATGACTATAAAAAAATTTAACAACCGTAGAACACATATATGCATGTGTGAATTACTATGAATTTTTTTTGAATGCCTTAGAACACATACATGCAAGCTTGAATCATTATGAATTTTTTTTTATAGCCTTAGAACACATATATGAATGATTGAATCACAATGAATTTTTTTTGACAACCATAGAACACATATATTCATGATTGAATCACTATAAGATTTTTTTGACAGCCTTAGAACATATATACGCTTGATTGAATCAATACAATTTTTTTATTACAGCCTTAGAACACTTATAGGCATAATTGAATCACTATAAATTTTTTTGACAGCCTTTGAACACATATATGCATGATTTAATCACTATGAAATATTTTAACATCCATAGAACACATATACTCATGATTGAATAAATATAAATTTTTTTGATAGCCATTAAACACATATATGCATGATTAGATCACTATGAATTTTTTTTTACAGCCTTAGAACACATATATGCATGCATCATTAAATCACTATAAATTCTTTTTGTGGCCTTAGAACACATAAGTGCATGATTGAATAACTTTGAAATTTTTTTGACAGCATTAGAAAACGTATATCCGTGATTGAGTCACTATGTGATTTTTTTGAGAGCCTTAGAACACATATATGGATGATTGAATCAATACAGATTTTTTTTTGACAGCCTCAGAACACACATATATATATGATTGAATCACTACAAATTTTTTTTGCCACCTTATAACACATATATACATATTTTAATCACAATGAAATTTTTTTGACAGCCTTAGAACACATATATGAATGATTTAATCGCTATGAATTTTTTTTGACAACCATAGAACACATATATGGATGATTGAATCAATACAAATTTTTTTTGACAGCCTCAGAACACATATATATATATATGATTGAATTAATACAAATTTTTTTTGACCCCCATAGAACACATATATGCATGATTGAATCACTATGAAATTTTTTAGACAGCCTTAGAACACACATAATCATGATTTAATCGCTATGAAATTTTTTTGACAGTCTTAAAACACATATATGTATGTTTGAATCACTATGAAATTTTTTTGACAACCTCAGAACACATATATGCACGATTGAATCACTATGAATTTTTTTTTGGAGCATAAGAACACATATACGCATCATTGAATCACTATGAATTTTTTTTGACAGCCTTAGAACACATATAAGCATGATTTAATCGCTATGAATTTTTTTTGACAGCCTTAGAACAGAAATATGCATGATTGAAACAGTATGAATTTTTTTTGACAATCTTAGAACACATATATGCATGATTGAATCACTATGATTTTTTTTTTCAGCCGAAGAACACATATATGCATCATTGAATCACTAGGACATTTTTATTGACAGCCTTAGAACACATATATGCATGATTGAATCACAATGAAATTTTTTTGAGAGCCTTAGAACTCATATATGCATGATTGAGTCACTTTGAATTTCTTTTGACAGCCTTAGAACACATATACACATTTTTGAATCCCTATGGAATTTGTTTGATGACCTTAGAACAAATATATGAATGATTGAATCACTATGAAATTTTTTTAACAACCATAGAACACATATATGCATGATTAAATCACTATGAAAATTTTTTGACGACCTAAGAACAAATATGTGAATGATTGAATCACTATGAAGTTTTTTTAACAACCATAGAACACATATATTCTAGATTGAATATCTATGAATTTTTTTTTACTGCCATAGAACACATATAAGCATAATTTAATCACTATAAAATTATTTTGACAACCTTAGAGCACTTATCTGCATGATTGAATCACTATGAATTTTTTGTGACAGCCTTGGAACAGATATATGCAAATTTGAATCGATACGAAATTTTTTTGCTGCCTAAGAACACATATATGCATGATTGAATCCCTTTAATTTTCTTTTGACAGCCTTAGCACACATATATGGATGATTGAATCACTATGGATTTTTTTTGACAGCCTTGGAACACATATATGCATGATTAAATTACTATAAAATTTTTTGGACAACCATAGAACACATATAAGAATGATTGAATTACTATGATTTTTTTTTTACATGCAAAGAACACATATATGCATGATTGAATCAATAAGATTTTTTTTTGTGGACTTAGAACACATATACGCATGATTAAATCACTATGAAGTTTTTTTGACAGCCTTAGAACACATATATGCATGATTGAATCACTATAAACTTTTTTGATGAGCATTAGAACACCTAAATGTATGATTCAGTCACTATAAAATTTTTTTGACAAACTTAGAACACATATCTGGATTATTGAATCACTATGATTTTTTTTGTACAGCCTTAGAACACATATATGCATGATTGAATCACTATGAATTTTTTTTGACACCCTTAGAACACTTATGAGCATGATTTAATCACTATGAATTTTTTTTGACAGCTTAGAACACATATATGCATGCATCATTAAATCACTATAAATTTTTTTTGCGGCCTTAGAACAGATAAATGCATGATTGAATCACTATAAATTTTTTTTGAAAATTTTAGAACACGTATATCCATGATTGAGTCACTATGAGATTTTTTTGAGAGCCTTAGAACACATATATGGATGATTGAATCAATATAAATTTTTTTTTACAGCCTCAGAACACACATATATATATGATTGAATCACTACAAATTTTTTTTGACCACCTTATAACACATATATGCATATTTTAATCACTATGATTTTTTTTTACAGCCTTAGAACACATATATGCATGATTTAATCGCTATAAATATTTTTTGACAGCCTTAGAACACCAATATGCATGATTGAAATAATATGAATTTTTTTTTACAACCTTATAACACATATATGCATGATTGAATCACTATGATTTTTTTTTGCAGCCGAAGAACACATATATGCATCATTGAATCACTATGAAATTTTTATTGACAGCCTTAGAACAGATATCTGAATGATTGAATCACAATGAAATTTTTTTGAGAGCCTTAGACCTCATATATGCATGATTGACTCACTTTGAATTTTTTTGGCAGCCTTAGAACACATATACACATTATTAAATCCCTATGAAATTTTTTTGACAGCCTTAGAACACATATACGCATTATTGAATCACTGTGAAATTTTTTTAACAACCATAGAACACATATATGCATGATTAAATCACTATGAAATTTTTTTGACAACCTTAGAACAAATATATGAATGATTGAATCACTATGAATTTTTTTTAACATTCATAGAACACATATATGAAAGGTTGAATATCTATCAAATTTTGTTACTGCCATAGAACACAGCATAATTTAATCGCTATAAAAATTTTTTGACAACCTTAGAGCACATATATGAAAGATTGAATCACTATGAAATTTTTTTGACAGCCTTGGAACACATATATGCAAGTTTGAATCACAACAAATTTTTTTTTCAGCCTAAGAACACATATATTTATGATTGAATCACTATGACATTTTTTTGACAACCTTAGAACACATATATACAAGATTGAAACACTATGAAATTTTTTTACAGCCTAAGAACACATATTTGCATGATTGAATTACTATGAATTTTTTTTGACAGCCTTAGAACACATATATGCATGATTGAATCACTATGGATTTTTTTTGACAACTTTGGAACACATATATGAATGATTGAATCACTATGAAATTTTTTTCACAACCACATAACACATATATGCATGATTGAATCACTATAAAATTTTTTTCCGACTTAGAAAACATATCTGTATTTTTGAATCACTATGAATTTTTTTTGACAGCCTTAGAACACATATATGCATGATTGAATCACTATGAAGTTTTTTTGACACCCTTAGAATACTTATGGGCATGATTTAATTACTATAATTTCTATTTGTGAGGCTTAGAAACACATATATGCATGATTGAATCACTATATAATTATTTTGACAGCCTTAAAACACATATATGGATGATTGAATCACTATGAATTTTTTTTTTAGCCTTAGAACACAAATATTCATGATTGAATAACAATGAAACAAGTTTGACAGCCTTACAATACATATATGCGTGATTGAAACGTTAGAATTTTTTTTAAGAGCAATAGAACACATATATTCATGATTGAAACGCTATAAATTTTTTTGACAACCTTAGAACACATACCTGCATGATTGAATCACTATGAAATTTTTTTGACAGCCTTAGAACAAATAGATGCATGATTGAAACAATATGATTTTTTTTTGACATCCTTAGAACACATATATGCATTACTGAATGACTATAAAAAAATTTTAACAGCCTTAGAACACATATATGCATGTGTGAATTACTATGATTTTTTTTTTACAGCATTAGAACACATATATGCATGCTTGAATCATTATGAAATTTTTTTGATAGCCTTAGAACACATATATGAATGATTGAATCACAATGAAATTTTTTTGACAACCATAGAACACATATATTCATGAATGAATCACTATAAGATTTTTTTGACAGCCTTAGAACATATATATGCGTGATTGAATCAATACAATTTTTTTTTTACAGCCTTAGAACACATATAGGCATGATTGAATCACTATAAATTTTTTTGACAGCCTTAGAACACATATATGCATGATTTAATCACTATGAAATTTTTTAACAACCATAGAACACATATACGCATGATTGTATCACTATAAATTTTTTTGATAGCCTTAGAACACATATCTCCATGATTGAATCACTATGAATTTTTTTTGACAGCCTTAGAACACATATATGCATGCATCATTAGATCACTATAAATTTTTTTTGCGGCCTTAGAACACATAAATGCATGATTGAATCACTATGAATTTTTTTGACGGCCTTAGAACACGTACATCCATGATTGAGTCACTATGAGATTTTTTTGACAGCCTTAGAACACATATATGGATGATGGAATCAATACAACTTTTTTTTGACAGCCTCAGAACACACATATATATATATGATTGAATCACTACAAAATTTTTTTGACCACCTTATGACACATATATGCATATTTTAATCACTATGAATTTTTTTTGACAGCTTTAGAACACATATAAGCACAATTTAATCGCTATGAAATTTTTTTGACAGCCTTAGAACACAAATATGCATGATTTAAAGAGTGTGAATTTTTTTTGACAACCTTAGAACACATATATGCATGATTGAATCACTATGATTTTTTTTTGCATCCGAAGAACACATATATGTATCATTGAAACACTTGGAAGTTTTTATTGACAGCTTTAGAACACATATCTGCATGATTGAATCACAATGCAATTTTTTTGAGAGCCTTAGAACTCATATATACATGATTCAGTCACTTTGAAATTTTTTTGACAGCCTTAGAACACATATACACATTATTGAATCCCTATGAATTTTTTTTTAAAACCTTAGAACATATAAATGAATGATTGAATCACTATGAAATTTTTTTAACGACCATAGAACACATATATGCATGATTAAATCACTATGAAATTTTTTTGACAACCTTAGAACAAATATTTTACTGATTGAATCACTATGAATTTTTTTTAACAACCATAGAACACATATATGCTAGATTGAATATCTATGAAATTTTTTTTTCTACCGGAGAACAAATAAGCATAATTTAGTCGCTATAAAATTTTTTTGACAGCCTTAGAGCACATATATGCATGATTGAATCACTATGAAATTTTTTTGACAGCCTTGGAACACATATATGCAAATTTGAATCACTACAAAAATTTTTTGCAGCCTAAGAACACATATATGCGTGATTGAATCACTATGGAATTTTTTTGACAGCCTTGGAACATATATATGCATGATTAAATTACCATAAAAATTTTTTGACAACCTTACAACACATATACGAATGATTGAATCACTATGATTTTTTTTTAACAACCATAGAACACATATATGCATGATTAAATCAAGAAGAAATTTTTTTGCAGACTTAGAACACATATACGCATGATTAAATCACTATGAAGTTTTTTTGACAGCCTTAGAACACATATATGCATGATTGAATCACTATAAACTTTTTTGATGAGCATTAGAACACTTATATGTATGATTCAAACACTATAAATTTTTTTTGATCACCGTAGAACACATATCTGCATTATTGAATCACTATGATTTTTTTTTTACAGCCTTAGAACACATATATGCATGATTGAATCACTATGAATTTTTTTTGACACCCTTAGAACACTTATGGGCATGATTTAATCACTATAAATTGTTTTTGACAAGCTTAGAACACATATATGCATGATTGAATGACTATGAAATTATTTTGACAGCCTTAGAACACATATATTGATGATTGAGTCACTATGAATTTTTTTTAGAGCCTAATAACACAAATATGCATGATTGAATCACTATGAAACTGGTTTGACAGTGTTAGAATACATATATGCATGATTGAAATGTTAATTTTTTTTTTGAGGGCATTAGAACACATATATGCATGATTGAATCATTATTTTTTTTTTACAACCTTAGAACACATACCTGTATTATTGATTGAAAATTTTTTAACAGCCTTAGAACATATATATGTATGATTGAATCACTATGAATTTTTTTTAACATCCTTAGAACACATATATGCATGATTGAATCACTATAATTATTTTATGACAGCCTTAGAACATATATATGCATGCTTGAATCATTAACAAATTTTTTTGATAGCCTTAAAACACATACATGAATGATTGAATCACTATGAAATATTTTCGACAACTATAGAACACATATATGCCTTATTGAATCACTATGAGATTTTTTTGACAGCCTCAGGACTTATATATTCTTGATTGAATCAAATACAAATTTTTTTTGACAGCCTTAGAACACATACATGCATGATTGAAAAACTATGATTTTTTTTTGCAGCCGAAGAACACATATATGCATCATTGAATCTCTAGAAAATTTTTATTGACAGCATTAGAACACATATCTCCATGATTGAATCACAATGAAATTTTTTTGAGAGCCTTAGAATTCATTTATGCATGATTGAATCACTATGAATTTTTTTTGACAGCCTTAGAATACATATATGCATGATTGAATCACTATGGAATTTTTTTGACCGCCTTAGAACACATATATGCATGATTGAATCACTATGAAATTTTTTGGACAACCTTAGAACACATATGAATGACAGAATCACTATGAATTTTTTTTAACAACCATAGAACATATATACGCATGATTGAATCTGTATGAATTTGTTTTGCGGCCTTAGAACACAGATATGCATGATTGAATCACTATGAAATTTTTGTGACAGCCTTAGAACACATATATGCATGATTGAATCACTATGATTTTTTTTTGACACCCTTAGAACACTTATGAGCATGATTTAATCACTATAAATTTTTTTTGACAACCTTAGAACACATATATACATTATATAATCACTATGAAATTTTTTTGACAGCCTTAGAACACATATATGAATTATTAAATCACTATAAATTTTTTTGACACCCTCAGAGCACTTATAAGCATGATTTAATCATGATGATTTTTTTTTTACATGCTTAGAACACATATATGCATGATTGAATTACTATGAATTTTTTTTGACAGCCTTAGGACACATATATGCATGCTTAAATCACTATGAAATTTTTTCGCAGCCTTAGAACACATATACGCATGATTGAATCACTATGAAATTGTTTTGACATCCTTAGAACACATATATGCATGCTTTAATCACTAGAATTTTTTTTTGAGAGCATTAGAACACATATATGCATGATTAAATCACTATAATTTTGTTTTTGACAACCTTAGAACATATATCTGCTTGATTGAATCACAATGAAATTTTTTTGACAGCCTTAGAACACATATATCCATGATTGAATCACTATGAATTTTTTTTGATAGCCTTAGAACACATATATGATTGCTTGAATCACTATGAAATTTTTTGACAGCGTTTGAACACATATATGCATGATTTAATCACTATGAAATTTTTTTGATAGCCTTAGAACACATATATGCATGATTGAATCACTATAAACTTTTTTTGACAGCCTTACAACATATATATGCATAATTGAATCACTATGAAATTTTTTTGCAGCCTAAGAACACATATATGCAAGATTGAAACACAATAAAATTTTTTTGACAGCCTTAGAACATATATATGCATGATTGAATCACTATGGATTTTTTTTAACAGCCTTAGAACACATATATGCATGATTGAATCTCTATGAAATTTTTTTGACAACCTTAGAACACATATATGAATGATTGAATCACTATGAAATTTTTTTAACAACTATAGAACACATATATGCTTGATTGAATCACTATGAATTTTTTTGCACAACCTTAGAACACAAATATGAATGATTGAATCACTATGATTTTTTTTTAACAACCATAGAACACATATATGTAAGATTGAATCACTACAAATTTTTTTTGACTGCTTTAGAACACATATAGGCATTATTTAATCACTATAAAAATTTTTTGACACCCTTAGAACACATATATGCTTGATTGAATCACTATAAATTTTTTTTGACAGCCTTACAACAGATATATGCAAGATTGATTTTTTTTTTGTTGCCTAAGAACACATATATGCATGATTAAATCACTATGAAATTTTTTTGAGAGGCTTAGAACAGATATATGCATGATTGAATGACTATGAAATTTTTTAACTACCTTAGAACACATATATGCATGATTGAATCACTATCAAATTTTTTTTGACAACCTTAGAACACATATATGCATGATTGAATCACTATAAATTTTTTTTAACAACCATGAAACACATATATGCATGATTGAATCACTATGAAATTGTTTTGACAGCCTTAGAACACATATATGCATGCTTTAATCACTAGAATTTTTTTTTGAGAGCATTAGAACACATATATGCATGATTAAATCACTATAACTTTTTTTTGACAAACTTAGAACATATATCTGCTTGATTGAATCACAATGAAATTTTTTTGACAGCCTTAGAACACATATATCCATGATTGAATCACTATGAATTTTTTTTGACAGCCTTAGAACACATATATGATTGCTTGAATCACTATGAAATTTTTTGACAGCCTTTGAACACATATATGCATGATTTAATCACTATGAATTTTTTTTGATAGCCTTAGAACACATATATGCATGATTGAATCACTATAAACTTTTTTTGACAGCCTTACAACACGTATATGCATAATTGAATCACTATGAATTTTTTTTGCAGCCTAAGAACACATATATGCAAGATTGAATCACAATGAAATTTTTTTGACAGCCTTAGAACATATATATGCATGATTGAATCACTATAGATTTTTTTTAACAGCCTTAGAACACATATATGCTTGATTGAATCACTATAAAATTTTTTTGACAACCTTAGAACACATATATGAATGATTGAATCACTATGAAATTTTTTTAACAACTATAGAACACATATATGCTTGATTGAATCACTATGAATTTTTTTGCACAAGCTTAGAACACAAATATGAATGATTGAATCACTATGATTTTTTTTTTACTGCTTTAGAACACATATAGGCATTTTTTAATCGCTATAAATTTTTTTTGACACCCTTAGAACACATATATGCTTGATTGAATCACTATAAAATTTTTTTGACAGCCTTAGAACACATATTTGCAAGATTGAATTTTTTTTTGTTGCCTGAGAACACATATATGCATGATTAAATCACTATGAAATTTTTTTGAGAGGCTTAGAACAGATATATGCATGATTGAATGACTATGAAATTTTTTCACTGCCTTAGAACACATATATGCATGATTGAATCACTATCAATTTTTTTTTGACAACCTTAGAACACATATATGCATGATTAAATCGCTATGAATTTTTTTTTAGAGGCTTAGAACAGATATATGCATGATTGAATGACTATGAAATTTTTTTACTGCCTTAGAACACATATATGCATGATTGAATCACTATCAATTTTTTTTTGACAACCTTAGTACACATATATGCATGATTGAATCACTATAAATTTTTTTTAACAACCATGGAACACATATATGCATGATTGAATCACTATGAATTTTTTTTGCAGCCTTAGAACACATATATGCATGATTGAGTCACTTTGAATTTTTTTTGACAGCCTTAGAACACATATATGCATGATTGAATCACTACAAATATTTTTAGAGAGCATTACAATATTTACATGGCTGATTTAATCACTATAAAAAAAATTTGACAACCTTAGAACACATATCTGCATTATTGAATCACTATGAAAATTTTTTTTACTGCCTTAGAACACATATATTTTTTTGACACCCTTAGAACACTTATGTGCATGATTTAATCACTATAACTTTTTTTTGATAGGCTTAGAACGCATATATGCATGATTGAATGACTATAAAATTATTTTGACAGCCTTACAACACATATATGGATGATTGAATCACTATGAATTTTTTTTTACAGCCGTATAACACATATATGCAATATTGAATCACTATGAAACTGGTTTGACAATCTTAGAATACATATATGTGTGATTGAATCATTAGAATTTTTCTTGAGAGCATTGTAACACATATATGCATGATTGAATCACTATAAAATTTTTTGACAACCCTAAAACACGTATCTGCATGATTGAATCACTATGAATTTTTTTTGACAACTTTACAACACATATATGATTGAATCACTATGAAATTTTGTTGACATCCTTGGAATACATATATAAAAGATTGAATCACTATGAAATTTTTTTGACAGCCTTAGAACACATATATGCACGATTGAATCACTATGAAATTTTTTTGTTAGCATTAGAAGACCTATATGCATGATTGAATCGCTATGAATTTTTTTTGCAGCCTTAGAACACTTATATGAATGATTGAATCTGTAACACCCCAAATATTTAACTTTAAAATTTTGGAATAATTTTATTTCTAAACAATAGCAGAAAGGCTTTATTAAATCCTTAGTCAAATTATTTGGGCGGGTTACAAGTAATAGCACAAACTCAAGGGATTAAGTAAAATAAACTCTTATATTGAAATACTACAAGTTTTAAATTACAACTTGATGATTTATTACAAGTCAGAATTCCTCAGGACCTCCGAAGAAGATATGGTCACGTGGCACTGTCCGCAGCGACGGCCGCAATTGCTCGTCATTCAGTTTCCTGAAAAACATTAATTCAGAAAAGGGTCAGACTACCACGTCTGAGTAAGAATCATACTATCCATATGAATGTGCACAGTGTCATGTGTACAAGTATATGTGCAACAAGTTTAGATAGAACTAATTACCATTTAACAATTGATAAATGTACAGGTCACTAAAGTCAAGCATTTTATGATATATTCCATCAACATCAAAGCACAATCCATCATATGCATAAACCATATTCATATAAGTAATAACAACTTTGAAACTAATGTGGATGTACACCTGACTTAACTAAAGCATTTCATGTAAAGTGTGCATAAAGCACAAACATCAATGTTCAACACATCATTCATAAGTTATCACAATTTCCATGTAAAGGAAAGTCAATTTGAATCATGCCTTGCAGGAGTCACAACTTACTCCAACAATTTCAACATCGAGTAGTATGCATCTACTTGAAGATCTTTCTTAATACACTAACTTTATCTTTCATCTTGTTAATTACCCTATGGGTACGCACAGGCATTCAACATCGTAGCAGACCGAGACCACACGAGGGTGTATTATTTTATAACCTGTGTGACTAGCCGTACGGATATCCAAAGGGGACGGTTCACGACCGAGAGAGTACTCCCCAATGGCTAAAACTTAGAATTAGGATGCACCCTGTACTTCTGCAGAAGACTTGGATCTACCACCTAGGATACATTGGTAGTCCTGGCCCCCTAACTTCGAGGACTGGGGACCGGGTGAGACGCCTAGCTCTCACAAAAACAAAAATGTCCATGAAGCTTGTACCACCTACCCTCTCCAAGGTAGACCATGGTTCCGGTAACATACACCGTCTTTCAGGTGTACCTAGAGCCCTGAGAAACCAGTAACATATACCATTGTCAGGTATACCTAGTATCCCGGGAAACCAGTAACATATACCATCTTTCAGGTATACCCAGAATCCCCATATTTGTTTTAGATGTGCATATATATATATTTATTCTTGTTTGTTTCATAGTGCGAGTCATTGCACCACAGGAGATTTTCAACATCTCAACCCACACTCGGGGTGATCTCAATGTATGCACATTACCCATTATATGCCCAATAGACAACAATCATAATTTCTTAGAATTTTGGCTCAACTTTGAGTCGAGTACTTATACATTCAACAAATTTAAAGTTTTAGTTATGAGCTCGGGTGTACGTTTCGTACCCCCCCCCCACTAGTTACGCCGCAACATAACATTATCCAACTTTATCAGTTCTTAAGTGCTCGTATGGCAGCCTTATCTTCCTACGAAGTTGGAACTAGATTTTAATCTCTCATATGATCATGGCGTGAAAATATCATACAAACTTTTGCAAAACACACATAGATCACTAGCACGTAAACATGTCATAACATGAAATCGTGATTCCATTATATAAAATTCAGCATACTATTTAAACATTTGTACTATGGTGGCTTTGTCATGACCAAAGTATGTGGACCATGAGGAGTTTTCGACCAACTAGTGGTATGTATGCTATAGTGAATTGCCAATGTATTACATGTGTATAGACAAGGCGAATTCCCCTTTTTTTCTTTTTTTCTTTTTTTCGACAAAACTACTATAAGAGATTTGGATACACAGGTGTAGAACAATCATCAATGAAATAACAAGTTTGCTTTTGCCGTTGTAAGATGTTTATTAATATAATGAGTGATATAAAATTTCTATATTGTTTGCCTATGATATAGGGTGATGTTTATGAATGAAATTTACGAAATTCTAAATGTAACGGAGTGGCATATGTGTATGTATACATTTTGATGTTTTATAACAGATTGTCTATCACAACACATACAATCAGACCTAGTGCACGATTTTTAGGCACCATAATGTTTTCTTAAAATCGTAAGCTCATACATGAGCTGAACACCTGGACGTATAATAACATTGCATATCTCAACCAGCGATTTCATAAGATAGAGGTTGTGTGTCACATTTGATATATAGCATACTGCACCAAATCTTTGGTTAGGGTGCCCAATTCATTTCATGAAATTCATCAAATTCACAAGCACAAATATTTAAATGTGGTTAATATGCAACTATAATATCATGTTTGGCCTTTTGCTCTATTCCTTGTAAATGTATGCATGTAATAATTAGGGAATATAAGCCCATTACAACACATCAAACTTGGTTCTAAGACTCTAAATACTTTGTTGTTTTATTTATCGGTTCATAAGAATGATCCGACATCCCACCTTAGGGGTTTGAAACCAAAACATATTTGTTGCCATCAATCTTCCTTCATGGTGGGAGTTGGCGCACAACCAGCCTATTGACTTAGGTTAATGTGAGTAACATCACGCGACAATCCCATGTGCCTCCAAAACTCATTACTACACATTTCTTCTAATCACATATAAGGACACAACCGTGTTTACATGGTATTGTGGTTCATCTGAACAGCAAACTCGAGTATGAGTTTATTCTACTAAAATCATGGGTAATTTACACTCAAGAATCATTAAGCATCAATATTGTGGTACATCTTCATAAAAGTAATAGTGGCGATTGACATCGCTCCGCTGTCACTAAAACATCCATACAGTATTAAAATGTTCGTATGAGCGGTATATAGAAAAAATATTAAAGGTAAGATACATATGTTATGGTTTTGTCTTTAGGAATATTTTAAGGAGTTATCTCCTATAAGGCATGCTGATTATTGTATTTGTGCTATTGAACATTATACAGAAACAAAACATGTAAACTATACACGTAGACCTTGAGTACCGTAAATGAACATAACTTAGAAAATGGTTTCTGTCATGTACTTAACACAGAAAATCACTATATCATTGAATATAAAACAGAAATCAATTTCACATTTAATATTGAAATTCCAAACTGTCATTGAACTTAATAAAACAATATGTTGTCATTGAACTGGACATAGATAATTTTCTGTCCATACTCTTAATATAGCGATTCAAGACTGTCAATGAACTAACTGTAGAAATCAACGAACTGAAAGAGCTTTTTGTCAAAACAAAACTAATCTGGAACTTAACACAACAACCATACTGTCATCATGCTTAACATAAACCAATTTCTGTCAATACCCATATAGCAAATATACAATGTTGTCATTTTGCTAACGCAGATCAGAAAATTTCTCTAGTGAACATATTACCAAACACTTGCCTAAACAAAAAAAACCATGCAGAACATAAGTTCAAACATATTTTCTGAAGCCACGCACACAGATTTGAACTTCGAACATACTAAAAAATGTTTTCTAAGCCCAATATGTAAATCAAAAATATTTCTATTATCCACCTCCCAGAATATTTCAATCTCCAAGCACACCGATCATAGATTTTAATCCAAAGTCAACCCAGAGACCAACAGTTAGTCTATATTACCGTCTCTATATATATATATATATATATATATATATATATATATATATTCAATTTAAAATGTGTGTAATTGTTCCTTTCTCATATCACTCATTTGGGTATTAAATGCCACAAAAAATTGACAAAACATTCAGCATTTAGACGGCCTATGCATCCAGATTTTTTTTCTACATGTTGTCGAGAAGAGAAATCCAAACATCTCTCAATGTCTTTGGATATCTGATTAATAATGGCAAAAACGTCGAACTAGCATTACACATCTATGTATTTATTTGTTTATTTATTTATTATTTTTCCATATTATGATACGTATCCATTAACACGATCTTGCTACTTGGGGATTTTCTATGATCCATTCAATTAGCGTTGATCGATTCCCCATGACATGAGTTCTAACTGCCATATATGCAATTTTATTATTCACATACTAAAGACCAACTAGATCCCACATCCGCCATGGCTGAAACACACGTCATGGTTGAAACACACGATAGGATATATGTATTTTGTACATATATACATATAGTATATTGGATACGTGTGTTCCATGTCACAGTGCGCACACATAAAGATATAATGCTCTTACCTCTTTGAAGTCTCGCAATAGCACGGTTGCACCCCTACCTTCCTTCGTTGGAGCGGCACAACACTTCGATAATGGAATCCACACGATCAGCAGAGGAGGTAGACATGTCTAGCAACGATGGTCGACCACCACGGTGGAAGAGAAGGATGGATGAGCCAAAAACGTTAAGAGAGAGAGAGATAATGGTTTCAATGGCTGGAATAGGAAAAGATATGAAAGAGGGAGGATGAAGATGGTCACACGACTGGGATGAAAAAAACGTGAAGAGGGATGAAGATGAATCCAAAAAATGAATTTTTTGTAAAGTCCCTTCTCCATCCGTTTTTTTTTTTCTTGAAATTGTCCTTCCCATTCAATGCCCCTTGTAAAGCTCCCCCCTTCCTTGTCAAAATTCGTGGGAATTTCCCAAAAAGAAAAATGTTTGGGTTTCCTTTTTGGGAAATTCGCCCAGCCCCCTCTCTCCTTGAAAAACACCTTTCCTCATTTAAGTCACTTTAATGAGGAGTTACTAAAAAAAATCTGTTGGTTATAAAGTATTTCCGGAAAAAATATTCTTGGCACACCAAAGGATTTGAACTGGGGTCCTCTTCTGTAAGAGGTAACAAGCCCCACCAGTGTGCCATACACAATTTCGTTGCATATTTTTGCAACAAAATTTTATTTAACCACTTATAGGCGTCTGGTGGATTTTGCCAAAAAATGATGTCTTAGGTATTTATTTCGTTTTGTCTTAGTAACCAACCTCCTTCTCCCAATTCTAAAATCGTGGGAGACGTTAATACTATGTTTTTTTTAAACGTCCCCCTGCCCATTTCAAGGAGCCTTCCTCTTTACTATTTTAAAACCCCCTCTTAATTGTCGAATTAGTGGAAGGGCCTTTCCAAAGGAAGAAACTGTTGGGTTTCCTCTTTGGAAAACCACCCAGCCGTCCCCTTGTTATGATCCCACGATTTCTCCATTTAAGTCCTTAAATGATCTTCATTTAGGTTCAAAAGCACACAAATTTGCCAAATTCGTTTTTTTTTTCTTGTTTTGAGACCTCCCCCATTAAGGTCTTCTTAATGGAGGAGTTATTACACCATTTGATTTTTTTTTTTTTTTCAAAAATTGTCTTTAATAAAAAGATAACGGCGCACAGGAGGATTTGAACATAGGTTCTCCTCCCTAAGGGGTAACGAGCCCCACCAGTGCGCCAACTCTTGTTTCGTTGCATACTCTTGCAATCGTAATCCTTTTATCCTCTTTTGATGAAATCTACAAAATAGCCGTTTTTAACAAAATTTCTGGCGTACACGGGGATTTGACTCACGTTCTTTTCCTGTTGAGGCAACCAACCATACCAGTGCGCCAACTCCTACTTGGTTGCACTTCTCTGCGACTAAAACTACTTCAATGATGAGCGATGTTCAAAATTGCGTAAGATGTACAAAGTGGCGTGAGCACTGTTTATGAGAAATCAAGTCCCGAGAATTATAAATCAAAGTTATAATATATATGACTAGTAAACCCCCGAATTTGGGACTCAAACGAGGAAAAAAACTCGTTATTTCATGTGAATTACTGAAAAGCGTATATCAATCGGATATGGTCATAACGAGGGCCATATTCGCAAGAGATGAAACTTTAGAAAAGTGCTTTGCGAATTTAGTTGTAATTGAAAACTAAAATTTGGATTTTAATCAGGTTTCAGATCCATCGAAGATTTGAATCCATACATCGTATCCGAATCCAAAATCCTGGATCCATATGATCCAATTTGGATACAAGATCCATTTGGATCGACTCTATATCACTTTATCATATTTATTTCCAAGAATGGTAATATTTATTTATTTATTTTGATAATTATTAAAATTTTACGGGTTTTACAGAATCACTATGATTTTTTTTTGACAATCGTAGAACACATATATGCATGATTGAATCACTATGAGGTTTTTTTGACAAGCTTAGGACACATATATGTATGATTGAATAAATATAAATTTTTTTTTACAACCTTAGAACACATATATACATGATTTAATCACTACAAATTTTTTTTGGCAGCCTTAAAAAACATATCTGCATGAGTGAATGGCTATCAAATTTTTTTTGAAAGCCGTAGAACACATATAAGCATGATTTAATCACTATAAATTTTTTTGACAACCTTATAATACATATATGCATGATTCAAACACTATAAATTTTTTTTGATAGCCTTAGAACATATAAACGCATGATTGGGTCAGTATCAATTTTTTTTGCATCCTTGGAACACATATATGCATGATTGAACCACTATGAAATTTTTTGGCCACCCTTAGAACACATATTTGTGTGATTGAATCACTACAAACTTTTTTTAAGAGCATTAGAACACATATATGCATCATTAAATCATTATAAAAAAAATTTGACAACCTTATAACACATTTCTGCATGATTGAATCACTATGATTTTTTTTTATAGCCTTTGAACACATATATGTATGATTGAATCAATATGAATTTTTTTTGACAGCCTTAGAACACATATACACATGATTGATCACTATGAAATCTTTTTGATAGCCTTAAAACACATATATGCATGATTCAATCACTATGAAATATTTTTCATAACCTTTGAACACATATATGCATCATTCAATCCCTATGAAATTTTTTTTACAGTCGTAGAACATATACATGCATGATTGAATCACTATGAATTTTTTTTGATAGACTTAGAACACATATATGCATGATTGAATCACTATGAAATTTTTTTGACAGTCCTAGAACAAATATCTGCATGTTTGAATCGCTATGAAGTTTTTTTAAACCCTTAGAACACATATACATATGATTGAATAAATAAAAAAAATTTTTGACAACCTTAGAACACATATATGCATGCTTGAAGCACTATGAAATTTTTTTGACAGCCTTAGAACACATATAAGCATGATTTAATCACTATAAATTTTTTTGGACAGCCTTAGAACATATATATGCATGATTGGATCACTATGAAACCTTTTTGCAGCCTTAGAACACATATATGCATGATTGAATCACTATGAATTTTTTTGGCTAGCCTTGGAACACATATATGCATGATTTAATCACTACAATTTTTTTTAGAGCATTAGAACACATATATGCGTCATTGAATCACTATATTAGTTTTTTGACAGCGTTAGAACACATATATGCATGATTGAATCACTATGCAATTTTTTTGACAGCCTTAGAACATATATATGCATGATTGAATCACTATGATTTTTTTTTGACGATCTTAGAACACATATATGCATGATTGAATCACTACGATTTTTTTTTGACAACCATAGAACAGATATATGCATGATTGAATCACTATGACATTTTTTTGATAGCCTTATAACACATATATGCATGATTGAATCACTATGGAATTTTTTTGACTGCCTTAGAACACATATATGCATGATTGAATCACTATGAATTTTTTTTTACAGCCTTAGAACACATATATGAATGAATAAATCACTATGAATTTTTTTTGACAACCATAGAACATATATATGCATTATTAAATCACTATGAGATTTTTTGACAGACTTAGAACACATATATGATTGATTGAATCAGTAGAATTTTTTTTTGAATGCCGTGGAGCACATATATGCATGATTGAATCACTATAGATTTTTTTTGACAGCCTTAGAACATGTATAAGCATTAATGAATCACTATGATTTTTTTTTGACAACCTTAGAACACATATATGCATGATTGAATCACTAAAAAATTATTTTGCAGCCTAATAACACATATATGCATGATTGGAACACTATGAAATTTTTTTGACAGCCTTAGAACACATATATGCTTGACTGAATCACAACAAATTTTTTTTTAGAGCATTAGAACACACATATGCATGATTGACTCGCCATAAATTTTTTTGATAATTTTAAAACACATATTTAGAAGATTGAATCACTATGAATTTTTTTTGACAGCTTTAGAACATATATAGGCATGATTGAATCACTATAAAAATTTTTTGTATGCTTAGAACACATATATGCAAGATGAATCACTATCAGTTTTTTTTGCCAGCCTTAGAACACATACATGCATGATTGAATCACTATAATTTTTTTTTAGAACATTTGAACACATATATGCTAGATTGAATAACTATAGATTCTTTTTTTACAACCTTAGAACACATATCTGCATGATTGAATCACTATAAATTTTTTTTGCAGCGTTAGACCACATATATGCATGATTGAATCACATTGAAATTTTTTTGGCAGCCTTAGAACACATATATGCATGATTGAATCACTATAAATTTTTTTTTAGAGCATTAGAACACATACATGTATGATTGAATCACTGTAATTTTTTTTGACAACCTTAGAACACATATCCTCATGATTGAATCACTATAATTTTTTTGCCAACCTTAGAACACATATCGGCATGAATGAATCACTATGAAATTTTTTTTATAGCCTTAGAACACATATTCGCCTGATTGATTCACTAAGAAATCTTTTTGACAGCCTTAGAATAAAAAAAGTGCATGATTGAATCACTATGATTTTTTTTTACAGCCTTAGAACACATATATGCATGATTAAATCTTTGTGAAAGTTTTTTGACAACCTTACGACACATATATGCAAGATTGAATCACTATAAAAAAAATTTGACAGCCTTAGAACACATATATGCATGTTTGAATCACTATGATTTTTTTTTTACTACCGTAGGACACATATATGCATGATTGAATCACTAAGAATTTTTTTTGACAGCCTTAGAACACATATATGCATGATTGAATCACTATGAATTTTTTTGGACAACCTTATAACACATATCTGCATTATTGAATCACTATGAATTGTTTTTATTGCCCTAGAACACATATATGCATGATTGAATCACTATGATTTTTTTTTGAAAACATTAGAACACATATCTGAATGATTGAATCACTATGAAATTTATTTGACAGCCTTAGAAGACGTATAAGCAAGACTGAATCACTTTGAAATTTTTTTGACAGCCCTAGAACACATATAAGCATGATTTAATCACAAGGAAATTTGTTTGACAGCCTTATAACGCATATATGCATGATTGAATCACTATGAAAATTTTTTGACTGCCTTAGAACATATATATGCATGATTGGATCACTCTAAAATTTTTTGACAGCCCTAGAACACATATAAGCATGATTGAATCACTATCAAATTTTTTTGCCAGCCTTAGAACATATATATGCATGTTTGAATCACTATGAATTTTTTTTTTATAGCCCTAGAACCCATATAAGCTTGATTTAATCACTATGAATTTTTTTTGACAGCCTTATAACACATATATGCATGATTGAATCACTATGAAATTTTTTTGACAGCCTTATAACACATGATTGAATCGCTATTAAAATTTTTGTCCAGCCTTAGAAAAAATATATACATGATTGAATCACTACAAAATGTTTTTGAGAGCATTAGAACACATATATGCATCATTGAATCACTATAAAATTTTTTTGACAACCTTAGAAGATATATCTGCATGATTGAATCACTATGAGTTTTTTTTTACTACCTTAGGACACATATATGCATGATTGAATCACAAGAAATTTTTTTTGACTGCCCTAGAACACATACATTCATGATTGAATCACTGTGAAATTTGTTTGACAGCCTTAAAACACATACATGCGTGATTGAACCATTATGAACTTTTTTTGATAGCCTTAGACCACGTTTGCATGATTGAATCACTATAAAATCTTTTTTACAGCTTATGTACACATATATGCATGATTGAATCACTATGAAATACTTTTGACACCCTTAGAAGACATATATGCATGATTTAATCACTAATATTTTTTTCTTACTGCCTTAGAACACATATATGCATGATTGAATCACTATGAAGTTTTTTTGACAGCCTTAGAATACATATATGCATGATTGAATCACTATGAAATCTTATTGACTGCCTTAGAACACATATATGCATGATTAAATCTTTGTGAAATTTTTTTGACAGCCTTAGGACATATATATGCAAGATTGAATCACTATAAAAAAAATTTGACAGCCTTATAACATATATATGCATGTTTGAATCACTATGAATTTTTTTTTACTACCTAAGGACACATATATGCATGATTGAATCACTAGGAATTTTTTTTGGCAGCCTTAGAACACATATATGCATCATTGAATCACTATGAAATTTTTTGGACAGCCTTATAAAACATATATGCATGATTAAATCACAATGAAATTGTTTTTATTGCCCTAGAACACATATATGCATGATTGAATCACTATGATTTTTTTTTTAAAACCTTTGAACACATATCTGCATGATTGAATCACTACGAAATTTATTTGACAGCCTTAGAAGACGTATATGCAAGATTGAATGACTTTGAAATTTTATTGACAGCCCTAGAACGCAAATGTGCTTGATTGAATCACTATGAATTTTTTTTGACATACTTAGAACACATATAAGCATGATTTAATCACTATGATTTTTTTTTGACAGCCTTATAACACATATATGCTTGATTGAATCAATATGAAAATTTTTTGACCGGCTTAGAACATATATATGCATGATTGGATCACTATGAAAAATTTTTGACAGCCTTAGAACATATATATGCATGATTGGATCACTATGAATTTTTTTTTCTGCCTTAGAACACATATATGCATGATTGAATCACTATGAAATTTTTTGGCCAGCCTTAGAACACATATATGAAGGATTGAATCAGTATATAATTTTTTTGAGAGCCATAGAACACATATATGAATGATTGAATCACTATGAAATTTTTTTGACAGCCTTAGAACACATACATGCTTGATTGAATGACTATCAAATGGTTTTGACATCCTTAGAACATATATATGCATGATTGAATCACTATGAAAATTTTTTTGACAGCCCTAGAACACATATAAGCATGATTTAATCACTGTAAAATTTGTTTGACAGCCTTATAACACATATATGCATGTTTGAATCACTATGAAATTTTTTTGACAGCATTAGAATACACATATGCATGATTGAATCACTATTAAATTTTTTGGCCAGCATTAGAACACATATGCATGATTGAATCACTACAAAAATTTTTTAGAGCATTAGAACACATATATGCATCATTGAATCACTATGAAATACTTTTGACATCCTTAGAAGACATATATGCATGATTTAATCAATAAGATTTTTTTCTTAATGCCTTAGAACACATATATGCATGATTGAATCACTATGATTTTTTTTTGACAGCCTTAGAATACATATATGCATGATTGAATCACTATTAAATCTTATTGACTGCCTTAGAACACATATATGCATGATTAAATCTTTGTGAAATTTTTTTGACAGCCTTAGGACATATATATGCAAGATTGAATCACTATAAAAAAAATTTGACAGCCTTAGAACATATATATGCATGTTTGAATCACTATGATTTTTTTTTTACTACCTAAGGACACATATATGCATGATTGAATCACTAGGAATTTTTTTTGGCAGCCTTAGAACACATATATGCATCATTGAATCACTATGAAATTTTTTGGCCTGCCTTAGAACACATATATGCAACATTGAATCACTATATAATTTTTTTGAGAGCCATAGAACACATATATGAATGATTGAATCACTATGAATTTTTTTTGACTGCATTAGGACACCTACATGCTTTATTGAATGACTATCAAATGGTTTTGACAGCCTTAGAACATATATATGCATGATTGAATCACTATGAATTTTTTTTTGACAGCCCTAGAACACATATAAGCATGATTTAATCACTATAAAATTTGTTAGACAGCCTTATAACACATATATGCATGTTTGAATCACTATAAAAAAAAATTGACAGCATTAGAATACAAATATGCATGATTGAAACACTATTAATTTTTTTGGCCAGCCTTAGAACACATATATGCATTATTGAATCACTACAAAATTTTTTTAGAGCATTAGAACACATATATGCATCATTGAATCACTATAAATTTTTTTTGACAACCTTAGAACATATATCTGCATGATTGAATCACTATGATTTTTTTTTACTTCCTTAGGACACATATATGCATGATTGAATCACTAGGAATTTTTTTTGACAGCCTTAGAACACATACATCCATGATTGTATCACTGTGAATTTTTTTTGACAGCCTTAGAGCATATATATGCGTGATTGAATCAATAAGAATTTTTTTGACAGCCTTAGACCACATATTTGCATGATTGAATCACTATAAAATCTTTTTGACAGCCTATGAACACATATATGCATGATTGAATCACTATGAAATATTTTTGACATTCTTAGAACACATATATGCATGATTGAATCACTATGAAATCTTATTGATTGTCATAGAACACATAGATGCATGATTAAATCTTTGTGAATTTTTTTTGACAGCCTTAGAACACATACACTGTAAAAAAAATTTGACAGCCTTAGAACACATATATGCATGTTTGAATCACTATGATTTTTTTTTTACTACTTAGGACACATATATGCAAGATTGAATCACTAGGAATTTTTTTTAACAGCCTTAGAACACATATATGTATGATTGAATCACTATGAAAAGTTTTGCACAGCTTATAACAGATATATGCATGATTGAATCACTATGAAATTGTTTTTATTGTCCTAGAACACATATATGCACGATTGAATCACTATGATTTTTTTTTTAAAACCCTAGAACACATATCTGCTTGATTGATTCACTATGAAATTTATTTGACAGCCTTAGAAGACGTATATGCAAGATTGAATCACTTTGAAATTTTTTTGAAAGCCCTAGAATGCATATATGCATGATTGAATCACTTTGAATTTTTTTTGACATACTTAGAACACATATAAGCATGATTTAATCACTATGAAATTTTTTTGACAGCCTTATAACACATATATGCATGATTGAATCACTATGATTTTTTTTTGACAGCCTTAGAATACATATATGCATGATTGAATCACTATTAAATCTTATTGACTGCCTTAGAACACATATATGCATGATTAAATCTTTGTGAAATTTTTTTGACAGCCTTAGGACATATATATGCAAGATTGAATCACTATAAAAAAATTTTGACAGCCTTAGAACATATATATGCATGTTTGAATCACTATGATTTTTTTTTTACTACCTAAGGACACATATATGCATGATTGAATCACTAGGAATTTTTTTTGGCAGCCTTAGAACACATATATGCATCATTGAATCACTATGAAATTTTTTGGCCTGCCTTAGAACACATATATGCAACATTGAATCACTATATAATTTTTTTGAGAGCCATAGAACACATATATGAATGATTGAATCACTATGAAATTTTTTTGACTGCCTTAGAACACCTACATGCTTTATTGAATGACTATCAAATGGTTTTGACAGCCTTAGAACATATATATGCATGATTGAATCACTATGAATTTTTTTTTGACAGCCCTAGAACACATATAAGCATGATTTAATCACTATAAAATTTGTTAGACAGCCTTATAACACATATATGCATGTTTGAATCACTATAAAAAAAATTTGACAGCATTAGAATACAAATATGCATGATTGAAACACTATTAATTTTTTTGGCCAGCCTTAGAACACATATATGCATGATTGAATCACTATAAAAAATTTTTAGAGCATTAGAACACATATATGCATCATTGAATCACTATAAATTTTTTTTGACAACCTTAGAACATATATCTGCATGATTGAATCACTATGATTTTTTTTTACTTCCTTAAGACATATATGCATGATTGAATCACTAGGAATTTTTTTTGACAGCCTTAGAACACATACATCCATGATTGTATCACTGTGAATTTTTTTTGACAGCCTTAGAGCATATATATGCGTGATTGAATCAATAAGAATTTTTTTGACAGCCTTAGACCACATATTTGCATGATTGAATCACTATACAATCTTTTTGAAAGCCTATGAACACATATATGCATGATTGAATCACTATGAAATATTTTTGACATTCTTAGAACACATATATGCATGATTGAATCACTATGAAATCTTATTGATTGTCATAGAACACATAGATGCATGATTAAATCTTTGTGAATTTTTTTTGACAGCCTTAGAACACATACACTGTAAAAAAAATTTGACAGCCTTAGAACACATATACGCATGTTTGAATCACTATGATTTTTTTTTACTACCTTAGGACACATATATGCAAGATTGAATCACTAGGAATTTTTTTTAATAGCCTTAGAACACATATATGTATGATTGAATCACTATGAAATTTTTTGCACAGCTTATAACAGATATATGCATGATTGAATCACTATGAAATTGTTTTTATTGTCCTAGAACACATATATGCACGATTGAATCACTATGATTTTTTTTTTAAAACCCTAGAACACATATCTGCATGATTGATTCACTATGAAATTTATTTGACAGCCTTAGAAGACGTATATGCAAGATTGAATCACTTTGAAATTTTTTTGAAAGCCCTAGAATGCATATATGCATGATTGAATCACTTTGAATTTTTTTTGACATACTTAGAACACATATAAGCATGATTTAATCACTATGAAATTTTTTTGACAGCCTTATAACACATATATGCATCATTGAATCACTATGAAATTTTTTTGACAGCCTTAGAACATATATATGCATGATTTGATCACTATGAATTTTTTTTCAGCCTTAGAACACATATATGCATGATTGAATCACTATGAAATTTTTTGGACAGCCTTAGAACACATATTCATGATTAAATCACTATAATTTTTTTTTGCGAGCATTAGAACACATATATGCAACATTGAATCACTATAAATTTTTTTTGACAACCTTAGAACATATATCTGCATGATTGAATCACTATGAAATTTATTTGTCAGCCTTAGAACACATATATGCCTGATTGAATCACTATAAAAAAAAATTGATAGCCTTAGAACACATATATTCATGTTTGAATCAATGTAAATTTTTTTTGACAGCCTTAGAACACATATATGCCTGATTGAATCAATATAAAAATTTTTTGACAGCCTTAGAACATATATGATTGAATCACTATGTAATATTTTTGACATCCTTAGAACACATATATGCATGATTCAATCACTATGATTTTTTTTTATTGCCTTAGAGCACATATATGCATGATTGAATCACTATGAGGTTTTTTTGACAGCCTTAGAACACATATCTGCATGATTGAGTCACTATGAAATCTTCTTGACTGCCTTAGAACACATATATGCAAGATTGAATCACTATGAAATATTTTGCACAACCTTAGAACACATATATACTTGATTAAATCACTATGAAAACTTTTTTACAGCCTTAGAACATATATATGCCTGATTGAACCACTATGATTTTTTTTTATAGCCTTAGAACACATATATTTATGATTGAATCACTATAAATTTTTATGAGAGTAGTAGAACTCATATATGCATGATTGAATCACTATGAATTTTTTTCGACAGCCTTAAACACATATAAGCATGATTGAATCACTATAATTTTTTTTTGACAACCTTAGAGCACATATATGCATGACTGAATCACTATGAAATCTTATTGACTGCCATAGAACACATATATGTATGATTGAATCACTATGAAATATTTTTCACAACTTTAGTACTCATATATGCTTGACTCATAGACTATGAGAACTTTTTACAGCCTTAGAACACATATAAGCATGATTAAATCACTATAATTTTTTTTTGACAGCCATAGAACACATATATGCATGATTGAATCACTATGAGATTGTTTGGACAACCTTAGAACACATATATGCATGATTGAATCACTGTGAAGTATTTTTGCAGCCTTTGAACACATATATGCATGATTGAATCTCTATAAAAATTTTTGACATCCTTAGAACACATATACGCATGATTTAATCACTATGAATTTTTTTTGACAACCTTATAACACATATATGCATGATTGAATCACTATGAAATTTCTTTAACAACCTTAGAACATTTATATGCGTGATTGAATCAATATAAAATTTTTTGGATATCCTTAGACCACATATTTGCTTGATTGAATCACTATAAAATCTTTTTGGCAGCCTATGAACACATATATGCATGATTGAATCACTATAAACTATTTTGCAACCTAAGAACACATATATGCATGATTGAATCACTATGAAATTTTTTTGACAGCCTTAGAACACATATATGCATGATTGAATCACTCCAAAATTTTTTTAGGGCATTAGAACACATATATGCAATATTGAATCATTATAAATTTTTTTTGACTACCTTAGAATACATATCTACATGATTGAATCACTATGATTTTTTTTTATTGCCTTAGAATATATATATGCATGATTGGATCACTGTGGAATTTTTTTGCGGCCTTAGAACACATATATGCATGATTGAATCACCATGAAATTTTATGGCCCGCCATAGAAGACATATATGCCGAATTGAATCACTACAAAATTTTTTTTAGAGCATTATTACAAATATATACATGATTAAATCACTATAATTTTTTTTGACAACCTTAGAACACATATATGCCTGAATGAGTCACTGTGAATTTTTTTTGACAGCCTTAGAACTCATATATGCATGATTGAATCACTATGAAATTTTTTTGATAGCCTTAGAACACATATATGCATGTTTGAATCACTATAAAAAAAAATTGATAGCCCTAGAACACATATATGCATGATTGAATGGCTATGAAATTTTTTTGCAGCCTTATAACACATATATGAAGGATTGAATCACTATGATTTTTTTTTTACAACCATAGAACACATATATGCATGATTGAATCACTATGAGATTTTTTTTGACAGCCTTAGAACACATATATGCTTGATTGAATCACTATGAATTCCTTTTGCAGCCTTAGAACACATATATGCATGATCGAATCACTATGAAATTTTTTGGCCAATCTTAGAATCACTACAATTTTTTTTGAAAGAATTAGAACACATATATAAATGATTGAATCACTACAATTTTTTTGTGACAAGCTTAGAACACATATTTGCATGATTGAATCACTACAAATTTTTTTTGAGAGCATTAGAGCACATATATGCATTATTAAATCACTATAAATTTTTTTTGACAGCCTTAGAACACATATATGCTTGATTGAATCAATATGAATTTTTTTTGACAGCCTTATACCACATATTTTCATAATTGAATCACTATGAAATCTTTTTGACAGCCTATGAACACATATATGCATGATTTAATCACTAAAAAATATTTTTCACCACCTTAGAACACATATATGCATGATTCAATCACTATGAAACTTTTTTTACTTCTTTATAACACATATATGCTTGATTGAATCACCATGACATTTTTTTGACAGCCTTAGAACACATATATGCATGATTGAATCACTATGAAATCTTATTGACTGCATTAGAACACACATATCCATTATTGAATCACTATGAAATATTTTTTACAACCTTAGAACACATATATGCATGATTCAATCACTATGAAAACTTTGCTACAGTCTTTGAACATATATATGCCTAATTGAATCCATATAAATTTTTTTTGACAGCCTTAGAACACGTATATGCATGATTGAATCACTACAAAAAAACTTTTAGAGCAGTAGAACACATATATGCATGATTGAATCACTATGATTTTTTTTGAAACCCGTAGGACACATATAAGCATGATTGAATCACTATGAAATTATTTTGACAGCCTTATAAAACACATATACATGATTGAATCACTACAAATTTTTTTTGACAACCTTAGAACACATATATGGATGATTAAATCACTATGATTTTTTTTTGACAATGTTAGAACACATATATGCAAGATTGAATCAGTTTAAAAGTTTTTTGGTAGCCATAGAACACATATATGCATGATTGAATCACTATGGAATTTTTTTGTCAGCCTTAGAACACATATATACATGATTGAATCACTATAAAAAAATTTTGACGACCAAAGAACACATGTATGCAAGTTTGAATCACTATGAGATTTTTTTGACAGCCTTAGAATACATATATGCATGATTGAATCACTATGAAGTATTTTTCAGCCTTAGAACACATATATGCATGATTGAATCACTATGAAATTTTTTTGACAACCTTATAACACATATATGCATGATTGAATCACTATGAAATTTTTTTAACAGCCTTAGAACATATATATCCGTGATTGAATCAATATGAAAATTTTTTATAGCCTTAGACCACATATTTGCTTGATTGAATCACTATAAAATCTTTTTGATAGCTTTTGAACACATATTTTCATGATTGAATCACTATGAAATATTTTTGACAACCTTAGAACACATATATGCATGATTGAATCACTATGAAGTTTTTTTGACAGCCTTAGAACACATATATGCAAGATTGAGTCACTATGAAATCTTATTGACTGCCTTAGAACACATATATGCATGATTGAATCACTATAAAATATTTTGCACAAACTTAGAACACATATATGCAAGATTCAATCACTATGAAAACTTTTTTACAGCCTTAGAACATATATATGCCTGATTGAACCACTATGAATTTTTTTTTACAACCTTAGAACATATATATGTATGATTGAATCACTACAAAGTTTTTTGAGAGCAGTAGAACTCATATATGCATGATTGAGTCACTATGATTTTTTTTTTACAACCTTAGAACATATATAAGCACGATTGAATCACTATAAAATTTTTTTTACAGACTTAGTACACATATATAAATGATTGATCAATATGAAATCTTATTGACTGCCACAAAACACATATATGCATGATTGAATCACTATGAAATATTTTTCACAACCTTAGTACACATATATGCATGATTCAATCACTATGAGAACTTTATTACAGACTTAGAACATATATATGCCTGAATGAATCACTATGAATTTTTTTTGATAGCCTTAGAACACATATATGCATGATTGAATCACTACAATTTTTTTTTGAGACCAGTAAAACACATATATGCATGATTGAATCACTATAAGTTTTTATTGACAACCTTAGAGCACATATAAGCATGACTCAATCGCTATAATTTTTTTTTGACAGCCTTAGAACGCATATATGCATGATTGAATCACTATGAAATTATTTTGCAACCTAAGAACACATATATGCATGATTGAATCACTATGAAAATTTTTGGACAGCCTTAGAACACATGTATGTATGATTGAATCGCTACAAAATTTTTTTTAGGGCATTAGAACACATATATGCAAGATTGAATCACAATAAATTTTTTTTTACTATCTTAGAACACATATCTGCATGTTTGAATCACTATGATTTTTTTTTGAGCCTTAGAATATATATATATGCATGATTGGATCACTATGGAATTTGTTTGCAGCCTTAGAACACATATATGCATGATTGAATCACCATGAAATTTTTTGGCCCGCCTTAGAACACATATATGCTTGATTGAATCACTACAATTTTTTTTGAGAGCATTATTACAAATATATGCATGATTAAATCACTATAATTTTTTTTTGACAACCTTAGAACACATATATTCCTGGAGGAATCACTATGAATTTTTTTTGACAGCCTTAGAACTCATATATGCATCATTGAATCACTAAGAAATTTTTTTAATAGCCTTAGAACACATATATGCATGATTGAATCACTATAAAAAAATTTATATAGCCCTAGAACACATATATGCTTGATTGAATGGCTATAAATTTTTTTTGCAGCCTTATAACACATATATGAAGGATTGAATCACTATGAATTTTTTTTGACAGCCATAGAACATATATACATGATTGAACCACTATGAGATTTTTTTGACAGCCTTAGAACACATATCTGCATGGTTGAATCACTTTGAATTCTTTTTGCAACCTTTTTTACACATATATGCATGATTGAATCACTATGAAATTTTTTGGCCAGTATTAGAATCACTACAAAATTTTTTGAGAGCATTAGAACACATATATAAATGATTGAATCACTACAA
Organism: Nuphar pumila; assembly: GCF_984573655.1. NCBI lineage: Eukaryota > Viridiplantae > Streptophyta > Magnoliopsida > Nymphaeales > Nymphaeaceae > Nuphar > Nuphar pumila. The sequence continues at coordinate 101,029,026 of NC_143249.1, forward strand.
AATTTTTGTGACAAGCTTAGAACACATATCTGCATGATTGATTCACTATAATTTTTTTTAGAGTATTAGAACACATATATGCATTATTAAATCCCTATAATTTTTTTTTGAAAGCCTTAGAACACGTATATGCTTGATTGAATCAATATGAATTTTTTTTGACAGCCTTATACCACATATTTGGATAAATGAATCACTATGAAATCATTTTGACAGCGTATGAACACATATATGCATGATTTAATCACTATAAAATATTTTTCACAACCTTAGAACACATATATACAAGATTCAATCACTGTGATTTTTTTTTACAGCCTTATAACACATATATGCAAGATTCAATCACTATGAATTTTGTTTGACAGCCTTAGAACACATATAAGCTTGATTGAATCACTATGAAATCTTATTGACTGCCTTAGAACACACATATCCATGATTGAATCACCATGAAATATTTTTCACAACTTGAGAACACATATATGCATGATTCAGTCACTATGAAAACTTTGTTACAGTCTTAGAACATATATATTCCTGATTGAATCACTATAAATTTTTTTTGACAGCCTTAAAACACATATATGCTTGATTGAATCACTATAAATTTTTTTTAGAGCAGTAGAACAGACATATGCATGATTGAATCAGTATGATTTTTTTTTTACAGCATTAGAAGACATATAAGCATGATTGAATCACTATAAATTTTTTTTCACAGCCTTATAACACACATATACATGATTGAATCACTATGACTTTTTTTTAACAACCTTAAAACACATATATGGATGATTGAATCACTATGAAAAAATTTTGACCACGTTAGAACACATATATGCTATATTGAATCAGTTCAAAAGTTTTTTGGTAGCCTTAGAACACATATATGTATGATTGAATCACTATGCATTTTTTTTGACAGCCTTAGAACACATATATACATGATTGAATCAATATGAAATTTTATTGACAACCAAAGAACACATATCTGCATGATTGAATCAGTATGAGATTTTTTTGACAGCCTTAGAACGCATGTATGCATGATTGAATCCCTATGAAGTATTTTTGCAGCCTTAGAACACATATATGCATGATTAAATCACTATAAATGTTTTTGGCCAGTCTTAGAATCACTACAAATTTTTTTGACATCCTTAGAACACATATAAGCAAGATTTAATCACTATGAAATTTTTTTGACAACCTTATAACACATATATTCATGATTGAATCACTATAAATTTTTTTTACCAGCCTTAGAACATATATATGCGTGATTGGATCACTATGTATTTTTTTTGCAGCCTTAAAACACATATATGCATAATTGAATAACTATAAATATTTTTGGCCAGCCTTAGAACACATGCAAGATTGAATCACTATAAATTTTTTTTGACAACCTTAGAACACATATCTGCAAGATTGAATCACTATGAAATTTTTTTGACAGCCTTAGAACACATATATGCATGATTGAATCACTATGAAAAATTTTTGACAGCCTTAGAACATATATATGCATGATTGGATCATTATGATTTTTTTTTCTGCCTTAGAACACATATATGCACGATTGAATCAATATAAAATTTTTTGTCCAGCCTTAGAACACATATATGCATGATTGAATCACTACAAATTTTTTTTTAGAGCATTAGAACACATATATGCATGATTGAATCACTATAAATTTTTTTTGACAACCTTAGAACATATATCTGCTCGATTGAATCACTATGAATTTTTTTTGACAGCCTTCGAACACATATATGCCTGATTGAATCACTATAAAAAAATGTCGACTGCCTTAGAACACTTATATTCATGATTGAATTACTATGAAAATTTTTTGACAGCCTTAGATATGGCGCCCCAAACCCCGACCTTGGAAAACTTGGGATTTTCAGTGATTTTTTTTTTTTTGAAAGGTTTAAGTAGGAAACCAGCAGAAAGCAGGCATGGGAAAACAACAAAGCCGCAAGTCTGGGCGGCCACCACAAGTAAGTGCAACAAGTGGAAACAGTGTAACCAACAGTGTGTACAAAAGTGTAGCTATGAAGTGGAAAAGGGGAAACACCCCCAACAGTTTAAAGAGTTTACAAAATGTAAGTACAAAAAGTACAAAACAGGGAATATATCCCAACAACAACCAAAAATCCAAAAACCACCAGGTACAGGAACTGCAGGTCAAGTGTGTGGGTCCTCCGAGCCTCCACTACGTACCATCGCATTCGCACTATACCTGTTCGTCACCTACATCCCCATAAAACGGGGTCAATCCTCTTGCGAGGTGGTGAAGAAACAACCACAAGCAGATATATATCATGTACACAGGAAAAGCAAGAAAAGCTAACAAGTGTAAGTGCCTGTGTCAGGTAAGTGTAAAGTGACAAGTACTAGTCAACAAGCTATAGCAACAGGGAAAACAAGTAAATAAAGCAACGAACTGAACCATAAAGTGAACTGAGCAGCAAGTAACTAAAGTAACACTGAAGTGACTGTAACCAGTACTCAAGCAGTAACAAGAGCTGTCAGCAAGTAGAGTAACTACGTAACAACTGAAGTACAGTCTACAATACAAGTAAAGCAACATCTATTGTAAGTCAGTTGTTTGGTTAGTTCTTAAGTTCTTCTGATTACTCCTTCAGGTACGCGAAGGAAACCTTGCATTCTGTGAGACATGCACCCGGCGTCTGTTATTAAAAGTCTAGTGTGGTAACCGAGGAAGCTACAAACCGAGTCAACCTCATGCGAGCAACACACGGCTAGGAGAAAACACTCCCATACGCAACGATTGAAATTCATACTACTGCAGTAGTGAGGCCCTAAAAAGGCAACCTCGACCTCCCTGACTCTGAGTGACTGGAGGCCAAAGGACGCTACAGCTCCTGTCAAAACACGTGTCGTAGTAACGACAAGTCACTCAGGGTTGTACCATCCACCCTCTCCCAAGGTGAACCATGTTGTGAATGGGGCGAAGCAAGTTTATCTTTCTTAAGGCTCATGTTCAATCATACCTCACAACGAGGAATTTGCCTCGTGGTCCCCATGGGGTACGCAAAACGAGGACTTGGCCTGCCCATTCACGTGCTCAGCCTCACGCGGCCAACAAAGCACACTGCTTGTGAAAGCAGTCAAAACACCATATTATTTATTTCTGTTTAGGGTATATCACATAAGAGTCCTTACACAACACAAGGGCCACTGCCCGAGGACTCCAACTGAGCCCACAACAAGTCATACCAGTATTTATACCCTATGGTGTTCAATCTTTAATCCTTTCATTTTATTGAAGTAAGTGCATGTGGTGCGCATACCAATGCCTCAAACCAGGTACCTTATCAAGGTACGCTCTACTCAGTAACAATGTCAGGATGTGCTAAGTGCAAAGTGTAAACGTAACATGAGCTTTCTATCATTTGCATAATAAAGTTATCAGAGGCATTGCATGATATTAAAATGCACCATATTGCATATTTCAGTGTTACGACTGCATTTATCAACATTCTCATACATATGAGAATTACATTCGCATTCTCAAGGGTTTGAAAATGAATTTAACCAACATCTCGTCTAATGTGAATAACATTGGCTATTCCAAGGTGGATCGTCGCTCTTGCAGAGAAGATGCAATTGCGACCCAAAAAACCATTACACGTGGTTCAACACACTTATGTGTTTGTAGCAAAATCTTGGATATTCCGTCTTATGGAAATAACATTAGCTATTTCCACGGTATGGGGTGCCGCACCTACGGACTCGAAACCCGAAGTTTTTGAACAACACATATGATCCTAAATCAATGAAGTCTCTATGTTCGTGGCTTTACAAAAATGTTAAACTACGTACTTTCCTAACCTGTCAGATGTGGTTTAAAGCATAAGGATTTTCCTTACGCAATGCGACACACTTACGTGTCGAAGGCGAATCTGAAATAACCCATCTAATGGGTTTTACAATGGCATAACCGCGGTTTGGGGTGCCGCGCCCGCAGACCCAAAAACAAGGACATTGCCAAACCGAACAGGACAACTCTATGGAGTTCTACATTTAATTAGGAGCATAACATCATCTGGGGAAATACCACCTGGACGGGACACAGGAGTGTCGCAAGTCCATTCGGTCATACCGAATCGATCATTATGTGTGCTTTGACGTACATATACATATATCTATCTATATATATATATATATATATTCACATGGTTCAATTCCATTTAAAGACATGTCCTCATATGTACGTATGTAAATGCACAAGTATACATATGTATATATATATATATTCATACTAAAATACATATATATACTTACACCCATACTCATATATATATATATACATATATAAATATATATATATATATATATATATATCAAACTCTTTGAAACCCAAGGCATATACAATTATGCCAAAACCCTAACCGAAATACACGGAGGGTGCGGGGCAAGGCAATTACTAGTTGAACCGAATATGGTTCAACTTGAAGTAGCCACGGACTGGTTTTTTATAGGAAGGTATTGACGGCCATCATGGTGGCTCTACGAGGCTGTGAGTGTACCAAAACAAGGGTCTACACTCTTGCTGCCAACGAGGTTGTAACTCAATTGATGGTCTGGCCCTTCAGACCAGACTGTCATGCACGCTAAAGGGTTCTGGTCCGACGCATGGTTCGGACCAGACTAACCCACAGATTCGGTTGGGCGGGTTCTTGCCCCTAACAAGGTAAACCTGCGGTTCTAAAGAAAGAAGGCACGAGGGCCGAACAAAAAGGGGAAGGGTCTGGTCCTTCGGACCAAACAGCTACTAAGCAGGGAGGGTCTGAACTTTTCAGTTCAGAACCCAACCCAAAGTGTCTCAGCCTAGAGGAAAAAGGCCCGGGGCGTTCAGCACAAGCTGGCTGGCACCCGATCCTAACTAAGTGGAGCCGCGACTAGCATTAGGGGCTAGCTGGGCTGCTAACGGGTTCAGGTCTTAACCACAGTTCAGACCTGCACCCACAGAAAGCTAACAGGGTGCTAACAAGGTGATAAGGGGTGCACAGCACCCACGATGTGCGTGCCCAGCTCCACCCAAGTAAAAACTGGCTGGGTTAGGTTCGCGCCCAACGCTGGTCAATCAGCTATAGGGCAGGTCTGGACCCTCGGTTCAGACCAGCACCCTAACCCACGCCATCTAGCACTATGTGTAGCACGAACATGTAAAGAAATACATTTATAAATGTATAATATATTTATTATTATATATATATATTTTTTTGAAAACTGCTGCTACTGGGCGCGCGGGCCACCTGCACAGCGCCAACTCCATTCTTGGAGCGAAATGGATGGACAATGGGGGTCTGGTCCACTGGACCAGACTGAGCCACCCTTGCCAGCGTGAACCAGAGCCCAAGGGCTCGGTTCACAGCAGCAGAGAGGGTGTGCTGGGCACACCTACAGTCGGCCCAACCTGCTCCAGTCCGGGTTCCAAAGGGGAAAACCGAAAGAAATAAAAAAAGTAAAAATAATGAAAAACAAAAAAAACAAAGGAAACAATAGGGTAACACATCAACCACCGGAAGCCTGGCCTTCGCACAACTCAAAGGGGGTGATCACGTTGTGACCCACGCCCAAGGGCTAGGCTGCAACACCAGTCCCATTGTGCTGGGACTGGGTTTAGCCGAAAACCCAAAAAGAAAGAAAGCACATTGAAAAAAAAAATGAATGGGCTGACGGGTTGGGTGTAAGCTGGACGAGCCTAGCTCGGTCCAGCACACCCCTATGATGATAATGCCATGAAATCAATCAGAAAACAAAAGAAAATGAATGACATGGCATCATTATCATGGAAAAATGAACAGCTAACATGCAAAGGAGAAACAAATGGAACAAAAGCAAAGATGCCAATGTAGGAATCGAAAGGAAATCTATTGCAAAAGCATGCAGGACAAAAGCTTGTGAAAAACAATGAAGATTCAATATTTTAAACTACTGTTCTAGCTAAATCCGCCATTTGGACTTGCATGCATTGATGCAAGGCGCCATTGGCTTCATGCCAATCCGTAATCAACGAAGAAGGTGAGTCTTCACCTTAGCTAGTATTGTAGAAGGAGATGGAAGATGTTGAAGTGCTGCAGCTATTCCACGCCAAGGAGAAGCCCACGGCTGGAGTGAGGGAGCTTGAGAAAAGGGAGGAAGTTTTGGGAGAGAGAAGAGAGAGAGAGTGAAGAAGAAAAAGTCGCCCAAACAAGGGGGACCTATTTTTTTGTAAAGGTTTTATAGATGTTGGCTTAGGGGTGGACGGCTGGGATTTAATCCCTCCAAGATGGAGGGTTGGGGAGCTCCACGCCCCCCAACCACCAATGCATGTCAAGCCTTCCAAAAAGTTTTGCAGAAATTTCAAAAACACCATTTTTGAAGAGCCTTAAAGTTTCAACAAATTACAAGGGGGCACCCTTGGCTGCCACCCAACGTGCCCAATGGGTTTTAAGGATTTGAATTCTTTTGAAAACATTACAAACTTGCCATGGGGCGCTAGCCCCATGGCTCCCTTTTGAAAATGGCGCCCCTCATGATGGAGCCTAGGCTTCATCATGAGGGTGTTGGAAAAATACATGGCCAATGAGGGTCTAAACTTTAAAGCCATGCAAGAAATATTTCAAAACTACCATCCAGCTGGTCAGCCTTGACCAACTGGTCAACCAAGGACATGGACATCCACTATAGGGGTCGTCCATGTGTTTTGGATCCACTAAGTGCTCTGGATCCAAAACCAAAACCCGCATATTACACATATCCGGAAATAACGCCTATTTAATGCATTAAATTAATAATTTAATTTCAAAAATTTATTTTATTCTCTTTGTAACCCTAATTAACGTAGAATGATCGATGCCTCTTGAGGAAATCACCTCTCGTTTGTTAAAATTAAGCGTTCTAAGTTTCGGGTCCAAAATTAAGTCAAGACTCGTAATTCACATGCACTGACAAAGTTTTTTCGTCGTTCGGGTCTCAAATTCGGGGTGTACCACTACAACCCTATTTCAAACTTACCCTAAAAGTTTCGGAGGTTGATTCGTTTTAGATTTTCCAAAATCGCTCTTTTTGCATAAAGTTACGCGATTTTACCTGATTCTCAAAATAAGCAAATCTTCAGAAATTACCAAAACATAAAAAAATTCATCGATTTCCACATAATTACACAATATACATCAAAATAAAAATTGTGGATCTTACATTCTCCCTTCCTTAAAAAGGATTTCGTCAGCGAAATCACCCTTAGGAGGTTACAAAAAGTTCCGGATAAGTCTCTCTCATGCTCGCTTCTGGTTCCCATGTGCATTCTTCAATGCCATGGTGCTGCCAACGTACCTTAACTACCAGAATAGTCTTGGTACGCAAAACTTGATCTCGTCGATCAACAATCTCAATAGGCCTTTTCGACAAGGTCAGATCTTCCTGCACGTTCACATCTTCGTAATGAATGACATGCAACGGGTCAGGAATGTACTTCCTGAGCATCGACACGTGAAAAATATTGTGAATGTGGGTATATTGTGGAGGCAACTCTACATGATATGCCACTTCACCAATCCTTGCCACGATCTCAAACGGTCCAACGTACCTCGGACTCAACTTTCCTTTCTTTCCAAAACGAAACACGCTCTTCGTCGGCGAAACTCTGACAAAAACCATGTCTCCAACATCAAAAGACAATTCGCGATGTCTCTTATCAGCGTAACTCTTCTGCCTATCTTGCACTGCCTTCAAACGTTCATGAATCTTCTGCACTTGCTGCGTGTAGTGCTGAAGAACAATCGGTGCTTCGCTCGATCTATCGCTGATGTCGTCCCAATAAGATGGCGACCGACAAGGTCTACCATACAACGCTTCGTACAGGGCCATCCCGATACTAGTGTGGTAACTGTTGTTATACGCGAACTCTACCAAACATAGGTGTGAATCCCATTCACCCTTCCAATCAAGTATACAAGCTCGCAACATATCTTCCAACGTTTGAATCGTTCGCTCGGACTGTCCATCCGTCTGAGGATGAAAGGATGTACTAAACTTCAACTTCGTCCTCAAAGCAGATTGCAACTGACCCCACAGTCGCGATGTAAATCAGGGATCACGATCGGAAATGATAGATCTTGGCACACCATGAAGTCGAACGATCTCTCTAATGTACAAGTCAGCTAAACTCTCAAGAGACTAACTGATCCTGATCGGCAGGAAATGGGCAGACTTGGTGAGTCTGTCCACGACTACCCAAATAGCATCGTTTTTACTCCTAGTCAGTGTAAACCTACCACAAAATCCATTGTAACATTCTCCCATTTCCACTGAGGAATCTCAATCCTCTGTAAGGTACCACCGGGACGCTGATGTTCCGCTTTGACTTGCTGACAAGTCAAACACCTTGCAACGTAAGCCGTTATCTCGCGCTTCATGCCATGCCACCAATACTTTCGTTGTAAGTCCTTGAACATCTTTGTTCCTCCAGGATGAATCGTGTATCTCGACATATGAGCTTCGTCAAGAATTTCTCTCTTCAGCTCAGGGTTGCTCAGAACCCAAAGGCGATCTCTCATACGAACACTGCCATCTTCAGACACTCTGAAAGAAGAATCTGCTTGCTCAGCCAAGGCTAGAAACTTGCCATGCTGGTCGTCAAGCTTCTAAGCCTCTACGATCTTCGGCAAAAACTCGGATCGAATGGTCAGACCAGACAATCTGATCGAACCATCACCAACAAAAAAAGGTTTCCAAGCTACGAAATCTTCAATAAGCTTCTGGCTCCACACAAGACTAGCCAGAACACCACTCGCTTTGCGGCTAAGCGCATCCGCCACAACGTTCGCCTTACCAGGATGGTAGGACAAAGTGAAATTGTAGTCCTTGATGAACTCAAGCCATCATCGCTGCCTCATGTTCAGCTCCTTCTGGGAGAATAGGTACTTGAGGCTCTTGTGGTCTGAAAAGACCTTGAACGATTCCCCATATAGGTAATGTCACCACAATTTCAAAGCAAACACGACTGCTGCCAACTCTAAATCGTGCGTCGGATAATTTTGCTCGTGATTTTTCAACTGTCTGGAGGCATAGGCAATCACTCGGTCATGCTGCATAAGCACGCAACCTAAACCGGTACCAGAGGCGTCTGTGTACACCACAAAGCCACCTCTGCCAGAGGGTAAAGCTAACACCAGCGAGGTCGTCAACTTCAACTTCAGGATCTGGAAACTGTCCTCACAGGCACTGTTCCACATGAACTTAACACCTTTACGTAACAGCTTTGTCAAAGGTAATGCGATCCTCGAAAAGTCTTGGATAAAGCGTCGATAATAACCGGCCAATCCAAGAAAACTACGAATCTCAGACACATTCTGGGGCTGCTTCCAACCCAAAACTGCTTCGACTTTCGCTGGATCGACGGATACTCCGTCCTTTGATATCACATGGCCAAGAAACATGATGTGCTCGAGCCAAAATTCACACTTAGAGAATTTGACGAACAACTGATGCTCACGAAGAGTAATCAACACAATCCACAAATGCTCTCGATGCTGCTCCAGACTCTCCGAATAGACCAAGATGTCATCGATAAATACTATCACAAACGAGTCCACAAATGGACAAAAGATCTAGTTCATCAAATCCATGAACGCTGTTGGAGCATTCATGAGGCCAAAAGGCATCACCACGAACTCGTATAACCCATATCTCGTCCGGAAAGCTGTCTTCGCAATATCATCCTCTCGGATACGAAGCTGATGGTAACCCGATCTGAGATCAATCTTCGAGAAAACCTTCACCTTCTGCAACTGATCGAAAAGATCTTCAATCCTCGGTAACAGATACTTGTTCTTAATTGTCGCTTGGTTGAGCATCCGATAATCGATGCACAACCTCAGGGATCCATCCTTCTTCCGTACGAACAGCACTGGTACTCTCCATGGTGAAGCACTAGGTCGAATAAAACCCTGATCGAGAAGTTCTTCCAACTGACGCTTTAACTCTTCAAGTTCCGCTGGAGCCATACGGTATGGTGCCTTGGAAATCGGTGTCATTCCCGGCATCAACTCGATACCGAATTCGATCTCTCACCTCGGAGGTAACCCAAACAGTTCCCTTAAAAACACATCTGTAAAATCTCAGACCACGTCCAAGTCATCAATCAAAACCATCTCGGGTTCAACTAGGGCAATACTGACTAAGAATGCAGTACCCCCATTCCGCAGATACTTCTGAGCCTTGAAAGAAGAAATCATGAGGCTATCGCGCAGAGGTCGAGAAAGCTTGATCTCCAAAACAGGACGATCAGGTCGAAAAAGAATGACCTTGCCTTCCCGACAAAATACTTGAGCATGGTACTCAAAAAGCCAATCCATGCCCAAAATGACATCGTACTCTGTCATGTCTAACAGGATAACGTCAGCTGACAGGTTCTGCTCTGCCACTGACACCACGATGTTCGGAATATACGAGTCACAAAAAGACTGCTCTCCAGTTGGAGTGTGAACCTCCAACAGGAAATTCAAAGGCTCGACTGCCAAAGGTAAGGTACGAGCAAATCTAGCTGCTATGAACGAATGAGTAGCACCATAATCAAACAAAGTAAATGCTTCATGTCCGGCTACTAAGATCGTACCTTGGACCAACTCTGCCTTGGTCACTTGCTCAACTGTTGCCGCACATGCTCGACCGGCAATGACCTTCTGGTTCGCTGGCTTCAGTGGATACGGCTGTTGCTGCTGCTGCTGCTGTGTCGAGGGTTGTCGCTGCTGCGCCGGCTGGGAAGTGCTCGGTGTGTTCCTGCGCTGGTCGTCCGCCTGTTTCTTCCTGCAATCTTGGATATAATGACTCATCTTTCCACAATATAAGCATCCTCTTGTGTCTCGCGGGCAGGGTGGCCCTGGATGGTCTGTGGTACATTTTGGACAACTGACCGTGGTAAGTTGCTTCTGCTGCGGTTGCTGGCGTTGCTGGTACTGGGGTCTACAGTTCTGGTACTGAATCTGGCGAGTGTTGTTGCTGTTGTTGTTGTTGTTACGCTGCTTCTTTGACTGAGGATGAAACTTCCTTCCACCCTGGTTCCTCTGGAATTGTCTCTTCCTTAGCCAACTCTTTTGGCCAGGATTCTGCTGCTGCTAACGTGGTGCGGGAGTCTTTTGCGATTCGGTCCAGTCACACTCAAGTAAGGAGGCCATCTCTAAAGCCTCATCGACCGTCGTAGGTGCGTGTGTGTACACTTTCGTCCATAGTACCGACTTCAGACCTCAAGCAACTTTAAGAGCTCACTCCTTTTCCGTCGTGTATAAGTACAGACAAAACCTCTCTAGGCTGCGAAAACGTGTGATGTATTCAGAGAGAGAAGAACTACCCTTTTGGAGGTCAAGAAACTCCTGCATTTTTCGGATCCTCTCATGAGTTAGAAAGTAAGCTGCGTAGAACGCTTCTACGAACTGGTCCCACTCTACAGGCTGGTTGTCGAATTTTATCTCCCAGGCGGTCGCCCACCATCTTTTCGATCATCACCAACTTGTAACACACAGAAGATACGCTCTATTTCTCTGATCCAATCTTGGGCTGCTTCCGACGACGCTTTCCCGTCAAACGAGGGAGGGTTCAAGCTCATAAATTGCTTATATGGAACTGCTGCAACAGGAACTTGGGCAGGTGTTCCCTGTCCCTGGGCGGCCTGCTGGAGGTGCTCGCCCATGTTTCTCATGGTCTCCGCTTGTCGTCCTAAACCCTCTGTAAGGTTTTTCAGAGTCTCCATAAGGTTATCACACCTGGAGCGCCACGCCATCTAAATACGCAAAAATTCATACGTAAGCAACCAACAAATACACAGAGATAGGAAAATTTCCATTTTATTAATGAGGGAACTGAAAAATTACAGAAGTACCCTTCATCAAGATAGGGTTAAACAAGCACTGCCAACAACTTAAACACGATAAGAGCAAAATGAAACACTAACTCAGTGTTTCTAACATCAAAGCATCACATTACAATTTCACGACTTGTTGGTGTAGAAGTCCCTGTAGTCCTTCCAACTACCACAGCGCCTCGGCCTAACACGTGGAGGAGAAACAGCATTCCTCAGCGGCGTGTCAGAGATCTCCTGAACTTCCCTCAGAATCGGCGGCAGGTACTCTGAAGAAACCGCATAGGGGTAGGACTCGGGAGAATATTGGGGAGAATCGATCGCTCCACGACTTTCTCCGTCCTGGCTATCAACTTCCACAACCAAAGGTCCAGAGACCGATGATACATCATCGATGTCTTCCGCATTGCTCTTCCAGAGCTCATCCCTCTGCTTCGTCTGGCATTCCTCTTTGACATGCCCACGAAGACTACAGTAGGGGCACTCAGCCAACTCACGGGGACAGATCTGTCCCGCGTGATCTCCCAAACACCTGGCACATGGAGGTGCCAACATATGCACATTACGTGCCAAATGTCGCACAGCTCCACTCAGGGCCTCTTCGCCTTGAGTCAGGTTTTGGAGAGCCTCCAAAATCTTGCCGTAGGTCGGGTTTGTCGACATCTATTACATACACAGAACCACAAACACAACTATCTAAAAAGCAGGAAATAAAGGAAATAAAGAAGCTTAACTTATACTTACAGTGCGATGGATGATGCACGATGAAGCTCTGACCACACACTTAAACTCTGCTCGGATACCAAACACTGTGGCGCCCCAAACCCCGACCTTGGAAAACTTGGGATTTTCAGTGATTTTTTTTTTGAAAGGTTTAAGTAAGAAACCAGCGGAAAGCAGGCGTGGAAAAACAACAAAGTTGCAAGTCTGGGCGGTGTGAACACCCCAAAATTTTCAAAATGTTGTAAATATCCCCTTTTGCCCCTGACCCTCATTTTCTGACAAAATTGAGTCATTTTAAAACAAAACTCCAGTTTATTCTCGAATTTTCTGGAATCAAATCAATCTCTGACTTAATTTTGGTCCATATCCAGTTAAAATCAAAATCTGAGCCTCGCTATCCAAATTTTGATCAAAATTCATAAAATTCCAAAAATAAATTTTTAAAAGGATCAGACAGTCCATCCGGCATTTGTTTGGGTCCATTGTCCTATATTCCTCGATTCGAGAACCAAAACTCGAATACTTTCTCAAAACCTTGGATCCGAACCTGTTGTCTAAGAAAATTTCAATAGTTTTCTCAGAAAACTCATCTTTTGTACATATTTTTCAAAAATACAAAAATAGTTTTTAAATCTCTCATTTTGCTTAGATTTTAGAATATTATTCCAAAATCACAAAAATATATATATATATATATAAAATGACGAAAAGATACAATATATATATATATGAAGAAAAGAACAAAAAAATCAAAATAGCAAAGAAAATTACAAAAAAATGGTTTTAAAAACCCCTTTTGAGAAAACTTTTTAAAAGGACCCTTTTTATTGAAAATTTTGGAAAAGCCCTCCGTAACAAAAACCCACAGAAGCTCTCCCTCTCTCGGCCTTCCCTCACGAACCTTCTGAAAACCCTCCATCACCGACTTCCTCCATGAGTTTCCTCCATCGCCTTCCCTCAATCGATCGATCGATCTATCCATCGTTCATCTCCAATGGTTCCCCCTCTTTTCCACCTTCCATCGCTAACAGTCGCTCCTTCTCGACACTTCCCCTTCTCGATGGTTCCTCTAATGTCTATATTAACAGGCATCGAGGGAAAAGAAGGGGAATCCCTTACTTTCATCATCCGTTATCGACACCCATTCTTCATCTCACTGTACCGAGTTTGTCTGCTAAGCCATTATCAACATCATCTGTAATTCTCTGGTCATCCATTTTGTTTTTCCATTGACTACTCTTCTAGAGGAATCATCTGCAAATATTACCCATCATCTCCATCGAAGGCCGACCTCCTCCTCCTAGACCCCTGCAGCCTCTTGAAGGTCTCTGGGGCAAGAAGAGAAGGAAAAGGGGAATCTCGCTCTTCACAAAATTCTGCAAGCTACGGTAAGAATGTCTTCACCTTCTAGCTTCATATTCTATTTTCCTTCTGTTAGTCTTTCCGATCGCCCCTCTCTTCTCTGTATATTGTTTTTTTTTTGTTTTTTCTTTTCCTCTCTTCTCTTATGTTTATCGTTCTAGTAAAGCACCTACCGGTAGAACCGATTCGCCTATAGAGAAATCAGGTCACCAATGTGCAAAATTGCCGGAATCAGAGTATTCCAACATCTTAACTTCTTGCTTATATTAGCACCGATTAGTTATAAACTTTCATTTGTTCCTCTTTGGATTTCAGTCTCCCTTCTAGGTTTCATCCTCATTTTTTTTTGGTTTTTGAATTGTGATTTTCTATTTCTTTTTTTTTATTGAGGCACAAGGATTCCCTATATTCGATCGAGTGACCATGTGATGGCTGATCAAACGAACTTCCAGTAATTAACTGTTAGAAGCCCCTCTTTCACTGTCTTTGAACTAGTATTCGGTAAAACTCCCTTGGGAAGGCTCGTCTGGATGCCAATATCTGATTCAAAGGTTGATTGACAGAGACTTACTGAATTAACAGGGGGAATATCTCATTCGTCTGTCTTTTTTTTCTCTCTCATTTGCCCGTGGATCTCCACCTGGTTGCTCACCGGTGCCTTCAAACACCCGTATGTTAACCCATCTCATCGTTTTGATTCATGCCATGTTAGTCTAATACTTTCTTTCTTTTTTGTTTTGTGATTTACAGTTAACGTATGATTAATCAATTTGGCTTATAATGCTTTGCTCTCCTTTATTTCTCATTCGTTTTCTTTTTCTTAGTTCTTTTTTTTTTTCTTCTTCTTTGTATCTTCATAAGAGTTTGTAATTAGTGTCCAATTTTTCCCCTTTCATTTTATCCAACCTGTGTCTTCCTCCAAGTTCGTCAGGAATCAAACCAGTGATCAGCTTCTGTAATGTCTGATATGCATTTTGCTTTATGATGCTTGTATCTAAAGTCTGTCTAAAATTTTTTTTATCACCATCCGTGCTTTGTTATCTGCATAATAAGTGTAATCGATGTATGAAGTGGTCTGGATGTAAAAGGGTTTCCACTAGCCCAAAACATATGTTAAATTGTTTATTGCCCCCTTCCTTTCAAGCTTATTAGAGTTCATTTGATATCAAACTTCTCTGATGGATCGATGGTGGGTAATCAAATGCCTCTGTGTGTGAGAAATTGAAGAACCAAGGATAGGTCCAAATGTTTAAAAACATAAAACCTTTTTTTTTGCTGATTTAATACTCTTTCCTGCTTAAACCTTTTTTTTTTCTCTCGCTTTGGTCAGTTTGTTCCAATCCCCCGCGAAGGTGGGCTCCTTTGTGCTTATAAATTCCAGCAACCTTGCTTGTGCATTTGATCCCCCACAGGTCTCTGTTACTTCCCTTGGTTGATATAAATAGCACCATTATGATGCCAAGTAAGTTATGGTTCAGAAATCACATTACAGATTTTAGCTATGCTATAACGTATCCAGAAGGACATTAGATCAGGATTGTGAGGAATGCAAGAATGGCTTTCCAAGCCACACTGGTGTAACAATGCAGGAATTGAACTGCTGATGAAAAGGGATATCCTGTGGTTTAATCATTTTTTTTATAGCTTAATATTAAGCAAAATTGACTGTGTTTCTGTTATATATTCAGGTTTGTCTATGGATTTTTGCTGTGAATATTGGATTAATCCATCTCTTGTCACTGATTGCGTGCCACCATCATTCATATCAGAGATTCGATTGTTGCTTGTATATAAAGGTTGCTTAGGTGTTTGGAGCTTTTCAACCTGTCAAAATACATCGATACCTCTCCCTTGTCATCGGTGCTCATGCACTGCTTAATGTCAAGTTTAGCTATTATCTCATTTTTTTTTATTTCTTTTTGAATGGTTATGTTCACCTTTCTAAGTGACTTAGTCAAAATCAGAATCTCTGATTCACCATGCACCAGTTAAACCCACCATATCATTGTAGCCCCCACTACCATACCCACCATGGCTTCCTGTATTTCGGTAGCACAGCAGCCCTATGGTTGCTCTAGTTTTTTTTTTTTTGTTTCGTAACTTCATTATATGCCTTATATTGCATCTTCCCTCCATATATTTCACCACCAACAGCTTCCACCTACCTCATTTATCATTCATATTCAGTACATTCATCAGGTTGTAATCCTGTAAGTATAAATTCATCCTGTTATTATGTGTTTCCCTACATCATGAGGTATATTCATCTGCACTTCATAGCATGCATACAAACTTATTTTTTTTATCTTTTTTTTTTTTACTGCTGGATGTTTAAAAACTTCATTTGTTGAAAATCTGATGAACAGGAGTGTCCAATAATGACTGAATAATTTGATTTATGGTTTTGTGGATCATTGAGATTATGTGGAATCACTGAACACTGTTGCCCATTTCAGCAATTACTGAGTATTTCTTGTTGACTAAAATCGACCATCTGGATCGATGAACTGATATCTGGTAACTTTCCAAAGTTTTGATGCATGACCACCCTCCGGCATTAATCAGAGGCCAGCATCAATTCAGCTGTGGGAATCCTCAGTGATCATTCTATTTAAATCATTATCGAATCTCATTGATGTTAGTTATTTTTTGTATTTGTTTTTCAGAAAATCCACTCTCCAGAAAGGCATATTTTACAGCTATTGCCAAATATCTCTTGTGCTAGGCATTGCAGCAACTGCCTATTGGATATTACGCCCGAGCTTGGTAGGTGAATCTCACTAAAATAAGTAGCGTTATGCTGAGCTTTCATTTGCTGTGATTTGTTCTCTTTTGAATGTTGTCTTAGTTGAATGTTATTGATCAACAAGAAGCTTCATCATTGATAAACAGTCCCCAACAGATGGCTAACCTCTAGCTGGATATTGTTGCTCAACCAGAGTATCTTTTTGCTCATGACTACAAATTGTGAGCCTTGCGCGGTTTCATGGTGGGATTTTGTGCAATTCACTATTCGTCTTCAAAAGTCGTGTAAGAGTCTGTCGGATGCATGTCTGGATTTAATCATAATTTTGAGATTCTGTTAGTAATATGTTAGCATTAAATGAATTTGCTTTATGAGTTAGTACACCTGTATCAACTCACTTACCCAGCATTTGAGGCTTTTCACAAATGGTATATGTCATGATAATTGCATTTTGTAAGTTGGATATATCTATTGTTGCTATGTCTGCTGCACCTAACACATGTTATACTGCCAACAGTTCACTATCCTATTCAAGCATCCTGCATCCTTCCCCACTTATCCAATCATTCCTTTTGCCACCAAAAGCCAGTTACCGTTAACAACTACCATAATGGCTGACAGCATGAGTGTGCTCAGAAAACAGAATATGGCAAGGATGTTTAATATAGCTGGAAAGTCACTTGTTAGGATGGCCGAAAGTGGTCTGCAGAATCCAACTCGCAGAAATATACCTGATGCAAGTAGGCCTGCCGCTGGGAGTGACCAGTTGATTCACTGTGCTGTGTTAGACTGGGTGAATGATTCGATCTGCTATGCATGCTGAGGTTGATCTGTTGTAGAGAACCAAGTGAAGGAATCAATGTTTTCATAAATCTAAGTTACCGTTAGCTCTTATCTCCATGATAATTCCTGCATTATTATCTCTGGTACTCATCATTTCTGCACTTCCCTATTATATATCAATAGTCATCTGTCATTACTTGTACCATCTCTTACTAGTTGCCCTCACTCCATCGCCCACTGGAGGCAAGATAAGCTCCATTGGCAATTATATATCAAAATATGACACACATTTCCTCTATGCATAGGTCAGCCCAAGTGTAGATACTGTCCCTTTTAGTGGCCTGGTGAGCAAGTCATCATCTAACTAATTCGTTGCAGTATTACATTAAACCACACAATGTATACACATATATCATGACTGTGTGCAGACCTGTAGATCTCTATGTGTCATGTTCTGGTATGTTGAGACCAATTGACCATGGTCTCATATGAAGTAAATTGTTAGGGTCCAATGATTGACCCTGTTCCTACCCACAGTGACTTCATCACCATGATATCACGCCCGGGCCTCCTGTCTAATACTTGCACATCCATTGAACCATCATACATGTGCATAGTATGTCATTCACTGTACAATAAACCAATTGTGTAAAGATGCATTTTATCATTTATTTCAAGGCAAGATTCTGAAGGTCTTTTTCATATGTAGTTTCTCATTTGATCTTAGATGCTCTGTACTCATATACAAACATATATACATATATATGTCCATATCCACATGTGTATACGTATATATATATATATATATATATATATATATATATATATATATATATATATATATATATATATATATATATATATATATATATATATATATATATATATATATATATATATACATATGCCCCTACATTTTCCCAAGCTATTGATATATATACGTCTACTCATATGTATATATATCCATATACATATATATGCATATATATATATCATTTTTTTTTCTTTCCATTATATATATCTGGGCATATAAGCATTTCACCATTAATCACCATGTGATATGTGTAATTTCTTTCTATTTTTCATATTAATCAAGTGTTTTGCAAGGAAGATGTGGGAGGTGTCATCATTGGGAGTTAATTTTATGTATTGTAATAGAAAGATCTTAATGAAAATTTACATTTCCAGTTTTAGATAGAATGAATGGGCATTGTAAATATCATAAATTGCTTAATCTCATGCTTTTTACCTTTATTTTTCAAAATCTCACAATGGTGAAACACGAATGGCACGTACACCATTTTGTAAGAGGTAATTAATCCTAAGTTGACGATTTACATCAATGGCCATAGTCAGGATGTAAACAAAACTTAAGATTTTTATCTTTTATAAAATAACATTGGGTCCACACTGGATCTTCTTCAAAAATCATCATATTTTCAAATATTTCCTTCTTTTATTAGAGTCTAACTTAAAATTGGCTCAAAATATATACCAATGGTCATAGTCAGGGTATATTGAGAGTTAATTTCATTTTAAACTCTATAAAAGCACAAAAATATGTTTTATTCTTCACCTGAATTTAAATATACATCATTATATAATACATTCAATGACCATAGTCAAGGATGTATTATATTTTCCATCTTATTTTAATTCATTTAAAGAATGAAATAGCTTTTCAAAATCCAATTTCAAGATTCTTTAAATTTATTTCATCATTTAGGATAGAATTGCATCATATCTTCAAAATTCTTTTCAAAATCCAAGTAATCTCAAAAAATTCTTATCCAAATCTCTATTCATTCTTCTATCTTATTTCAAAGATTTAGATTTCAATTTCAAAGTCCAATTTGACTCTGAGATTTCAAAATTCGATTTTATATCCAAAATTCCATTTCCAAAAAAAAATCCATTCTCAAAGTTCAATTTAAAAAAATTATGATTCATCTTTTGATTCCAAATTCAAGGTCTAATTTGACTTTGAAATTTATTTGTATATTCACGATTCAAATTTTAAAAAATTCATTTTCCAAAGTTCAATTCAAACTTTAAAGTTTCTGATTCATCTTCATATTCAAAACCAAGTTTATCTTCCTATCTTCAAAATTCAAAAATCAAAAATTTGAAATTGATCCTAAGCTTGACCTTTCCTAAATTTTAAATTCAAACTGAGTTTCCAAAACCCAGATCCATATTCAAAAGTCCCATTTGGACTTTCAAAGCTCAATTTCAAAATTAGATCAACTTGGATCCAGATTTCCAAATACAAATCTCCATCTTGGATCTCAAACTTCAGATCCAAAATTCATTCTAGGATCCAAATCCAATTCCACTTTGTATCTCAGAAATCAGATCCAAAATTCCCTTTTGGATCCAGAATCCAATGCCACTTTGGATCTCAGACATCAGATCCAAAATTCATCTTAGGATCCAAAGTCCAACTCTATTTTAGATCTCAGACTTCAGATCCAATTTCATTTTTATGATCCAAAATCCAAATTTTACCTTGGATCTCAGACTTCAGATCTAAAATCCATTTTAGGATCCAGAATCCAATTCTACTTTGGATCTCAGACTTCAGATCCAGATCCATCTTAAGATCCAAACTTTGGATTTGAATTCCAGATTTCAAATCAAATTCTATTTTCAAATTCCAACTTTTCAAATCCAATTCCATTTCATTTCCAGATTTAAAATCCAAGTTCCATTTTCAGATCTCATCTGAATCCATTTTCTATTTCCTATACCATTTGGATTTCTCAAAGTCCATTCGGATTTCAAATTTGAAATTCAAATTTGAAATTCTAAATCCATTTCAAATATTCATTTCCTTTCCTAAGTCCAAGTTTAAAATTCAAATTCAACTTCAAAGTCCATTTCTGACTTTGAAGCCTCATTTCTTTATCTCTCATCTTCAAAATCTTTCTTTTCAAAATCAAGATTTATTTTCCCAAACTCTGATTATTTCAAAGACTTAGAACTTCTCTGATCGATCTCAAGTTCTAAGTTAGATTCAACCGTTTCTTCACTCCATTATCAAATTCATCTCAGGATACTTGGAAATTTTCTAAACCTCTTTCAAAAGAGCATACATCCTTGCATTGCACAAGCATGATTCTTTGTGCATCTAAGACTTAGGGTAAATTCTTAGATAATATTTAGGCAAAGCAAAAGGCATAAATTCGATCCTTGGTTCGATTACCCCGGGTAAAGGCGCCAGGAACGGTCGAACCTCGTACTGACAAGCGAATCTCGTCTCTCCATTTTCCCGCGATATATTTCAAAACGAAGGCGAGTTATTTGCTAAATATTTTCAAATTAAGGTCAAGTGAAACCCCGCAAAAGAGTTCATCTTCTCTCTTCTTTTCTTTTCTCTCTTCTTTTCTTTCTTTTATTTTTTCCTTTCAAAAAGGAGGAAATAGAAGTTAGAGAAGGAAGAGAGAGAAACCACAAGAGAGGAAAAAATTTGCGATGATCACAGGCGGCCACCACAGGTAAGTGCAACAAGTGGAAACAGTGTAACCAACGGTGTGTACAAAAGTGTAACTATGAAGTGGAAAAGGGGAAACACCCCCATCAGTTTAAAGAGTTTACAAAATGTAAGTACAAAAAGTACAAAACATGGAATATATCCCAACAACAACCCAAAACCCAAAAACCACCAGGTACAGGAACTGCAGGTCAAGTGTGTGGGTCCTCCGAGCCTCCACCGCGTATCATCGCATCCACACTATACCTGTTCGTCACCTACATCCCTATAAAATGGGGTCAGTCCTCTTGCGAGGTGGTGAAGAAACAACCACAAGCAGATATATATATCATGTACACAGGAAAAGCTAACAAGTGTAAGTGCCTGTGTCAGGTAAGTGTAAAGTGACAAGTACTAGTCAACAAGTTATAGCAACAGAGAAAACAAGTAGCTAAAGCAACGAACTGAACCGTAAAGTGAACTGAGCAGCAAGTAACTAAAGTAACACTGAAGTGACTGTAACCAGTACTCAAGCAGTAACAAGAGTTGTCAGCAAGTAGAGTAACTACGTAACAACTAAAGTACAGTCTACAGCACAAGTAAAGCAACATCTATTGTAAGTCATCTGTTTGGTTAGTTCTTAAGTTATTCTGATTACTCCTTCAGGTACGCGAAGGAAACCTCGCATTCTGTGAGACATGCACCCGGCGTCTGTTATTAAAAGTCTAGTGTGGTAACCGGGGAAGCTACAGACCGAGTCAACCTCATGCGAGCAACACACGGCTAGGAGAAAACACTCGCATAGGCAAGGATTGCAATCCATACTACTGCAGTAGTGAGGCCCTAAAAAGGCAACCTCGACCTCCCTGACTCTGAGTGACTGGAGGCCAAAGGATGCTACAACTCCTGTCAAAACACGTGTCGTAGTAACGACAAGTCACTCAGGGTTGTACCATCCACCCTCTCCCAAGGTGAACCATGTTGTGAATGGGGCGAAGCAGGTTTATCTTTCTTAAGGCTCATGTTCAATCATACCTCACAACGAGGAATTTGCCTCGTAGTCCCCGCGGGGTACGCAAAACATGGACTTGGCCTGCCCATTTACGTGCTCAGCCTCACACGGCCAACGGAGCACACTGCTTGTGAAAGCAGTCAAAACACCATATTATATATTTTTGTTTAGGGTATATCACACAAGAGTCCTTACACAACACAAGGGCCACTGCTCGAGGACTCCAACTGAGCCCACAACAAGTCATATCAGTATTTATACCCTATGGTGTTCAATCTTTAATCCTTTCATTTTATTGAAGTAAGTGCACATGGTGCGCTTACCAATGCCTCAAACCAGGTACCTTCTCAAGGTACGCTCTACTCAGTAAGTGTCAGGATGTGCTAAGTGCAAAGTGTAAACGTAACATGAGCTTTCTATCATTTGCACAATAAAGTTATCAGAGGCATTGCATGATATTAAAATGCACCATATTGCATATTTTAGTGTTACGATTGCATTTATCAACATTCTCATACGTATGGGAATTACATTCGCATTCTCAAGGGTTTGGAAATGAATTTAACCAACATCTCGTCTAATGGGAATAACATTGGATATTCTAAGGTGGATCATCGCTCCTGCAGGGAAGATGCAATTGCCACCTAAAAGACCATTACATGTGGTTCAACACACTTATGTGTTTGTAGCGAAATCTCAGATATTCCGTCTTATGGGAATAACATTAGCTATTTCCACGGTATGGGGTGCCGCGCCTGCGGACTCGAAACCCGAAGTTTTTGAACAACACATATGATCCTAAATCAATGAAGTCTCTATGTTCGTGGCTTTACAAAAATGTTAAACTACGTACTTTCCTAACCTGTTGGATGTGGTTTAAAGCATAAGGATTTTCCTTACGCAATGCGACACACTTACGTGTCGAAGGCGAATCTGAAATAACCCATCTAATGGGTTTTACATTGGCATAACCATGGTTCAGGGTGCCGCGCCCGCGGACCTGTAAACACCCCAAATTTTCCACATCCATTCTCAAACAACCCCCCTCGTGCAGTGACAACCTTGTTAGGTCAATGTAGGAGTCAAACCCCGAGTCAATTTCAAAAAATCACCATTTTACCCATTTTCATTAGGAAAATTACCATTTTACCCCTATGTCATCCCGGACCCCAGTCAGTCGGAGTCAACCAAGCTCATTGGTCAGTTCAAGACAGTTAGAATATCAGTCATCTCAAGCTCATCTGATGTCATAATGAATAAACCATTTCCATTTCTGACCATTCCTGCCAAAATGGGATCATTTCTTCAGAAATGAGCTTACTTCTCACTCAAATCCAAGCCAATTGTCTCTGAGTCAGTCATTCATAGTCAGTCATACTCCCTAGAGTCTAACTTGAGCTCACCACGAGTTCGAGTGCTCCAGTTTCAGTTCAAAACCATTTCCAAGTGTCTAGGAGCCCATTTTAGTCCATTTTAGCTCTTTCTGCTGAAATTGAGTTGAGTTCAGTTAATTGAGCTAGTGTTCAAGCTTTGATTTTAGTTCATATCAGTATTACTGACCTTCGTTCTAGCTCAAACCCAGCTCAGGTTCGTAATTCACTTCGCTCCAGTGATCATTCCGTACCATTTCTCTAGAAATGGCAACTTTTCTTGAAAATTCAATCGGAAAGGTCAGTTGAGTCAGCATCATTGTTAGCTCATTGGAGTTCTGAAACTCTAAAACTCAACTCAATCCAGCTCATTTCAGTTCAATCCAGCTCGAACCCCAATTTTCAGTGTCACTCTGACCCAATAGAGTCCCGAAAACCATTTCTTGAGCTATTTTGCAAATTTTATCAATTTTAATGTTTTTTTAAAAACTGATACAAGTGTCAATCGGGGTCTGACATCCAAAATTCTTTATTCAAGGTTAGCATTTCACATAGCATTTCATGTCATTTCTCATCATTTCTCAACATTTCATAACATTTCATCACATTTCATTTCATTTTCGAAGTCCAGAACTCCAGTTTTATAAATTTCAATCCAGATCGAGTTTTAAAAGCTTTCAGAAATCAATTTCAAACCCTGGGTTTCCAAAATTGACATTTTTACCCCCAAGAGTCTAAATTTGGAAATATTTTCTCAAGAAAAATAATCTGGATTTATTTCAAACTCAAATTTTTGAATCCTACACTGGATCTGCTTCGCAACGGGGTATTGAACTTCAAAATCCAAGCTCGTTTCAAAAACTGCCAAAAATAACTCATTTTGTTGGAAGCATTATCTTGAGAAAAACAATCTGGATTTCTTTCAAAATTACATTTTCAAATTCTACACTAGATTTGCTTCGCAACGGGGTATTGAACTTCAAAATCTGAGCTCGTTTAAAAAACTGCCAAAAATAGCTCGTTTCGTCTGGAAACTTTCTGAAAAGACTATTTTACCCCTCTAATCTTCCTAATGAAATTCAAAATTGAAATTTGGACCCGCTCTGAGATGGCCCATTCATTTACATTTCTGTTTTAAAAAAAAAGGATTTTTTTTTATTTGTTTGTTTTTGTTTTTATTAATTTTTATTTATTTATTTATTTTATTTTAGAGAGGTGGGACCCACAAGATGGTCACCCAAACCTCCAGCCCCTCTTTTCTTCTTCTTTCCTTTCTTCCCTTTTTCTTTCCTTTTCTTCTTTTCCTTTTCTCTTTTCTTTCTTTTTCCCTTCTTCTTCCTCTTTCCTTTTCTTTTTCTTCTTCCCTTCCTTCTTTCCCCTTTCTTCCTTACCTCCTTTCCATCTTTTTCAAAGGGAGAAGGCTACAGCCAATTCACGTAGGCTGTTTCATGAAACAATATTAGAAACTTAGGTTTTGATTTTTATCAAAACCTAAGTTGTCATAAGGAGGAAAGAGATCCATACGGCGGGCCAACTCTCTCTCTCTCTCTCTTTCTCTCTCTCTCTCTCTCTTTCTCTCCCTCCTCATCAAGGTTATCTCTCCATGAAAACTTAGGAAAATCATTTTTTTTTCCTAAGTTTTCAACCAAAAGGGTCATACGGCTGGGCACTTTTGGCTTCTCCAGCCCATTGACGCCCTTTGGTTTTCTCTTGCCTCTTACTTTGCTGCTACAACACCAATACCTTCATCATCCTCCCTTTGTAGCAGCTGCAGCCACAACGCAAGACCACTTCCAGCCGATCTGTCTACGTTGAAGCAGCCTCCAGCCGGCAGCAACCAACTCCATTCCAGCCACCATCATCCTCCTTCTTTGGTGCAGCTGCAAGACACCTCCTTCAGCCTTTCACTTTGGCAACACCACTTCAACACCTTGCAGCCATCTCAAATCGATTCCCAGCAGCAACAAGACAGCCTTCTCCATTTGCTGCAGCAAGACCCCAAGGTGAGTGTTTACCCTTTTCATTAGTCCTTGTTAAAGCTCTATGATATTCACCCTTGTCGCCTCTTGATATGGGTTTTTAAATCTCATTTTCGTAATAGGAAATATTGAATCAGACCAAGGATTAGATCTACAGCTACATGAAAGTTTTTTTTTTTTTTTGCCATGGTTTTAAATTAATAACTGTAGAAAGATTATAATCTTATGTATGGGGACTAAACGAGTGATGAGGTTCATCCATTCGATGGATCAAACCTCTCACTTCGAGAGTCAAAAGAAAAAAAAAAAAAAGAAGAGAGTTCATATCTCCCTTTTCTTTCTCGTTTTAAGTTTTATTTTTATATTGTTTATTTGTTTTAAACATTATAGTTAGTTCAATTCATAGAAATAGCATGTCCAATTCATGATTGTTGTTATTTGTCCATTTGTTAATAAATTCTTGATTTGTATATGATAGTCTAGTTATCATTGTATGTTCAGTTTTCGTCAATAAATTCTGTATATTTCAGAGTAATTAGGTTCATATGTATTTGTCTCACTGTCAAAAATTTGATTCAATCCGAGTTTCGGAACCCCTCTAAATAAATCAAACCCTAAATCGGGTTTTCTGTCATCCAGAAATTTCAATTTCTGTCTTAGCAGAAAAGAACCTACGATACCACCATTGTGGGAGATCCGAATCGTCCTCCAAAAATCACAGTGGATTCATAATTGAATCTACTTGTGATCTGGAAATTTTTATGTTTTTCCAAGCAGTTTTGCCCTCTTACAAAAATCGGATTTCCCAGACCCCTGGGAAAATCTCGATTTTCCTTTGTCAGGGTATAGACAGACCCTAATGCATCAAGTCCGCCAAATCTGTAACCTGTCTGCAAAAACTTTCAACATGAGAGTTGTTCCTAACATAATTTTCTATCATTTACCAAAATTTGGGAATTTTTGGATCTGTTTCATTATTTTTCCCGAATTTTCTCTTTCTGTCTAACAGATTCCAATGTCCAGAAATTCCAGAGATTTAGGTCTCTGATAACAGTGTGGCCTTTTCCAAACCGTAACCCTAATCCGAATGGTGTTAAAAGATCAAATCTTCTTCTGTTTGTCAGGGACATTGTCCCACAATTTCAGCCATTTTCTCATCTGTCTGCCATTTTTCTTACATTTTCTACCGAAACCTGTCTGTTTCCTTCATTTACTAGAGTCGCCGGATTCCGATCCGACTTGCCGGAGTGGTACAGCTCCGACCATAGGTCAAAACCAGAAGGTGTAAAAAATCAAAAATCCTTGAATTACTGTCCTCTGTCACCCCATGAAATTTGAGAAATTTTTATGGAAATTTGATATCCTAAATCCCCTTTATAATCAATATTTTAGGCAAAAATCACAAAATTTAGGGTTTTTATTTGAATTTCCATATTTAAAAATACAAAAAAATTATATTTTAGAGATCCATTATGTTTCTAGGGTTATTTTAGTTGTCCATGCCAAATTTGGTTTAATTACAAGTTCATTTGCTCCATGTGTTAGTTTATCTTTAAATTCATAAGCGAAAATCGAGTTAAATTCGATATTTTATGATATTTTCGCCATGTTAGGGTTTGTATCATGTACATAAGCATGTAGAATCATATTAGGGTTAATTTTAATCTCATTTGCATTTCATATTTTTCAATTTTGCAAAATTTATTTCAGAAAACCCTGGTTTCAAGGCCATAGTCTTGTTATCAGGGGTATTTTGGTCATTTTGACCTAAATTTCGAAATTTCAATTTCTAATTCTCCAAAATTTCATGCATATCATCATATTTTATCATATTATGTTTGATTTTTTTCATTTGATTTTCAAAATTCTAAAATTTACAAAAATTCTTTTATAAAACCCTGATTTCAAGGTCATCAGGGGTATTTTGGTCATTTTGAACCCCAATTTCGAATTTTCAAGTTTATTTTCAAAATTTATTCATTATTTATTATGTTTATATCAAAGGGAGGTATGAATTTGGGTTTATATCTGAATAATATCCGATAATTTCTCATATTTTCGGATAAATTCAGAATAACCTACATTTTTGTGCTAACCTTGTTTTCTAGTTTTGCAGGAACATTCAAGAAGAAGACTTAGATTTTATTTTTTTATTTCAATTCAATGGAACCTCAAATGTAATAATTTGGAATAAGAGTTACTTTTCTGCTTAGAATAGAGCTGCATTGCATATAGTTTAATTTATGTAAATTTCGATATTTGATGTATGATTCATGTGCATTTATTTCAAATCCACTATGGTTTACACGAATGACACGTGCATAAGCTTTTATGGAGTAAATAAACTCGGTGGGATTCGTATTTATGGCCATAGTCAGAATACGAAGAAAGCCAAGATTTATGATCTTTATATCAGCCACATTCAGCCTACACTCTTAGGCTAACTTCAAAAATGCACTGCATTTCTCAAAGTTTCAAAAGGATTTCCCAATTCCTCAATGAAATTCCCTTTTCAAATTCATATTCATTCATTCATATCATTCAAATTGCATTATTTTCAAACTCATTTTCCAATTTCAATTTCAGAAAATTCAATTTTCTCAAGAATTTCCAAGTCTTTCTCAGGATCTGATTTTCTCAAAATCCTAAGTTTTCAAATGACATTTCAAAGCATTTCCCAAGTTCAAATCAAGATTTTCCTATGTTTTTTCAAATTCTCAAATTTCAAAATCCCAAGTTTTTAGAAATCGATTTTCTCATATTTTCCAGTTTTCCTGAGAATTCATTTTCCATTTCAAAAGTCATTTTCCAATAAATTTCTTAGATTTTCTCAAGATTCTCAAATCCATTTTCTCATAAAAGCAAATCCAAGTTTCCAATCTCAAAACCAATTTTCTCAGTTTTTCAAGCTTTCCTAAGAAATCACTTTTCAATGCAAATTTCTGATTTCCAATGAAATTCAATGATTTTCCCAAAAACTCCAATTTCAAGCACTTTTCCAATCATTTTTCCAAATGCATTTCAATTTTCCAAAGCAAACATCATAGTTTCTCAAACTTGCATTTTTTTAAAAATTTCATAGCACAAGCCTGATTCTTTGTGCATTCTAGGAAAAATAGAGCATAATTTAGCTATTTGAGTCAAATTAAAGCACGTAATTGATCCTTGGTTCAATTACCCCTGGTAAAGGCGTCAGGAACGGTTGAACCTCGTACCGACAGGCGGATCCCATTCCACGGAATTTTCCCGCAAATTTTAAAAACGGAGGCGAGTAAATTTTCAAAATCATTTTCAAAACTTTGGTCGAGTTTGACTCGCAAATTCGTTTCTCTCTCGCAAGGGAGGGGAAAAATTTTGTGATGATAGCAGGTTTGGCGACCGAGATGTGACCTGTCTTCGTCTGATCAATTATGTGCTTTGACTTAGCTCAATTATCAAAATCATGCTCTTTGAACTGTCAGCTTTTAATTTCTGATATCATGTGAACCTAGGAGCCTAGACTTGAACCCAGCTGACATGGATTGCATGTAGACTAGGCATGGTTTGATAGGACCATATTGAGGAGAATTATGCATGCTCACTTAGACTTAGGTCTGAAATACAACACTCCTCAATCTAGGACTTGTATGAAAACAATGTTTGCTTCTTCAAAAAAATTCAAAATTCTATCTCTTTAGGACTTAGAGCCCTCTGTTTGCCTGCATGTGATCATATTTCAAAAACCACCCCACCTATGTCTACCCGGTCTTCACGTTGCTGGGCTCTCTTCCAGAACCATAGTTCGGGACAGAGCCTCACAACTGGGCCACTTATTTGGGCTAACGCACCCCTGCCACGTACCAAGGGCCATAGTCCAACGTATATCGGCAGGCGCTCAAGGATGTTGGGAAAACACAAGCCTAGACCCGGAGATGAGTTTTATGCCACGTACATCGAGCCTCGGCTCGAGTATATCGGCATAGCATGATTGGACACAGTTGATCTGAGCCTAGAGTCAGGATTAGGGTCCTAAAGCTCTTTCAAAATCAATGCATTTAGAGTTGGCTTCTTAGGGATTGCTGTATGTGCATAATTGTTTGTAATTGAATGTATGATATTCATTTTCGCCTTATTTTTTCAGTTTTTCCAAAATACCGAACAATTTTCCAAAATACCTCATTTTTTATCTTTTATGAAATATCTCCTTTTTCTCAAAAACCTTGGGCACTTTTTCCAAATCATCCACCTTTTCTTCAAAACTCCAGGAGATTTTCCATTCTTTCGTTCCCCTGGACTTCGAATTTCCAGCTTTCATTTTATCCTGCCTGTAATTTTCAAATTTCTTGTATTTTTCCAAAGTCTAATTTCAGTCTTCTTATCTTTCAGTCCAATGGCATCCAGTCAGCTCGATTCTGTTTTTCCTGAGGGTCACATCTCCTATGAGGTGCGACAAAGTCTTCTTGAGCATCGATCTCTTAGCACCAGATCCTTCTTTCCCCGGTGGTACTATGTCTGGTTCAAAAATTTCTCTCGTATGTTTCCGGACCACTTGAGCGATTGTGGGTTGGAATTGACATCTGCAGTGGGAAAGTTGACAGTCAACGGCAATCTGATTCATGCACTGGCAGAGCGGTGGAATCCGCGCACTTGCACGTTCTGGTTCCCGTGGGGCGAGATGACACTACTGATGGATGAATTTTCAGAGATTATGCGATTGCCTGAGCCAGCCGGTCAGCCTGGAGATCTGTTAGAGCAGCAGTTTCTGATCA
Source organism: Nuphar pumila (assembly GCF_984573655.1). Classification (NCBI taxonomy): domain Eukaryota; kingdom Viridiplantae; phylum Streptophyta; class Magnoliopsida; order Nymphaeales; family Nymphaeaceae; genus Nuphar; species Nuphar pumila. The sequence continues at coordinate 101,059,102 of NC_143249.1, forward strand.
ATGTCAAGGGTCTGGACCCCAAAGATGCCGTAGCTCGCATGACAGGGCACAAGTCTTGGCCACTGATTGAAGAAAATGGGAATGAGTACGTGAGTCTGATCGAGATCTACCGACAGTATGGAGAATTCGCAGAAGTCAGCTCGTTGTCCAGGACAGCTCGAGAGAGAATTCAGCATGCGATGGTTTTGTGTACTGCGGGACTTGCTTTCTTTCCAGATGGATAGAATTATGTGAATGTCAGAATAGTTCAACTTTTGAGAAGATGGGGAAGTCGACAGACCAGCCGTCTCTCGATAGCCATGGCCGCGCTTGCTTTTCTATACAGAGGACTGACCCGCTTCACACTTGGAGAGTCCATCTTAGTCGAGGGATGTACTTATGCTCTTCAATCTTGGTTCCTTCAGCATGTACCGACCAGAGCTAGTTCATTCAGATACAACGGCAAGGAGCTCCTTCCAGTTGCGCGGTACCGATTCCTGATCGACTATCTGCAGGAAGAAGAAGTGGTGTGGGACTATTTTGATCGAGAATTATCGCCTCCCAGATACACCTATGCATATGGCAAGAGATTCAAGTTGCTTGGTCCATTCTTCTGTGCTTACTATCATCCGGAGCGGTGTGTTCGACAGTTTTCTCAGAGACAAAAGTACATAGAGATGCGGCTGCTATCAGGAGTCGTGCCAGAGTTTGACCTTACATCAGCACAGTGGTCCAGAGCATACCATTCTGCCAGATATGGCTGGGACTCTTTTGTTACTCTTCCGCTTTTTCCCGGTCCTCGTGTCTCTGCTAGTTATAAAGAGTGGTGGCAAATTGTCTGTCCGCCCCCTCTTTCTCAAGTTTATTATTGATGCAATCATATTTTCTTTCAATAAATAAAAATCTTGCAAATTCTTCAATTCTTGGTTTGACGACCTCGCCTAGGTAACAAGGCTTAATTTTCAGTTGTTTATTTTCTTTGCAAAGGAATGACAACGCAATTGTCGTAATTCCAGCGACGACTCAATCCCTAGTAATGGGATATTCTTTCAATTGTCTACCAAAATTCTCAACAAATATCTTTCTTCCAGTCAAAAGCTCTTTCGAAAGCTTAACCCTCAATTTTGCCCTGCAGAGAGCATTCGTGACATTCAATGGTTCAGACAAGGTCAGGGAAGAAAACTGCATCAGTTGAAGGCATCACATATTCAACAGCTTCGGACGAAGAAATGGATTCCCCGCGCTCAGGCAAAAATCAGGGGCAACAGGTTGAGGATGACATTGATCCTCAAATGTATGCCATGTTTAAGAAGATGATGACTAAGATGCTGGCAGAACAAGCTAAAGCCAGTACAGAGAAAGCACAGGTGAAGCAAAAGACAAAAGGTCGGGCAGTCAAGAAAGCCTTGAAGATATCCAAGAAGCCCGCCCAGCATGTTGATGCAACTGATGAAGAGGAATCAGCGGAAGATTCAGATGAAGAGTTTGAGACCCATCAGGCATTCCGCAAGTCTACCCAGGGGCAGGGGTCAGCCCACAAATTCAAAGAGCAGTCTGTCAATGACTCTGACCAGCCGCAGTTCAAAGATGTGGTCAGAATGCTTCAAGACCTGCAGGCCCGCGTCAAGGGCAAGAAAGTCTTCACCAGCGAAGACTTCTATGATGGTTTGGATGGGGACGACAATCTCGAGTATCTCTCCAGAAAGTTTATCAAATTCTATGGTTCTGGCGATCCTAAAGCTCATCTCGCCATGTTCTTCGCTGAATGCTCCAGATTCAAGCGAGACAACCGTGCACTTTTCCTATGTTTCCCTCGCAGTCTGGAGGGAACCGCAACTAAATGGTACTCGGAGCATGTAAATCCAATTGAGTTGAAAGAATTTGACAAAGTGGTAAACATGTTCATTGAGCGATTTCTCTTCAATGCTGAGGCACTTCCCACCCTCAGCCATCTTTGCGGCCTTAAACAGAGAGAAAATGAGAAGGCCAGAGATTTTATCCACCGATGGAGGTCAGCTTGCAACAAGATGAGGGACCCCATATCAGAGGGACATGCTTTGTCCCTAATTCTGAGTAACTTCTCACAGCCTCTAAGAGGCCTCATCTCTACTGCACCATCAAGGACATTCATTGAACTGACAGAGCGAGCCGAATGGCTCGAGTTGAGAATGGAAAATGGTTTCTACGAAGGCTTCACTTTCACCAAGAACAACGGCCAGAATGAGTAGAAGAAGAAGACTCACTTCACTCATTCTGTCAGAAATAATAATTGGAACCACTGTAAGGGGCAGAACAAAGATTTCTGTTATGGGGCAGGAAGTTTCAACAAGAACGATCAGAAAGGCAAGTCAGTCCCTCAATTCAATAAGCCACTTCAATTAGAACAGGGACCGAAGCCCCGAGAAAAAGTAAAGCATGAAGGGTGGAGTTATGATAGGAAATTCACTCCACTAGACCAATCCCTCGAGACTGTGCTTGAGTATATGTTGACCAAGGAGATAGTCAAACTGCCTAGGCTAGCCGATCCCCTTGTTCCCATGGGAAAATTCAAAGATCAGTTCTGTAAATTTCACAGAACAGTGGGACATAATACTGAGAACTGCTTCATTCTCAAGAATATTGTTCAGGATCTCATCGATAAGAATTTTCTGGTAGAGGGTGTCGAAGATGAAAATATGGATATTCTGAAGAAACCCTTTCCCCATCATTCTACAGCAGTCATTTCTGAACAGCCTTTTCAGCTACAGGAGCATATCAGGCCATGCTCTAAAAAGGATATACAAGTCCAACATCAGGTCCTTGTGCTGCAGCAGGCTCAGTCCAAAGCTCAGAAGATAGACCTCATTGCAGCCTTTGGAAAAATGAAAGTATCTGACAAATCCGCTGGGGTATCTCCTGAGGTGGCTAAAAAAATGCCATGGCTCCCCAAACACTTTATTAAGCCCGCCCCGGAGAAAAATGAGACATCCACACCACAACCGATAACTGCATTATCCAATGTCTCAATTTTGGACTTAGCTCAAGCCTCCACCAAACACCAGCAGGTGTTGAATGATCTGTTGCGGAAAATCAAAGTAAAACCGAGCATAACTCCTGAAGACATGGCCCAGATAGTCAATCAGGCCATGACAAATGCTCCAATCACTTTCTCAGATGAAGATCTTTCTAAGCCGCATGTGTTTCACAACAACGCTTTGTATGTTGTGATTCGAGCCAGAGGAATGACTGTTCCTCATGTGCTGATAGATGGAGGCAGCAGCCTCAATATATGCCCAGAAATGACAGCCAAAGCTTTGGGCATCAGAGAAGAGGAATATATCCCGGACCCGATCACCATCTACGGGTTTGATAATCATGGCCAGACAGCTAAAGGGAAAATTTTCTTGAAAATTTTCATTGACTACTCGGTCCACTCTGTCCTCTTTCATGTGGTCAATGTACCCCCAACGTATAATCTGTTGTTGGGACGACCGTGGATTCACAACACGAACGCGGTGCCGTCTACTTTGCATCAGTGTGTCAAGTAGTCAAAAGGTGGAATGATCACAACAGTCTTGGGCGAGGATCCGGAGAAGAGGCTTGCACAACCTATGGTTCCTAGGCCCACTTTCACTACTGATATCCCTAGCATTAGGGGCATTGATGAGGTCAGTTTGAAGAAAATTCGGGAATACTGCAGACGGCTGAACAGCTAGCACATACAGTGGCCATGACTCGATGGAGAGACGCATAGTTTTTCAAGATTGGAGGACGAATTGACTATAATACATTCAAAGATCATCCACTGTTCTCCCAATTTATGAAGGCCAAAAAGGGATTTGATCTGTTAGTAAAGCATGGTTATCAGCCTTTTCAAGGCCTGGGAAAAAATGGGAATGGTCATCTCGAGCCAGTAATTCCTCAGCACTATCCTCAGAGGGCCGGATTGGGCTTTAGTGGCAGAAGATCTCAGAAGGGCACTATCTTTATCAAAGGGACGCACTAAGGGCATCTGCTTGTCTTTCATTTCTATTCTTTTGTTTTCACATTTAGGATGATATCCCGTTTCATTTCAATCATTGTCCTCAATTCAATCTTTCAATAAAGTTGCAAATTTCCTTTGTCTATCTGGATGCCATTTGTCTCTTTACTTCTCGTTATCAAATCTTTGAAAATTTGCCATTATTCTTCTCTTTTATCTTTCAAATTATTTTCTTAACAAAAGTAATTTGTTTTATGATAGGAGATTTTTCTGAATCGATTTATTCTCCAATTTTCAGAATGTCTTCCCAATCTATCAAGAAGCTCGTTCTTAATCCAGAGGCCTTTTCAAAGCCAACAGTGATTCATCAGGTTAAAATAAGAGTAGAATGTAGTCAGATTACAAAGCAGTCAGAAGAACCTGCAGAATTTGATTCAGCTCTTCAAGAATTACCAGAATTTACAATAATTCAGAAACAAGATGAGCCATCATCCTTAGTTCAGGATCCGACTGAGGATATCAATATTGGATCAGAAGACGATCCTAAAATTCTCAAGATTGGCAGCAGTTTGAGCCCGGAAGAGAAAGAAAGGCTCACCCGTTTTCTCAAGCAACATGAAGAAGTGTTCGCGTGGACGTATGAGGACATGCCAAGTCTAGATACCAAATTGGTTGAGCATCGTCTCATCCTAAAACCAAATGTCAAGCCGGTTAAGCAGAAACTGAGAAAGATGGATCCTCGAGTGGAACAACAAGTTAAGGAAGGTCTAGAAGACCTACTCAAAGCAGGGTTCATTCGAACCATTGACTATCCAGATTGGCTAGCAAATATTGTTGTTGTTCCCAAGAAAAATGGTAAAGTTCGAATTTGCATCGACTTCAGAGATCTCAATAAAGCGACTCCTAAGGATGATTATCCACTTCCTAATATTGATCTTTTGATTGATAGCACAGCAGGTCACGCTATGTTCTCTTTTATGGATGGATATTCCGGGTATAATCAGATCAAGTTGGCCGCTCGTGATCAGTCCAAGACATCTTTCACTACTCCTTGGGGCACTTTTTGTTATGCAGTCATGCCATTTGGGCTTAAGAATGCTGGAGCCACTTATCAGCGTGCTATGGCCGTCATTTTCCATGATCAGATGCACAAAATCATGGATGCCTATGTCGATGATATTTTGGTAAAATCCAAAGAAGAGGAAGATCACATTGAAACTCTCAATCAAGTTTTCAAGCGGCTCATTCTTTACAAGCTAAGACTCAATCCACAAAAATGTGTTTTTGGAGTCGAATCTGGCAAATTGTTAGGATTTCTAGTCAGCAAAAAGGGGATAGAAGTTGATCCCGCTAAGGCCAAAGCTATCATTGACATGTCTCCTCCGACTAATTTGAAAGAATTGCGTAGCCTTCAGGGACGTATGCAATCAATTCGGGGATTCATATCCAATTTGGCCATGAGATGTGAGCCTTTCAATCATTTGCTCAGAAAAGGAGTGAAATTCGAATGGGGACCAGAGTGTCAGCAATCGTTCAAACGCATCAAGAAATATTTGCTCAATCCTCCTGTGTTAAAGCCGCCAGAATTAGGGAAACCCCTACTGCTATATATTTCAGTTAATCAAGTGGCTTGTGGCGGATTCTTGGCGCAATACGAAGAAGGCAGTCTGATAGAGCATGCCATTTACTATGTGAGCAAAACCTTCATTGATTATGAGAAGAAATACTCTCAGATAGAGAAGACATGTCTAGCTCTGATTTGGATGTGTCAGAAATTGAGACACTATCTGTTGACATCTGAAGTCAAGGTTCTATCCAAATTAAATCCTCTCAAGTATATTCTAGAGCAACCCTTCCTCAGTGGACGGATTGCCAAATGGCAGGTTTTATTGATGCAATACGATTTGGAATATGTCTCTCAGCAATCTATCAAGGGCCAAGCAATTGCAGATCAATTAGCAGATTTTCCTTTAGATGAGGATGTTAAAGTCGAGGATGATTTCCCCGATGAGCGGATCTGCAATATTCAACAATCCCCAATTTGGAATTTATTCTTTGACGGTTCCAAGAATATGGCAGGCATAGGAATCGGGATTCTGTTGATCACACCTGAGAAGGAGATGATCCCCTTTTCTCTCAAATTAGATTTTCAGTGCACTCATAATATGGCCGAGTATGAAGCTTTGATACAAGGTCTAAAAATTCTACAAGACTTCAATGTCAAAAGAGTGCATGCTTATGGCGACTCTTTGCTCGTCGTCAATCAAGTCCTAGCTGAATGGCAAGTGAAGGATCAGAAGTTACTTCCTTATCAGAAGATTGTCTCAGCTCTTGTTAGCAATTTCGAAGAATTCCAACTTTTCTATGTCAAGAGAGACTTCAATCAAATTGCAAATAGTTTAGCCAATCTGGGATCCATCATGTCTTTCAGTAACGAAGAATCTTGTCGCTCCTTTGAAATTGGCAGACTTGATCAACCTGCTTTCGTCCCAGTAGAGCAGGTAAACCAAGCTGAGCAAAAGAAGAAGCCCTGGTATCATGACATCAAGAATTTCATTGAAACTGGCGAATTTCCTCCAGAACTCTCAAAGAAAGAGCGGCGAGCAATTCAGTGCATGTCTGCTCGATATTTTATTCTTGCTGACGTCCTTTATCGTCGTGGATTCAGCTCTGAATATTCCAGATGTTTGGACGAAGAAGAAGCCAAAGAAGTTGTGCAAGAAGCACATGAAGGTATCTGCGGTGGTCATGTTGGCTACCAAACTCTTGTCAAACAAATCATCCGAGCAGGCTATTACTGGAGAACTATGCAACAAGATTGTTATCGTTTTGTGAAGAAGTGCGTTCAATGCCAGATGCATGCACCTTCCATTCATGCGCCAGCGACATATTTGCAATCTGTCGTCTCGCCATGGCCATTTTCTATGTGGGCTTTTGATGTTGTTGGCCCCATTACTCCTTCTGCTTCAAATGGCCATAAATATTTTCTTGCTGCAACAGAATATTTTACTAAATGGGTAGAAGCAGTCACTCTACGCACAGTAGAAGGTCGACATATGGTCTCATTCATCCATAAGAATATCCTATGTCGTTTCGGCATACCACATGATATTGTGTCAGATAATGGCAGTCATTTCAATAATGAGAGAATGAGGACTTTTTTGTTTGAAGTTCAAAATTCATCATCATTTCTCCGCTCCTTATTATCCTCAAGGAAATGGCCAAGCAGAGGCCACCAATAAGATTTTGATTCGAATCCTGGAGCGAACTTTGGAAACAGGCCGTGACTGGCATGAGAAGATTCATGATGCATTGTGGGCGTATCGAACCACCATTCGAACTCCAACTAATGCTACTCCGTCAGAACTTGTCTACGGAACCGAAGTAGTATTGCCTCTACATGTTCAGAAACCTGCTCTGAAATTTGCATCACTTCTCGAATTACCTCTTGATCAGTATCAGCAACAGCGGCTAGTACAACTTGATTTGCTAGATGAAAGAAGACTCAGAGCAGCAGAGTACGCTAAATCATATCGTCAGAGGATAGCCAGACAATATGCAAAATCAGTCATTGAAAGAAAATTTCGTGTCAATGATCTAGTGCTCAGATCAACGGCTTATCTCAAGCACCGCCCAGGTGGCAAGTGGTCACCAAATTGGGAAGGTCCCTATGTTGTCAAAGAGGCATTACCTCGTAATTCATATCGGCTCATAAATGCCGACGGAGTGGAATTATCAGATCCCATCAATGCTCGGCATTTGAAAAAATTCTATACTTAAACCATGTCTTATTCTTTGTAATTCCTCCAAATTTTGTTCAATAATGGTTAAATTCTCCTTTCCCAGTTATACTGGGGCATTTTTTTTTAAATTTTTGTTTTTATCTACAAATATCCTGTATGCAGGCAGGATAAACAAATCTCTCATTTTGCACGCATGTGCATTCATTTATATCATTTTCATATTTGCATACATCTGCATTCATTGGCATGCATTTGCATCAAGTTCGCTACCCATTCAGGATAAGGGATAATCCTGAGACCCCGACAATCATTCTCGTTACAATTCCCAAATACTTTAAGAGCATAGGTCTCTTTTAAAAATTCAAATTTCAAATTAAAAACAAGGTATATTTTCAAAACTCAGTGCTTGAACTGGTACAATTTTGAAATCCAGTGCTCAAACTGGTACACTTCCAAAATCCAGTGCTCGAACTGATATATTTTTAAAATCCAATGTCTATGTTGACATATTTTCAAAACCCGGTATTCATGCTGGTGTTCTTTCAAGATTGAGCACTTGTGTTAGTGTCTCACTGGTGGGTCGTATCAGTCAACCTCTCGGGTTCAGTCTTTGTGTTGATCATTCATCAAAGTTCAAATTCCAATTACCAATTCGGCCCTCGAGCCACCCAATTTCCAAATTTCCAATTTCGACCTCCGGGTCAACCAATTTTCAAATTCGATCTTCGGGTCACTCAATTTCCAATTTCGACCTTCGGGCCAAGCAATTTCCAATTTCGACCTTCGGGTCAATCAATTTCCCAATTTCCAATTTCCAATTTTTAAATTCCAAATTTCCATATTCGACTTTTGGGTCAACCAATTTTGACCTTCGAGTCAATCAATTTCCAGTTTCCAAATATCAATTTCCAAATTTCCAATTTCAAATTCCAAATTTCAAAATTTCAAATTTTCCAAATTCCAATTTCATACCAATTCCAATCATTTCCTCTTGCGAGAGACCCTTTGTACAGGGAGAGTTCAAGGGAGCTCGTTCTTTTCGCATGCTATCCTTTGTTCACCTAGCCCCTTTTCAGGGAGAGTTTGAAGGGACTCGTGTCTATGTGAACCGTTTGCAAAACAAATTTCCAATTTCATACAAGGAACCCTTAATTCAGGGAGAGCTTCGACGGAAGCTCGCTTTTCTTGTGACCGCAATTTCAAACTAGGCCATTTCATCATGAAGGACCCTCTTCTCAGGGAGAGTGTGATGGACTCGTTCCTTCATGACCAATTCACCGACCTCATCATTACCGGCCCCCTTTCCATAAGAGAAGCCTAATGTTACGAAGTTTTGACGAAAGCTTAATTTCTCTTCGAAAGTTCGTTTTGCAAACACCTCCTCTTCAGGGAAGAGAGGAGTAATTCCTATTTCCAATTTCTGAATCTTCTCCTTTGGGGAAAGGAGAAGAAAATTTTTGTCATGGGTGCGTTGCGTTGTGCTTCAGATGCTTGCTCTCACCAAGGATTTCAAGAACATTTTGCCAATTTGTCATTAAATATTTGTTGATTTCAAAATTTTTATTGTACAAAAACATTACTTCAGAATACCTTCAGTATTACTTTCGAAAGGACAAAGCTTTCGCGAAGAAGGATTCAAAAATTCAAAAATTTTCTATTGGCCAACCAAAAGGATGAAGAATAAATCCCCGATATGGCCAGCAAAGGAAATTCAATATTGTTGCAAAGCCATAAGTGATCGGTATTGATCGCAGTCAATGGCACATTTTTAAAGATCATTCTTGGAAAATAAAGCAGTCGAAATATCCTGGGTGATACAGAAAAATCCATTCAATCCCTATATCTCCTCAATCACCTAAAGCTGCAATTAAATATCTGCAAAAGGGATCTCTCAACTGTCGTCAAGATGAAGGCGAATTAGGCGAGTAGACCCCCGGGGCCAAAGAAGATTCGAATCATCTCCAAGATGACGGAGTTTGTGACAAATCCTTCCAGGGAAAGTTCAGAGCACCGTCAAGATGAAGGCGACTGCGATGGGCCTCCCGACAAACCCTATAGGATATTTAATTTCTGCTATCATCAAGAGATTTCCAACCAAAGAGCCAATAACCGTCAATATAATCCCTGAGAGAAAAGAAGGATCGGAGCATCTCTAAGATGAAGGAGTTTGTGACGTACCCTTCTAAAAAAAAAGAGAGAGAGAAAAGTCAGGACATCTCCAAAATGAAGGATGATGTAATAAAATCCCCAAAAGCCTAAGAGAGCTCTAATTCTGTCAAAAAAAAAAAGTGGGCAGAAAGATCATCATGAGAAAAGAATCCCAGGATATCAGACTGCCGAATCTTCTTTAAAATTTGTGAAATTCTATTATCAATATTCCTTTACCAATTGCTTTCACAATATCAAGAATACTCTCTTTTCTGTTCATATCAAGGAAATTGATAGCCTCATATCAAAGAAATTTGAATTCGAATCTGGATTCTACGAAGTTACGCCCAGTCAGAGGTAATACTTCAGGAAGAAAAGAGGGAATATTTTCAAAACAATGTGCATCATTTTAAATTATTTTGAATCAACAATAATTTTTAATATTTTGACAATATTTTCTAGCTATCATGGCGTGAAACGAGAGCTTGAGGTTCATCTTTGGCGCATCCTGACATCAGTTGTTATCCCTTTTAAGGACTTGATAACGGGAGTTTTCAAGATTCCTTCCCTTCTATTGGTATAATCTGAGCGCATGGGCTCTCAGATTCGCATACTTCCCTGTGTCCCCACTGTCCCACCATAGACAGTCCAATTTCGGCTTGAGGTTAAGCCACAAATCATTTTCTCGCAAAAGGTCATCAATTTCAAAAGTTATTTAGTCTCAGCAATGAGGCACCCAAAATCAAACCCCTTTTCAAGCTTTAGGGACACCAATTTCATCCTTTTGCAAAACCCCTATCGGATTCGTTGTGCGGAAATCCGAAGGTTCCATCATGGTTTCTTCCTTCGAGGAATCCATTTCATTTTCTGCCCAATCAGGATAAGGGTACAAACCTGAGCCTCCTTTGATGAAGTATTTCATTTTCTGCCCAATCAGGATAAGGGTACAAACCTGAGCCTCCTTTTGATGAGGTATTTCATTTCCCCGATCAGGTTAAGGGTTAAACCTAAGCTTCGTTTCTACACGAGGTATTTCCTGTCCCATCCAGGTTAAGGGCAAAACCTAAATCTCACTTCTTTTGAAGTAAAATTTTATTCTTCATTCTTCATTTCATATCTACCATTTTCATCAGGGCTAATATTTTCATATCCAGTCAGATCCTTCTAACTGGGGCATTTTTATAGCCCAAATTTGGTGTGTTTTTCTTTGCCACTAAGCTCGTCTTCAAGCCGGCTTAGTAGCAAAGAGGGGCATCTGTAAACACCCCAAATTTTCCACATCCATTCTCAAACAACCCCCCTCGTGCAGTGACAACCTTGTTAGGTCAATGTAGGAGTCAAACCCCGAGTCAATTTCAAAAAATCACCATTTTACCCATTTTCATTAGGAAAATTACCATTTTACCCCTATGTCATCCCGGACCCCAGTCAGTCGGAGTCAACCAAGCTCATTGGTCAGTTCAAGACAGTTAGAATATCAGTCATCTCAAGCTCATCTGATGTCATAATGAATAAACCATTTCCATTTCTGACCATTCTTGCAAAAATGGGATCATTTCTTCAGAAATGAGCTTACTTCTCACTCAAATCCAAGCCAATTGTCTCTGAGTCAGTCATTCATAGTCAGTCATACTCCCCAGAGTCTAACTTGAGCTCACCACGAGTTCGAGTGCTCCAGTTTTAGTTCAAAACCATTTCCAAGTGTCTAGGAGCCCATTTTAGTCCATTTTAGCTCTTTCTGCTGAAATTGAGTTGAGTTCAGTTAATTGAGCTAGTGTTCAAGCTTTGATTTTAGTTCATATCAGTATTACTGACCTTCGTTCTAGCTCAAACCCAGCTCAGGTTCGTAATTCACTTCGCTCCAGTGATCATTCCGTACCATTTCTCTAGAAATGGCAACTTTTCTTGAAAATTCAATCGGAAAGGTCAGTTGAGTCAGCATCATTGTCAGCTCATTGGAGTTCTGAAACTCTAAAACTCAACTCAATCCAGCTCATTTCAGTTCAATCCAGCTCGAACCCCAATTTTCAGTGTCACTCTGACCCAGTAGAGTCCCGAAAACCATTTCTTGAGCTATTTTGCAAATTTTATCAATTTTAATGTTTTTTTAAAAACTGATACAAGTGTCAATCGGGGTCTGACATCCAAAATTCTTTATTCAAGGTTAGCATTTCACATAGCATTTCATGTCATTTCTCATCATTTCATATCATTTCTCAGCATTTCATAACATTTCATAACATTTCATTTCATTTTCGAAGTCCAGAACTCCAGTTTTATAAATTTCAATCCAGATCGATTTTTAAAAGCTTTCAGAAATCAATTTCAAACCCTGGGTTTCCAAAATTAACATTTTTACCCCCAAGAGTCTAAATTTGGAAATATTTTCTCAAGAAAAATAATCCGGATTTATTTCAAACTCAAATTTTTGAATCCTACACTGGATCTGCTTCGCAACGGGGTATTGAACTTCAAAATCCAAGCTCGTTTCAAAAACTGCCAAAAATAACTCATTTTGTTGGAAGCATTTTCTTGAGAAAAACAATCTGGATTTCTTTCAAAATTACATTTTCAAATTCTACACTAGATTTGCTTCGCAACGGGGTATTGAACTTCAAAATCTGAGCTTGTTTAAAAAACTGCCAAAAACAGCTCGTTTCGTCTGGAAACTTTCTGAAAAGACTATTTTACCCCTCTAATCTTCATAATGAAATTCAAAATTGAAATTTGGACGCGCTCTGAGATGGCCCATTCATTTACATTTCTGTTTAAAAAAAAAAGGATTTTTTTTTTATTTGTTTGTTTTTGTTTTTATTAATTTTTATTTATTTATTTATTTTATTTTAGAGAGGTGGGACCCACAAGATGGTCACCCAAACCTCCAGCCCCTCTTTTCTTCTTCTTTCCTTTCTTCCCTTTTTCTTTCATTTTCTTCTTTTCCTTTTCTCTTTTCTTTCTTTTTCCCTTCTTCTTCCTCTTTCCTTTTCTTTTTCTTCTTCCCTTCCTTCTTTCCCCTTTCTTCCTTACCTCCTTTCCATCTTTTTCAAAGGGAGAAGGCTACAGCCAATTCACGTAGGCTGTTTCATGAAACAATATTAGAAACTTAGGTTTTGATTTTTATCAAAACCTAAGTTGTCATAAGGAGGAAAGAGATCCATACGGCGGGCCAACTCTCTCTCTCTCTCTCTCTCTCTCTTTCTCTCCCTCCTCATCAAGGTTATCTCTCCATGAAAACTTAGGAAAATCATTTTTTTTTCCTAAGTTTTCAACCAAAAGGGTCATACGGCTGGGCACTTTTGGCTTCTCCAGCCCATTGACGCCCTTTGGTTTTCTCTTGCCTCTTCCTTTGCTGCTACAACACCAATACCTTCATCATCCTCCCTTTGTAGCAGCTGCAGCCACAACGCAAGACCACTTCCAGCCGATCTGTCTACGTTGAAGCAGCCTCCAGCCGGCAGCAACCAACTCCATTCCAGCCACCATCATCCTCCTTCTTTGGTGCAGCTGCAAGACACCTCCTTCAGCCTTTCACTTTGGCAACACCACTTCAACACCTTGCAGCCATCTCAAATCGATTCCCAGCAGCAACAAGACAGCCTTCTCCATTTGCTGCAGCAAGACCCCAAGGTGAGTGTTTACCCTTTTCATTAGTCCTTGTTAAAGCTCTATGATATTCACCCTTGTCGCCTCTTGATATGGGTTTTTAAATCTCATTTTCGTAATAGGAAATATTGAATCAGACCAAGGATTAGATCTACAGCTACATGAAAGTTTTTTTTTTTTTTTGCCATGGTTTTAAATTAATAACTGTAGAAAGATAATAATCTTATGTATGGGGACTAAACGAGTGATGAGGTTCATCCATTCGATGGATCGAACCTCTCACTTCGAGAGTCAAAAGAAAAAAAAAAAAAGAAGAGAGTTCATATCTCCCTTTTCTTTCTCGTTTTAAGTTTTATTTTTATATTGTTTATTTGTTTTAAACATTATAGTTAGTTCATTTCATAGAAATAGCATGTCCAATTCATGATTGTTGTTATTTGTCCATTTGTTAATAAATTCTTGATTTGTATATGATAGTCTAGTTATCATTGTATGTTCAGTTTTCGTCAATAAATTCTGTATATTTCAGAGTAATTAGGTTCATATGTATTTGTCTCACTGTCAAAAATTTGATTCAATCAGAGTTTCGGAACCCCTCTAAATAAATCAAACCCTAAATCGGGTTTTCTGTCATCCAGAAATTTCAATTTCTGCCTTAGCAGAAAAGAACCTACGATACCACCCTTGTGGGAGATCCGAATCGTCCTCCAAAAATCACAGTGGATTCATAATTAAATCTACTTGTGATATGGAAATTTTTATGTTTTTCCAAGCAGTTTTGCCCTCTTACAAAAATTGGATTTCCCAGACCCCTGGGAAAATCTCGATTTTCCTTTGTCAGGGTATAGACAGACCCTAATGCATCAAGTCCGCCAAATCTGTAACCTGTCTGCAAAAACCTTCAACATGAAAGTTGTTCCTAACATAATTTCCTATCATTTACCAAAATGTGGGAATTTTTAGATCTGTTTCATTATTTTTCCCGGATTTTCTCTTTCTGTCTAACAGATTCCAATGTCCAGAAATTCCAGAGATTTAGGTCTCTGATAACAGTGTGGCCTTTTCCAAACTGTAACCCTAATCCAAATGGTGTCAAAATATCAAATCTTCTTCTGTTTGCAGGGACATTGTCCCACAATTTCAGCCATTTTCCCATCTGTCTGCCATTTTTCCCACATTTTCTACCGAAACCTGTCTGTTTCCTTCATTTACTAGAGTCGCCGGATTCCGATCCGACTTGCCGGAGTGGTACAGCTCCGACCATAGGTCAAAACCACAAAGTGTAAAAAATCAAAAATCCTTGAATTACTGTCCTCTGTCACCCCATGAAATTTGGGAAATTTTTATGGAAATTTGATATCCTAAATCCCCTTTATAATCAATATTTTAGGCAAAAATCACAAAATTTAGGGTTTTTATTTGAATTTCCATATTTAAAAATACAAAAAAATTATATTTTAGAGATCCATTATGTTTCTAGGGTTATTTTAGTTGTCCATGCCAAATTTGGTTTAATTACAAGTTCATTTGCTCCATGTGTTAGTTTATCTTTAAATTCAGAAGCGAAAATCGAGTTAAATTCGATATTTTATGATATTTTCGCCATGTTAGGGTTTGTATCATGTACATAAGCATGTAGAATCATATTAGGGTTAATTTTAATCTCATTTGCATTTCATATTTTTCAATTTTGCAAAATTTATTTCAGAAAACCCTGGTTTCAAGGCCATAGTCTTGTTATCAGGGGTATTTTGGTCATTTTGACCTAAATTTCGAAATTTCAATTTCTAATTCTCCAAAATTTCATGCATATCATCATATTTTATCATATTATGTTTGATTTATTTCATTTGATTTTCAAAATTCTAAAATTTACAAAAATTCTTTCATAAAACCCTGATTTCAAGGTCATCAGGGGTATTTTGGTCATTTTGAACCCCAATTTCGAATTTTCAAGTTTATTTTCAAAATTTATTCATTATTTATTATGTTTATATCAAAGGGAGGTATGAATTTGGGTTTATATCTGAATAATATCCGATAATTTCTCATATTTTCGGATAAATTCAGAATAACCTACATTTTTGTGCTAACCTTGTTTTCTAGTTTTGCAGGAACATTCAAGAAGAAGACTTAGATTTTATTTTTTTATTTCAATTCAATGGAACCTCAAATGTAATAATTTGGAATAAGAGTTACTTTTCTGCTTAAAATAGGGCTGCATTGCATATAGTTTAATTTATGTAAATTTCGATATTTGATGTATGATTCATGTGCATTTATTTCAAATCCACTATGGTTTACACGAATGGCACGTGCACAAGCTTTTATGGAGTAAATAAACTCGGTGGGATTCGTATTTATGGCCATAGTCAGAATACGAAGAAAGCCAAGATTTATGATCTTTATATCAGCCACATTCAGCCTACACTCTTAGGCTAACTTCAAAAATGCACTGCATTTCTCAAAGTTTCAAAAGGATTTCCCAATTCCTCAATGAAATTCCCTTTTCAAATTCATATTCATTCATTCATATCATTCAAATTGCATTATTTTCAAACTCATTTTCCAATTTCAATTTCAGAAAATTCAATTTTCTCAAGAATTTCCAAGTCTTTCTCAGGATCTGATTTTCTCAAAATCCTAAGTTTTCAAATGACATTTCAAAGCATTTCCCAAGTTCAAATCAAGATTTTCCTATGTTTTTTCAAATTCTCAAATTTCAAAATCCCAAGTTTTTAGAAATCGATTTTCTCATATTTTCCAGTTTTCCTGAGAATTCATTTTCCATTTCAAAAGTCATTTTCCAATAAATTTCTTAGATTTTCTCAAGATTCTCAAATCCATTTTCTCATAAAAGCAATTCCAAGTTTCCAATCTCAAAACCAATTTTCTCAGTTTTTCAAGCTTTCCTAAGAAATCACTTTTCAATGCAAATTTCTGATTTCCAATGAAATTCAATGATTTTCCCAAAAACTCCAATTTCAAGCACTTTTCCAATCATTTTTCCAAATGCATTTCAATTTTCCAAAGCAAACATCATAGTTTCTCAAACTTGCATTTTTTTAAAAATTTCATAGCACAAGCCTGATTCTTTGTGCATTCTAGGAAAAATAGAGCATAATTTAGCTATTTGAGTCAAATTAAAGCACGTAATTGATCCTTGGTTCAATTACCCCTGGTAAAGGCGTCAGGAACGGTTGAACCTCGTACCGACAGGCGGATCCCATTCCACGGAATTTTCCCGCAAATTTTAAAAACGGAGGCGAGTAAATTTTCAAAATCATTTTCAAAACTTTGGTCGAGTTTGACTCGCAAATTCGTTTCTCTCTCGCAAGGGAGGGGAAAAATTTTGTGATGATAGCAGGTTTGGCGACCGAGATGTGACCTGTCTTCGTCTGATCAATTATGTGCTTTGACTTAGCTCAATTATCAAAATCATGCTCTTTGAACTGTCAGCTTTTAATTTCTGATATCATGTGAACCTAGGAGCCTAGACTTGAACCCAGCTGACATGGATTGCATGTAGACTAGGCATGGTTTGATAGGACCATATTGAGGAGAATTATGCATGCTCACTTAGACTTAGGTCTAAAATACAACACTCCTCAATCTAGGACTTGTATGAAAACAATGTTTGCTTCTTCAAAAAAATTCAAAATTCTATCTCTTTAGGACTTAGAGCCCTCTGTTTGCCTGCATGTGATCATATTTCAAAAACCACCCCACCTATGTCTACCCGGTCTTCACGTTGCTGGGCTCTCTTCCAGAACCATAGTTCGGGACAGAGCCTCACAACTCGGCCACTTATTTGGGCTAATGCACCCCTGCCACGTACCAAGGGCCATAGTCCAACGTATATCGGCAGGCGCTCAAGGATGTTGGGAAAACACAAGCCTAGACCCGGAGATGAGTTTTATGCCACGTACATCGAGCCTCGGCTCGAGTATATCGGCATAGCATGATTGGACACAGTTGATCTGAGCCTAGAGTCAGGATTAGGGTCCTAAAGCTCTTTCAAAATCAATGCATTTAGAGTTGGCTTCTTAGGGATTGCTGTATGTGCATAATTGTTTGTAATTGAATGTATGATATTCATTTTCGCCTTATTTTTTCAGTTTTTCCAAAATACCGAACAATTTTCCAAAATACCTCATTTTTTATCTTTTATGAAATATCTCCTTTTTCTCAAAAACCTTGGGCAGTTTTTCCAAATCATCCACCTTTTCTTCAAAACTCTAGGAGATTTTCCATTCTTTCGTTCCCCTGGACTTCGAATTTCCAGCTTTCATTTTATCCTGCCTGCAATTTTCAAATTTCTTGTATTTTTCCAAAGTCTAATTTCAGTCTTCTTATCTTTCAGTCCAATGGCATCCAGTCAGCTCGATTCTGTTTTTCCTGAGGGTCACATCTCCTATGAGGTGCGACAAAGTCTTCCTGAGCATCGATCTCTTAGCACCGGACCCTTCTTTCCCCGGTGGTACTATGTCTGGTTCAAAAATTTCTCTCGTATGTTTCCGGACCACTTGAGCGATTGTGGGTTGGAATTGACATCTGCAGTGGGAAAGTTGACAGTCAACGGCAATCTGATTCATGCACTGGCAGAGCGGTGGAATCCGCGCACTTGCACGTTCTGGTTCCCGTGGGGCGAGATGACACTACTGATGGATGAATTTTCAGAGATTATGGGATTGCCTGAGCCAGCCGGTCAGCCTGGAGATCTGTTAGAGCAGCAGTTTCTGATCAATGTCAAGGGTCTGGACCCCAAAGATGCCGTAGCTCGCATGACAGGGCACAAGTCTTGGCCACTGATTGAAGAAAATAGGAATGAGTACGTGAGTCTGATCGAGATCTACCGACAGCATGGAGAATTCGCAGAAGTCAGCTCGTTGTCCAGGACAGCTCGAGAGAGAATTCAGCATGCGATGGTTTTGTGTACTGCGGGACTTGCTTTCTTTCCAGATGGATAGAATTATGTGGATGTCAGAATAGTTCAACTTTTGAGAAGATGGGGAAGTCGACAGACCAGCCGTCTCTCGATAGCCATGGCCGCGCTTGCTTTTCTATACAGAGGACTGACCCGCTTCACACTTGGAGAGTCCATCTTAGTCGAGGGATGTACTTATGCTCTTCAATCTTGGTTCCTTCAGCATGTACCGACCAGAGCTAGTTCATTCAGATACAACGGCAAGGAGCTCCTTCCAGTTGCGCGGTACCGATTCCTGATCGACTATCTGCAGGAAGAAGAAGTGGTGTGGGACTATTTTGATCGAGAATTATCGCCTCCCAGATACACCTATGCATATGGCAAGAGATTCAAGTTGCTTGGTCCATTCTTCTGTGCTTACTATCATCCGGAGCGGTGTGTTCGACAGTTTTCTCAGAGACAAAAGTACATAGAGATGCGGCTGCTATCAGGAGTCGTGCCAGAGTTTGACCTTACATCAGCACAGTGGTCCAGAGCATACCATTCTGCCAGATATGGCTGGGACTCTTTTGTTACTCTTCCGCTTTTTCCCGGTCCTCGTGTCTCTGCTAGTTATAAAGAGTGGTGGCAAATTGTCTGTCCGCCCCCTCTTTCTCAAGTTTATTATTGATGCAATCATATTTTCTTTCAATAAATAAAAATCTTGCAAATTCTTCAATTCTTGGTTTGACGACCTCGCCTAGGTAACAAGGCTTAATTTTCAGTTGTTTATTTTCTTTGCAAAGGAATGACAACGCAATTGTCGTAATTCCAGCGACGACTCAATCCCTAGTAATGGGATATTCTTTCAATTGTCTACCAAAATTCTCAGCAAATATCTTTCTTCCAGTCAAAAGCTCTTTCGAAAGCTTAACCCTCAATTTTGCCCTGCAGAGAGCATTCGTGACATTCAATGGTTCAGACAAGGTCAGGGAAGAAAACTGCATCAGTTGAAGGCATCACATATTCAACAGCTTCGGACGAAGAAATGGATTCCCCGCGCTCAGGCAAAAATCAGGGGCAACAGGTTGAGGATGACATTGATCCTCAAATGTATGCCATGTTTAAGAAGATGATGACTAAGATGCTGGCAGAACAAGCTAAAGCCAGTACAGAGAAAGCACAGGTGAAGCAAAAGACAAAAGGTCGGGCAGTCAAGAAAGCCTTTAAGATATCCAAGAAGCCCGCCCAGCATGTTGATGCAACTGATGAAGAGGAATCAGCGGAAGATTCAGATGAAGAGTTTGAGACCCATCAGGCATTCCGCAAGTCTACCCAGGGGCAGGGGTCAGCCCACAAATTCAAAGAGCAGTCTGTCAATGACTCTGACCAGCCGCAGTTCAAAGATGTGGTCAGAATGCTTCAAGACCTGCAGGCCCGCGTCAAGGGCAAGAAAGTCTTCACCAGCGAAGACTTCTATGATGGTTTGGATGGGGACGACAATCTCGAGTATCTCTCCAGAAAGTTTATCAAATTCTATGGTTCTGGCGATCCTAAAGCTCATCTCGCCATGTTCTTCGCTGAATGCTCCAGATTCAAGCGAGACAACCGTGCACTTTTCCTATGTTTCCCTCGCAGTCTGGAGAGAACCGCAGCTAAATGGTACTCGGAGCATGTAAATCCAATTGAGTTGAAAGAATTTGACAAAGTGGTAAACATGTTCATTGAGCGATTTCTCTTCAATGCTGAGGCACTTCCCACCCTCAGCCATCTTTGCGGCCTTAAACAGAGAGAAAATGAGAAGGCCAGAGATTTTATCCACCGATGGAGGTCAGCTTGCAACAAGATGAGGGACCCCATATCAGAGGGACATGCTTTGTCCCTAATTCTGAGTAACTTCTCACAGCCTCTAAGAGGCCTCATCTCTACTGCACCATCAAGGACATTCATTGAACTGACAGAGCGAGCCGAATGGCTCGAGTTGAGCATGGAAAATGGTTTCTACGAAGGCTTCACTTTCACCAAGAACAACGGCCAGAATGAGTAGAAGAAGAAGACTCACTTCACTCATTCTGTCAGAAATAATAATTGGAACCACTGTAAGGGGCAGAACAAAGATTTCTGTTATGGGGCAGGAAGTTTCAACAAGAACGATCAGAAAGGCAAGTCAGTCCCTCAATTCAATAAGCCACTTCAATTAGAACAGGGACCGAAGCCCCGAGAAAAAGTAAAGCATGAAGGGTGGAGTTATGATAGGAAATTCACTCCACTAGACCAATCCCTCGAGACTGTGCTCGAGTATATGTTGACCAAGGAGATAGTCAAACTGCCTAGGCTGGCCGATCCCCTTGTTCCCATGGGAAAATTCAAAGATCAGTTCTGTAAATTTCACAGAACAGTGGGACATAATACTGAGAACTGCTTCATTCTCAAGAATATTGTTCAGGATCTCATCGATAAGAATCTTCTGGTAGAGGGTGTCGAAGATGAAAATATGGATATTCTGAAGAAACCCTTTCCCCATCATTCTACAGCAGTCATTTCTGAACAGCCTTTTCAGCTACAGGAGCATATCAGGCCATGCTCTAAAAAGGATATACAAGTCCAACATCAGGTCCTTGTGCTGCAGCAGGCTCAGTCCAAAGCTCAGAAGATAGACCTCATTGCAGCCTTTGGAAAAATGAAAGTATCTGACAAATCCGCTGGGGTATCTCCTGAGGTGGCTAAAAAAATGCCATGGCTCCCCAAACACTTTATTAAGCCCGCCCCGGAGAAAAATGAGACATCCACACCACAACCGATAACTGCATTATCCAATGTCTCAATTTTGGACTTAGCTCAAGCCTCCACCAAACACCAGCAGGTGTTGAATGATCTGTTGCGGAAAATCAAAGTAAAACCGAGCATAACTCCTGAAGACATGGCCCAGATAGTCAATCAGGCCATGACAAATGCTCCAATCACTTTCTCAGATGAAGATCTTTCTAAGCCGCATGTGTTTCACAACAACGCTTTGTATGTTGTGATTCGAGCCAGAGGAATGACTGTTCCTCATGTGCTGATAGATGGAGGCAGCAGCCTCAATATATGCCCAGAAATGACAGCCAAAGCTTTGGGCATCAGAGAAGAGGAATATATCCCGGACCCGATCACCATCTACGGGTTTGATAATCATGGCCAGACAGCTAAAGGGAAAATTTTCTTGAAAATTTTCATTGACTACTCGGTCCACTCTGTCCTCTTTCATGTGGTCAATGTACCCCCAACGTATAATCTGTTGTTGGGACGACCGTGGATTCACAACACGAACGCGGTGCCGTCTACTTTGCATCAGTGTGTCAAGTGGTCAAAAGGTGGAATGATCACAACAGTCTTGGGCGAGGATCCGGAGAAGAGGCTTGCACAACCTATGGTTCCTAGGCCCACTTTCACTACTGATATCCCTAGCATTAGGGGCATTGATGAGGTCAGTTTGAAGAAAATTCGGGAATACTGCAGACGGCTGAACAGCTAGCACATACAGTGGCCATGACTCGATGGAGAGACGCATAGTTTTTCAAGATTGGAGGACGAATTGACTATAATACATTCAAAGATCATCCACTGTTCTCCCAATTTATGAAGGCCAAAAAGGGATTTGATCTGTTAGTAAAGCATGGTTATCAGCCTTTTCAAGGCCTGGGAAAAAATGGGAATGGTCATCTCGAGCCAGTAATTCCTCAGCACTATCCTCAGAGGGCCGGATTGGGCTTTAGTGGCAGAAGATCTCAGAAGGGCACTATCTTTATCAAAGGGACGCACTAAGGGCATCTGCTTGTCTTTCATTTCTATTCTTTTGTTTTCACATTTAGGATGATATCCCGTTTCATTTCAATCATTGTCCTCAATTCAATCTTTCAATAAAGTTGCAAATTTCCTTTGTCTATCTGGATGCCATTTGTCTCTTTACTTCTCGTTATCAAATCTTTGAAAATTTGCCATTATTCTTCTCTTTTATCTTTCAAATTATTTTCTTAACAAAAGTAATTTGTTTTATGATAGGAGATTTTTCTGAATCGATTTATTCTCCAATTTTCAGAATGTCTTCCCAATCTATCAAGAAGCTCGTTCTTAATCCAGAGGCCTTTTCAAAGCCAACAGTGATTCATCAGGTTAAAATAAGAGTAGAATGTAGTCAGATTACAAAGCAGTCAGAAGAACCTGCAGAATTTGATTCAGCTCTTCAAGAATTACCAGAATTTACAACAATTCAGAAACAAGATGAGCCATCATCCTTAGTTCAGGATCCGACTGAGGATATCAATATTGGATCAGAAGACGATCCTAAAATTCTCAAGATTGGCAGCAGTTTGAGCCCGGAAGAGAAAGAAAGGCTCACCCATTTTCTCAAGCAACATGAAGAAGTGTTCGCGTGGACGTATGAGGACATGCCAGGTCTAGATACCAAATTGGTTGAGCATCGTCTCATCCTAAAACCAAATGTCAAGCCGGTTAAGCAGAAACTGAGAAAGATGGATCCTCGAGTGGAACAACAAGTTAAGGAAGGTCTAGAAGACCTACTCAAAGCAGGGTTCATTCGAACCATTGACTATCCAGATTGGCTAGCAAATATTGTTGTTGTTCCCAAGAAAAATGGTAAAGTTCGAATTTGCATCGACTTCAGAGATCTCAATAAAGCGACTCCTAAGGATGATTATCCACTTCCTAATATTGATCTTTTGATTGATAGCACAGCAGGTCACGCTATGTTCTCTTTTATGGATGGATATTCCGGGTATAATCAGATCAAGTTGGCCGCTCGTGATCAGTCCAAGACATCTTTCACTACTCCTTGGGGCACTTTTTGTTATGCAGTCATGCCATTTGGGCTTAAGAATGCTGGAGCCACTTATCAGCGTGCTATGGCCGTCATTTTCCATGATCAGATGCACAAAATCATGGATGCCTATGTCGATGATATTTTGGTAAAATCCAAAGAAGAGGAAGATCACATTGAAACTCTCAATCAAGTTTTCAAGCGGCTCATTCTTTACAAGGTAAGACTCAATCCACAAAAATGTGTTTTTGGAGTCGAATCTGGCAAATTGTTAGGCTTTCTAGTCAGCAAAAAGGGGATAGAAGTTGATCCCGCTAAGGCCAAAGCTATCATTGACATGTCTCCTCCGACTAATTTGAAAGAATTGCGTAGCCTTCAAGGACGTATGCAATCAATTCGGGGATTCATATCCAATTTGGCCATGAGATGTGAGCCTTTCAATCATTTGCTCAGAAAAGGAGTGAAATTCGAATGGGGACCAGAGTGTCAGCAATCGTTCAAACGCATCAAGAAATATTTGCTCAATCCTCCTGTGTTAAAGCCGCCAAAATTAGGGAAACCCCTACTGCTATATATTTCAGTTAATCAAGTGGCTTGTGGCGGATTCTTGGCGCAATACGAAGAAGGCAGTCTGATAGAGCATGCCATTTACTATGTGAGCAAAACCTTCATTGATTATGAGAAGAAATACTCTCAGATAGAGAAGACATGTCTAGCTCTGATTTGGATGTGTCAGAAATTGAGACACTATCTGTTGACATCTGAAGTCAAGATTCTATCCAAATTAAATCCTCTCAAGTATATTCTAGAGCAACCCTTCCTCAGTGGACGGATTGCCAAATGGCAGGTTTTATTGATGCAATACGATTTGGAATATGTCTCTCAGCAATCTATCAAGGGCCAAGCAATTGCAGATCAATTAGCAGATTTTCCTTTAGATGAGGATGTTAAAGTCGAGGATGATTTCCCCGATGAGCGGATCTGCAATATTAAACAATCCCCAATTTGGAATTTATTCTTTGACGATTCCAAGATGTTGGGGTATGGTTGCTCCCAACACTAGAGTGATGCGGTCCACTGACACGCGAAGTCTCATCCCTGAGACCCTTTGAAGCCCGCCGACCCATATCGGCGGTATATTTCCTTTGGCATTCATTGGCGGAATGCCCATCTTCGCCACAGTATTGGCAGTCTTGGACTTCATACGGGCATATCCACTCATCGTGCATGACCTTGCAGCGATAGCAATATCCACGCGAGTCATGGGTTGCCATCTATACAAAGATGCACCCAGATCAGAACAAAAGTACAAAAACATATACTTACAGTGCGATATCGGGACCATGACGGATCTTAAACCAGGTTTCTCAGACTCATGCTCTGATACCAATTCTGTAACGCCCCGTATTTCCAAAACAAAGCTAAGTTAAAATTTTCATGAATTTCTTTTTCTTTTTCTTTTTTTTGCAGCGGAACTTACAAAAGCTTTTAGCAGCGGAATCAGACGATAATGAGTCGTCAGTTTTAGAAAACTCCGAGCACGTTGCAGGTATGTGGCCAAGCAATTCATTGACCACCAAAGTGTTCCATTTTATCGAAAACATATGTTTATTACAACACTACTGCTTAGAAAAGCAGTATAGGTTCAATAAAAGGAAGCAGTACAACTCTGTCTAGAGAAACCCTGGAACTCGATGCCGCCTTGCTCCGCATATCGCCACACAGGTCCAACACCTGAAATCCCCATAAAACGGGGTCAGAACCACTGATGGTCTGGTAAGCATGCAGTCATACATCCATTCAACTCAAGTACGATAATGACCACCCAGGGTCGCAATGCGCAATAACGACGCTCAAGCCTCCAAGACTTAGCGTATATCGCAAGAGCCTCCTCAGGGCTATGAGTTGAACATCCGCTCGAGTCCTCATGACTTAGAGCAAGCCTTTTCAGGGCTGTGATTTGAATAGCCGCATAAGTCTCCACGACATAGCCATGACCTCTTCCGGGTCTCAAAGTGATGTCTAGCTCAAGTCTTCATACTTGGCACATCCGTATCCCACGCATCTAAGGACAACTCCTCGAGCTTCGCTTAGTCGTGCGGATACAACACGGGTCTTTGCCCAGTTGGTCCATTTGTATACCGAACATGACACCTTCACAAAGGTTATGCAGGACTGACTCAACACGTCATCCACTCATACATTCAAAGCATCGTTGTACCTAGAACTAATGCATTGTTTGATAATTAACCGCTCCCGCCTTTGGTACGCAGGTAGAGCTATTGTTCGGGCATCAACGCGACGTTCTGGGGGTTGATTATTCTATGTATTTTAGATACCCCAGAGGCCTGTTGACCCTATCCATAGTAGGGCAGTGTGTTTCAACTGGGAGAATCCTACTAGGCCCATATTCGGATGCATCCTCTACTTGCAGTAGTTGGGTTCAATCCTTAGATCTTAAGGATAACCACGACCCCAAAACCCATGAGTGACTGAGGCCATCGTGGACTCTATCAGGTCCAAAGTAAAATACATGTCACTCAAGGCTGTACCATCACTGTCATTCCACAGTGAGCATAATTCCTGAAGGGGTCTGCCAGTCTTACAATTACTTGGACAGAATCTGCATGCCATTTAGGCAGCCCGTGCTTTCAGCACTACGGGAGTATGTACCCGACCCCATTCAGTCTTCCCCAACACAGTCATTACTGAGGGGGTACCCCTAACACGATCTTCAACCGCGGGGTATGTGCGACCTTAAGTCTTATTCATATGCATGCAGAACACCGCTCTTTGGCACTTCGGCCACCACGAGCATCACACCTCTTTGGGTGGAAACAACACACTCTGGCTCTTCGGCCCTTACGAGTCTGGTTGTGTAACCGTTCTCAATGAACATGCATATGACTCGATCTAAATAGATCGGCTACTCGGCGTATTTTTACGCAACGAGTCCAAACCTAGCCAAGGCGCAACCTCTACTCCGGCTCAGCGGCCCTTACGAGCAAGGTGCCCTTGCAGGCACAAGGATACGAGCCGATCTGGCATCGTTCCATCAACGGACATCATTATGCCGTTCCATTGGTTCCGGCAGCTCTTCTGCCGACCATTTCGTCAGCACCTCCCCTGCTCTACCGGCAGTGGTGCGACGAACCCTTCTACGTTGTAGGGGGCAAACCATGAACTGGGTAGCACTCTGCTATATGTCAGAGTATCCTGCTATGTTCTTTCTGAGCTATTCTTAGCTTCTTCAGAAATTTCAGCAGCACTTCCTCTTTTTTACGGAGAAAGCGTGCGTTTCTTTTATCCATTTCAGCGGCATCTCCCCTCTTTGGTAGGAAATCGCCACGCTTAATTCGGGAAATGGATGTGCACCGTTGTGCGTACTTTGCATCCATCAAGGTTGAAGGAACCCTGGGCCATAGCCAGGCCATACGTATTTGACTTAGTCTTTACGTAAAGAGCATTTTGCCAAAAAGTGAAGCCTTTCCAATAGGGGCTTCATTCGTCAAGCAGAATCTTGAACGAGGAGCGGTCAGGGAATCGCATTGGCGATTTGGAGTTTGATCTCCATTTGAACGCTCATTTATGCGCTATATATGTAGTATAAGCAGAAGCCTGTGCTTTATACAGCGGCGGCGTAAAGAAATGCATATACTATTGTTCAGGGTGTGTAACTGAACGAAATATTCTACATATATAACAAAGCAGAAGCCTTGGCATCGTTCGACGCGACGGCGTAAGTAAATACATTGCAGAAAGCAGGAGCCTTCGCATCGTTCGATGCGACGACGTAAGTAAATGCATAATCGGAAGTGCAGTAATCGGAAGTGCAGAAAACAGGGAGCCTTGGCATCATACAACGCGACGGCAAAGGTAAATTACATAGCCTGTGCGATATAAGACGCGTCGGCAGAATCAGCAGATATACACCTAGATCCGTATCCAACGATAGTTACGAGGCGAGCGGGTGAACACCGAAGTGTCCTAAAGGGCTCAACCAAGAAGTAAAGCGAGATACCATTTTGAAGAACGCATATACTGCGTATTTGAACATAGATATATCCGACGATAGTTACGAGACGAGCGGGTGAACACCGAAGTGTCCAAAAAGGGCTCAATCAAGAACTAAAGCAAGATACTACTTCAGAAAGTATATTCTATATACAAACAATCAAATACTTGAGAGAGATGGATCAACGAAGCGAACTTACTTCAAATCGTGGAAGAAACGGCTCCGGGTTGCTTCTTTGGCTTCGAGCCTTCCTTCGAGAGGTCAGACTAAGTCAGATGAAGCTGACTTAATTGAGAAAGAGGTAGAGCAGGTCAAGCTACTCAACCTAAGTGGTTTGAACCAAACAGGGTTCGATCCAAGTCAACTGGGTTCAGTAGGTTCGAACTCAGCTCAAGTAGGCTAAGTCTGGGTTCAGAAATCCAAACCGGAATCTGGACCAAAAAGGACTTTGACTTTTACTTTAAACCCAACTAGGTTCAAGTCAAGTCAACTGGGTTTGGACCAGGTCAAGTGGGTTCAGACCCAGGTCAGGTGGGTTAGGACCAGGTCAGGCAGGCTCAGGCTAAGTCAGGCAGGCTCAGACCAGGTCAGGTGGGCTAGGCTAGGTAGGGGAGGTTTAGGAGAGAGAGAGAGAAGGCAAGAGAGAGAGGGGGGGTCGAAATTATGAGAAGAGAGAGAGTGGGGAGGGCTATTTATAGCCCAAGCCCACCTCCTCTTGGGTTTTCCCATGCCCCTTTTACCCCTTGGCTTCTTTTAAATTCCTGGAGGTTCCTTTTGAGGTGGGGCCCACAAGATATTTCCATAGGATATTTTGTGGATCCCACAAGATATTTTCTGAGGAATATTTCTGTGGGTCCCACCAATATTTCTGTGGGTCCTGCAAGAATTTCGGGTTTCCGGCGATTTTTTCCTAAAAAATCTGAGTACGCCATTCCCTTCTT
The DNA here is from genome assembly GCF_984573655.1 of Nuphar pumila. Classification (NCBI taxonomy): domain Eukaryota; kingdom Viridiplantae; phylum Streptophyta; class Magnoliopsida; order Nymphaeales; family Nymphaeaceae; genus Nuphar; species Nuphar pumila. Next base: position 101,087,214 of record NC_143249.1, read on the forward strand.
ATTGACGTAACTAAGAAAGTTGGCTCGCAGGAATCCTTTGATTTCATTCAGGTAGGAAGTTATGGCTTCCAGAGTGTTTGAGCATATATTCGCGATTCGACGAATATCCTAAGTATAACTGGCTCGCCGGAATTGATTCGTTTCGCATTCTGAGAAGAAATGCTATTTTTACCGGTAAATGCCTCATGAATTTTATTCAGATATTTTCTAAAAAATTGTGGGTCTTACATCATTACCCCCTTAAAGGAATTTCGTCCGCGAAATTCAACTAAGAGTACAAGGTGAAGAGTTCAGGATATTTATCCCGCATATCCGATTCGGGTTCCCAAGTGCAATCATCGATTCCATGATGCTGCCACCTCACTTTAACAAGTGGAATGACCTTCGTTCTTAGCACTTGCTCCCGTCGATCCATGATCTCCACTGGCCTTTCTTCTACCGTCATATCTTCTCGGATGTCAATGTCTTCATGTTGAATGACGTGAGAAGGATCATGAATGTACTTTCTAAGCATTGATACGTGAAATACATCATGTATTTGCGCGTATTGTGGTGGCAATGCTACTCGGTAGGCAGTCTCTCCGATTCGGCTCAAAACTTCGAAGGGACCAACGAATCTGGGGCTGAGCTTCCCCTTCTTTCCAAAACGAAACACACTCTTGGTTGGAGAGACCTTGATAAAAACCTTATCTCCAACCGCAAAAGTGAGTTCCCTACGCCGCTGATCGGCGTAGCTCTTCTGTCGACTCTGAGCAGTCAGTAGCTTCTTTCTGATCATGTGGACTTGCTCAGTATAATGCTGCAACACAATGGGCGAGTCCAAGGTTCGCTCACCCACTTCACCCCAATGGATTGGTGATCTACAGGGTCGTCCATACAAGGCTTCATACGGCGCCATCCCAATGCTAGCGTGGTGGCTATTATTATAAGCAAATTCAGCCAACGCTAGGTGGGAATCCCAATCACCTTTCCATTCCAGCATACAGGCTCTTAGCATATCTTCAAGAGTCTGTATGGTTCGTTCTGATTGCCCATCTGTTTGAGGATGGAATGCTGTACTGAACTTGAGTTTCGTCCCCAGGGCTCTCTGAAGCTGCTCCCAAAAGTGAGAGGTGAACTTCGGGTCACGATCAGATATGATCGAAATCGACACTCCATGGAGTCTAACGATTTCCCGAATGTAGATCCCTGCCAATCGTTCAGTTGAGTATCGAGTGTTGATTGGCAGGAAGTGAGCAGACTTGGTGAGTCTGTCCACGATCACCCATATTGAGTCATGTTGTCTCTTGGATCGAGGCAATCCAACGATGAAATCCATCGTAATGCCTTCCCATTTCCATTCTGGAATCTCGATCCGTTGCATCTTTCCACCAGGGCGCTGATGTTCGATCTTAACTTGCTGGCAGATCAAACACTTCGAGACAAACGTAGCCACATCACGTTTCATACCCCTCCACCAGTACTTTCTCTGTAAATCTCGGAACATCTTCGTACCTCCAGGGTGAATGGTGTACTTGCTATTATGAGCCTCCTGGAGTACTTTCTGTCTTAGCTCAGGGTTATTTGGAACCCAAATCCTTTCTTCCATCCATATTCCTCCATCTTTTTTCAAATGGAAGAAAGTATCATCTTTTTCAGCACGAGCTTTCAATTCCAAGTACTGGGGATCCTTGAACTGTTTGGCTACGATGCGATCGAGGAACTCAATGTGGATCGTTAAACATGACATTTGGATTCTGCCAGAATCAGCCAAAAATGGCTTCCACTTGACGAAATCCTCCATCAACTTCCATTGTCCGGTTAGGCTGGCCAGAGTGCCAACAGTCTTGCGACTAAGGGCATCTGCTACAACATTCGCCTTTCCAGGGTGATAGGAAAGCGTGAATTCATAGTCTTTGAGGAATTCCAGCCATCGCCGTTGCCGCATATTGAGTTCTTTTTGAGAAAAGAGGTATTTTAGGCTTTTATGGTCCAACATGACCTCAAATTTCTCTCCATATAGGTAGTGTCGCCAGATTTTAAGTGCGAACACTACCGTGGCAAGCTCCAAGTCGTGGGTTGGATAGTTTTTCTCATAGACTCTCAACTGTCGTGACGCATAGGCGATTACTTTGCCATGTTGCATCAACACACAACCCAGACCTGTTCCCGAGGCATCGGTATATGCCACGAAGCCTCCCTGACCAGAAGGTAAGGTAAGGACAGGGGCAGTGGTAAGCCTCTGTTTGAGAACCTCAAAACACTCCTTACACTGGTCAGTCCATTCAAACTTGACTCCCTTTTTCAGTAATTTCGTCATCGGTACTGCGATTCGGGAGAAGTCCTGTATGAACTTCCGATAATATCCGGCAAGTCCAAGGAAGCTACGGACCTCAGTGATATTTTCTGGCTGCTTCCAGTCCATCACAGCTTCCACCTTCGCAGGATCCACTGCGATTCCATCTTTTGAGATCACATGACCAAGGAACATCACTTTATCTAGCCAGAATTCACATTTTGAAAACTTAGCATAGAGTTGGTTATCTTGAAGGGTTTTCAAGACGATTTTCAAGTGCTCCATGTGTTGTTCCTTGTTCTCAGAATATACGAGAATGTCATCAATAAAGACGATGACAAAGCTATCCAAATATGGTCTGAATATCCGGTTCATTAGATCCATAAAGGCAGCAGGCGCATTAGTGAGTCCGAAGGGCATTACTACGAACTCATAATGGCCATATCTCGTTCTGAAGGCGGTCTTAGGTATATCCTCTTCCTTTACTCTGAGCTGATGGTACCCAGACCTGAGATCGATCTTGGAGAACACCCTCGCTGTTCTGAGCTGATCGAATAAGTCCTCAATCTGAGGCAACGGGTACTTATTTTTAACAGTTGCCTGGTTAAGCATCCGATAATCGATGCATAACCGAAGGGATCCATCCTTCTTCTTTACAAATAGTACCGGGGCTCCCCACGGTGACACACTTGGTCGGATGAACCCTTGTTCCATCAGTTCTTCCAACTGACACTTCAACTCACTGAGTTCAGCTGGCGCCATTCGATACGGGGCTTTGGATATCGGCGCTGTTCCAGGTAAGGATTGAATTCCAAATTCAACCTCACGAAGTGGCGGAAGTCCTGGCAATTCCTCAGGAAATACATTGGGAAACTCCCGTACCACTTCCAAACTCTCAAGGGGTTGGTCGTTGGATTTTTCCACCGAGAGACTCAACAAGAAGGCCACACAACCCTTCCTAAGGTATTTTTGTACCTTAAGTGCTGATATGAGCCTTTTCTGTGGAACAGGTTTGGATAACCGGTATTCCATCTTAGGCAATCCGGGTCGAGATAGAATCACTCTGCCCTCGCGGCACAGAATCTTGGCATTATTCTGAGCCAACCAATTCATTCCCAGAATGACATCGTACTGTATCATATCGATCAGGATGGCGTCAGTAGGCAAGTGTTGTCCTGCTATCTCAATATCCAAATTTTTCACACACCGAATACATTTGGTGCGTGAACCCAACGGGTTATACACTTCGATCATTTTATCAATCGGTTGCACCGAAGCGTGGAGTTGTTCGGTGAAATCGTCAGAGATAAACGTATGAGTAGCACCACAATCAAACAAGACGTAAGCTGCATATCCATTAACAGGTACGGTGCCTTCAATCAGGTCACCATTTTCGACTTGTTCAGTCGTTACAGCATATACACGACCTACAGCAGGCCTTTGTTCTATTCTAGGTGGAGGTCGTTGAAACTGAGAACGTTGTGGTGCAGGTCGAGAGGGTCCGGCAGATCCGACATTACTCCTCTGTTCATCTGCAGCCTTCTTGGCGCAATTCCTTATAAAGTGGCCTATCTTGCCACAATACAAGCACCCACCAATGTCACGAGGACATGGCTTTCCAGGGTGGTTCATACGACACCTTGGGCAGCTGAAGTTGGACTGCTGACCATTCGGAGTTGGGTTCTGTCTTGGCCTCATGACTTGCTGAGTGTTGTTCCCTCCTTGGAACTTCTTCTTTTGAAAGGGTTGTCGTGAACCCTGGCCACTTGGGAACGTCCTTTTACGATTCCCACCATTCACTATGGGCTTCTTTGCTACGATCACTTTAGATCGTGCCCAGTCCTCTTGGATTTTTGAAGCTGCTGCTACCGCAGCCTGAAAAGTCGAAGGCATGCTTGTTATCACTCGAGATCGCAGCCCTTCGCGCAGACCATTCACATATTTGTCGGCCCTTTCTTGGTCTGTTTTGAACAATCGAGAGCAGTAGCGCTCTAGATTCTGAAATTTGGTGGTATAGTCCATTAGACTCATACCGCCCTGTTCCAACTCCAGAAACTCCATCTTTTTCTTGTTTCTGGAATGCAACGGGAAGTAGTTATCCATAAAAGTCCTCCGAAAGTCAGTCCAAGGAATGACTTCGACTTGTGAGAACTGGATAAGTTTAGTGGTATCCCACCACTTCCGTGTATTGTCTTTCAACCGATACGTGCCAAAGTTGGATTTTTTCTCTTCTGGTACTCCCAGTACCGAGAAGGCACGTTCTGTCTCTTCGATCCAACTCTCCGCGAGCTCAGGATCGGCTCTGCCAATGAAAACTGGCGGGTCAAGCTTGAGGAACTTCTCATAAGTCACTCCTCCCAGGTGCTCATTTCGTGGTGCGACTGGTTCTGGCCTCGTTTCACGGATGGCTGTAACCAGGTTGTTGAGTGTCTCCAATAGGAATCCTTGCGTATGGTTCTCCTCGCTTGGTATGGTTCTCCTCGTTGTAGGAGCCATTTATCTATGCACACACAAGCACTTGTTTTTTAGTTTCTCAATATATATATGGAAGTAAAAGTTTTATTTACTTAATATACATCACATTTACACAAGCATCGCCTTAAACAAAACGTCATGCCGCACTGGCAGACTTTAGGCGTTGAGAAACTATATACATGAGTCTACTGACTCCAAAGCATCACCAGTCTCTTTAAGACTTGGATTTCTTTGATGATGACGAACTCCAAAAGGTCCATCTATTGCCACATGACCTTGGAGCAGGCACCACTAGCTTTGGCTTGGGCGGCACTTCCGCACTAGCAAGCGAATATTGGGGATATATGAGGGACTCCAGTCCACTTTCCCAGTCAGCAAGATCAAGACTCTGGGAGTCTGGAATAATGATTGGCGAACAGAAAGAATCCCCTCTTTTGTTCCTGCTATTTAAGCTCGGCATATGTGATGCCGGATGGTAGCTTGGCGAGTGATAGACCTCCGCAGGGAAGTTCAAATCAAAATCCCTCAGCCTTGGTAATTCATCAAAAGATGTTGGGGTATGGTTGCTCCCAACACTAGAGTGATGCGGTCCACTGACACGCGAAGTCTCATCCCTGAGACCCTTTGAAGCCCGCCGACCCATATCGGCGGTATATTTCCTTTGGCATTCATTGGCGGAATGCCCATCTTCGCCACAGTATTGGCAGTCTTGGACTTCATACGGGCATATCCACTCATCGTGCATGACCTTGCAGCGATAGCAATATCCACGCGAGTCATGGGTTGCCATCTATACAAAGATGCACCCAGATCAGAACAAAAGTACAAAAACATATACTTACAGTGCGATATCGGGACCATGACGGATCTTGAACCAGGTTTCTCAGACTCATGCTCTGATACCAATTCTGTAACGCCCCGTATTTCCAAAACAAAGCTAAGTTAAAATTTTCATGAATTTCTTTTTCTTTTTTTTTTTTTTGCAGCGGAACTTACAAAAGCTTTTAGCAGCGGAATCAGACGATAATGAGTCGTCAGTTTTAGAAAACTCCGAGCACGTTGCAGGTATGTGGCCAAGCAATTCATTGACCACCAAAGTGTTCCATTTTATCGAAAACATATGTTTATTACAACACTACTGCTTAGAAAAGCAGTATAGGTTCAATAAAAGGAAGCAGTACAACTCTGTCTAGAGAAACCCTGGAACTCGATGCCGCCTTGCTCCGCATATCGCCACACAGGTCCAACACCTGAAATCCCCATAAAACGGGGTCAGAACCACTGATGGTCTGGTAAGCATGCAGTCATACATCCATTCAACTCAAGTACGATAATGACCACTCAGGGTCGCAATGCGCAATAACGACGCTCAAGCCTCCAAGACTTAGCGTATATCGCAAGAGCCTCCTCAGGGCTATGAGTTGAACATCCGCTCGAGTCCTCATGACTTAGAGCAAGCCTTTTCAGGGCTGTGATTTGAATAGTCGCATAAGTCTCCACGACATAGCCATGACCTCTTCCGGGTCTCAAAGTGATGTCTAGCTCAAGTCTTCATACTTGGCACATCCGTATCCCACGCATCTAAGGACAACTCCTCGAGCTTCGCTTAGTCGTGCGGATACAACACGGGTCTTTGCCCAGTTGGTCCATTTGTATACCGAACATGACACCTTCACAAAGGTTATGCAGGACTGACTCAACACGTCATCCACTCATACATTCAAAGCATCGCTGTACCTAGAACTAATGCATTGTTTGATAATTAACCGCTCCCGCCTTTGGTACGCAGGTAGAGCTATTGTCCGGGCATCAACGCGATGTTCTGGGGGTTGATTATTCTATGTATTTTAGATACCCCAGAGGCCTGTTGACCCTATCCATAGTAGGGCAGTGTGTTTCAACTGGGAGAATCCTACTAGGCCCATATTCGGATGCATCCTCTACTTGCAGTAGTTGGGTTCAATCCTTAGATCTTAAGGATAACCACGACCCCAAAACCCATGAGTGACTGAGGCCATCGTGGACTCTATCAGGTCCAAAGTAAAATACATGTCACTCAAGGCTGTACCATCACTGTCATTCCACAGTGAGCATAATTCCTGAAGGGGTCTGCCAGTCTTACAATTACTTGGACAGAATCTGCATGCCATTTAGGCAGCCCGTGCTTTCAGCACTACGGGAGTATGTACCCGACCCCATTCAGTCTTCCCCAACACAGTCATTACTGAGGGGGTACCCCTAACACGATCTTCAACCGCGGGGTATGTGCGACCTTAAGTCTTATTCATATGCATGCAGAACACCGCTCTTTGGCACTTCGGCCACCACGAGCATCACACCTCTTTGGGTGGAAACAACACACTCTGGCTCTTCGGCCCTTACGAGTCTGGTTGTGTAACCGTTCTCAATGAGCATGCATATGACTCGATCTAAATAGATCGGCTACTCGGCGTATTTTTACGCAACGAGTCCAAACCTAGCCAAGGCGCAACCTCTACTCCGGCTCAGCGGCCCTTACGAGCAAGGTGCCCTTGCAGGCACAAGGATACGAGCCGATCTGGCATCGTTCCATCAACGGACACCATTATGCCGTTCCATTGGTTCCGGCAGCTCTTCTGCCGACCATTTCGTCAGCACCTCCCCTGCTCTACCGGCAGTGGTGCGACGAACCCTTCTACGTTGTAGGGGGCAAACCATGAACTGGGTAGCACTCTGCTATATGTCAGAGTATCCTGCTATGTTCTTTCTGAGCTATTCTTAGCTTCTTCAGAAATTTCAGCAGCACTTCCTCTTTTTTACGGAGAAAGCGTGCGTTTCTTTTATCCATTTCAGCGGCATCTCCCCTCTTTGGTAGGAAATCGCCACGCTTAATTCGGGAAATGGATGTGCACCGTTGTGCGTACTTTGCATCCATCAAGGTTGAAGGAACCCTGGGCCATAGCCAGGCCATACGTATTTGACTTAGTCTTTACGTAAAGAGCATTTTGCCAAAAAGTGAAGCCTTTCCAATAGGGGCTTCATTCGTCAAGCAGAATCTTGAACGAGGAGCGGTCAGGGAATCGCATTGGCGATTTGGAGTTTGATCTCCATTTGAACGCTCATTTATGCGCTATATATGTAGTATAAGCAGAAGCCTGTGCTTTATATAGCGGCGGCGTAAAGAAATGCATATACTATTGTTCAGGGTGTGTAACTGAACGAAATATTCTACATATATAACAAAGCAGAAGCCTTGGCATCGTTCGACGCGACGGCGTAAGTAAATACATTGCAGAAAGCAGGAGCCTTGGCATCGTTCGACGCGACGGCGTAAGTAAATGCATAATCAGAAGTGCAGTAATCGGAAGTGCAGAAAATAGGGAGCCTTGGCATCATACGACGCGACGGCAAAGGTAAATTACATAGCCTGTGCGATATAAGACGCGTCGGCAGAATCAGCAGATATACACCTAGATCCGTATCCAACGATAGTTACGAGGCGAGCGGGTGAACACCGAAGTGTCCTAAAGGGCTCAACCAAGAACTAAAGCGAGATACCATTTTGAAGAACGCATATACTGCGTATTTGAACATAGATATATCCGACGATAGTTACGAGACAAGCGGGTGAACACCGAAGTGTCCAAAAAGGGCTCAATCAAGAACTAAAGCAAGATACTACTTCAGAAAGTATATTCTATATACAAACAATCAAATACTTGAGAGAGATGGATCAACGAAGCGAACTTACTCCAAATCGTGGAAGAAACGGCTCCGGGTTGCTTCTTTGACTTCGAGCCTTCCTTCGAGAGGTCAGACTAAGTCAGATGAAGCTGACTTAGTTGAGAAAGAGGTAGAGCAGGTCAAGCTACTCAACCTAAGTGGTTTGAACCAAACAGGCTTCGATCCAAGTCAACTGGGTTCAGCAGGTTCGAACTCAGCTCAAGTAGGCTAAGTCTGGGTTCAGAAATCCAAACTGGAATCTGGACCAAAAAGGACTTTGACTTTGACTTTAAACCCAACTAGATTCAAGTCAAGTCAACTGGGTTTGGACCAGGTCAAGTGGGTTCAGACCCAGGTCAGGTGGGTTAGGACCAGGTCAGGCAGGCTCAGGCTAAGTCAGGCAGGCTCAGACCAAGTCAGGTGGGCTAGGCTAGGTAGGGGAGGTTTAGGAGAGAGAGAGAGAAGGCAAGAGAGAGAGGGGGGGTCGAAATTATGAGAAGAGAGAGAGTGGGGAGGGCTATTTATAGCCCAAGCCCACCTCCTCTTGGGTTTTCCCATGCCCCTTTTACCCCTTGGCTTCTTTTAAATTCCTGGAGGTTCCTTTTGAGGTGGGGCCCACAAGATATTTCCATAGGATATTTTGTGGGTCCCACAAGATATTTTCTGAGGAATATTTCTGTGGGTCCCACCAATATTTTTGTGGGTCCCGCAAGAATTTCGGGTTTCCGGCGATTTTTTCCGAAAAATTCTAAGTACGCCATTCCCTTCGTATTGACGTAACTAAGAAAGTTGGCTCGCAGGAATCCTTTGATTTCATTCAGGTAGGAAGTTATGGCTTCCAGAGTGTTTGAGCATATATTCGCGATTCGACGAATATCCTAAGTATAACTGGCTCGCCGGAATTGATTCGTTTCGCATTCTGAGAAGAAATGCTATTTTTACCGGTAAATGCCTCATGAATTTTATTCAGATATTTTCTGAAAAATTGCGGGTCTTACAATCATGGTGGCTCTACGAGGCTGTGAGTGTACCAAAACAAGGGTCTACACTCTTGCCGCCAACGAGGTTATAACTCAACTGATGGTCTGGCCCTTCGGACCAGACTGTCATGTACGCTAAAGGGTTCTGGTTCGACGCATGGTTCGGACCAGACTAACCCACATATTCGGTTGGGCGAGTTCCTGCCCCTAACAAGGTAAACCTGCGGTTCTAAAGAAAGAAGGCACAAGGGCCGAACAAAAAGGGGAAGGGTCTGGTCCTTCGGACCAAACGGCTACTAAGCAGGGTAGGGTCTGAACTTTTCAGTTCAGACCCGAGCCCAAAGTGGCATAGCCTAGAAGAAAAAGGCCTGGGGCGTTCAGCACAAGCTGGCTGGCACCCGGTCCCAAATAAGTGGAGCCGCAGCTAGCATTAGGGGCTAGCTGGGCTGCCAACGGGTTCAGGTCTGAACCACGGTTCAGATCTGCACCCACAGAAAGCTAACAGGGTGCTAACAAGGTGATAAGGGGTGCACAACACCCACAGTGTGCATGCCCAGCTCCAGCCAAGTAAAAACTGACTGGGCTAGGTTCGTGCCCAACGCTGGTCAATCGACTATAGGGCAGGTCTGGACCCTCGGTTCATACCAGCACCCTAACCCACGCCATCTAGCACTATGTGTAGCACGAACATGTAAAGAAATACATTTATAAATGTATAATATATTTATTATTATATATATATATATTTGAAAACTGCTGCTACTGGGCGCGCGGGCCACCCGCAGAGCGCCAACTCCATTCTTGGAGCGAAATGGATGGACAATGGGGGTCTGGTCCACTGGACCAGACCGAGCCACCCTTGGCAGCGTGAACCAGAGCCCAAAGGCTCGGTTCACAGCAGCAGATAGGGTGTGCTGGGCACACCTACAGCAAGCACAACCTGCTCCAGTTCGGGTTCCAAAGGGGAAAACCGAAAGAAATAAAAATGTAAAAATAATGAAAAACAAAAAAAAACAAAGGAAACAATAGGGTAACACATCAACCACCGGTAGCCTAGCCTTCGCACAACTCAAAGAGGGTGATCACATTGTGACCCACGCCCAAGGGCTAGGCTGTAACACCAGTCCCATTGTGCTGGGACTGGGTTTAGCCGAAAACCCAAAAAGAAAGAAAGCACACTGAAAAAAAAAATGAATGGGCTGACAGATTGGGTGTAAGCTGGACGAGCCCAGCTCGATCCAGCACACCCCTATGATGAGAATGCCAAGAAATCAATCAGAAAACAAAAGAAAATGAATGACATGGCATCATTATCATGGAAAAATAAACAACTAACATGCAAAGGAGAAACAAATTGAACAAAAGCAAAGATGCCAATGTAGGAATCGAAAGGAAATCTATTGCAAAAGCATGCAGCACAAAAGCTTGTGAAAAACAATAAAGATTCAATATTTTAAACTACTGTTCTGGCTAAATCCGCCATTTGGACTTGCATGCATTGATGCAAGGCGCCATTGGCTTCATGCCAATCCGTAATCAACGAAGAAGGTGAGTCTTCACCTTAGCTAGTATTGTAGAAGGAGATGGAAGATGTTTGTAAACACCCCAAATTTTTCAAAATCTTTTAAATATTCCCTTTTTGCCCCTGATTCCATTTTCTGGGTAATTAAGTCACTTTTAAATCTAAAATTCATTTTATTTCTCAAGTTTTACTGAAATTAAATTCATTTTATTATTTGACTCAATTTTGGATTCGGATCCAGATAAACAATCCAAATCTGAGCTTCGTTTTCCAACGTTTAAAATCAAATTCTCGAAATTTCCAAAATAACTTTTGAAAAGCTCAGATAGTTCGTCCAGTATCCGTTTGGATCCATCACATTGTATTTCTCGATTCGAGGTTTAAAACTCAAAATCTGGGTCCAAACCCATTTTCTGAAGAAATCAAACCCAAATTTCTTAAGAAAACCCTCTTTTGTAAATATTTCCCAAAAATACAAAAAAATTTAGTTTAAATCCTCATTTTCTCGTAAATTTTAAGGTTTTATTCCAGAAATATCAAAAAAAAAAACCATTCTTTTGCAAAAAACCTTTTTGAAAAACACCCTTTGTTTTTGCAAAAGATTGTTAGGAAGCCCCAATCGGTAAAATCTTAAAAGTAACGGGGGGGGTGTGGCAAAATTTCTTTTAGGGTTTTAACGAGGAGGAGAGCGCCTCTCTCCACCTCTCGAAACATCCTGCACCTTCAATCCACTTCTCTTCCACTCTCAAACCCGCCATGGTCGACCCCATGCGCGAAACCCCTTCTCGAAGCCTCCACGAGCCCCACCATGGCCTCCGTCCATCTGCAACAGAAATTTTCCTTCCTCAACCCTTCATCGCCAGAACCTTCTTCTCCATCCTCAACCACCAATCTCCAACGACTTTCATCTCCATCGCCCTTCATCACCAACAAACTCCCTAATCGATGCTTCTTCTCTCCCTATATAAGTAGAGCAAGGGGAGCGAAAACAAGGGAGAAAAAAAAAAGGGGGGACAGTAGCAAAAAGATATCCGGCTTCGACCCCATTGCCAGGCAATATCCGCCATTAACATCTCCATTCCTCTTCTGTTTCTTACAGCGTAAGGCTATCCGGTAAGTTTCTTTTCTACTATTCTTTTTCTTTTCCTCTTATCGTTTTTTTTTTATTCTTTTTTTTTTCTTTCTTTTCCCTTTTCTGTTTTGTTTTAATCCCCATTTACGCACCATGAGTGGGGTTTGGATTGCTGATAGCGATTTCGGCCCTCTCCTTTGTGCAATAGCAAGTGGAATCTCCTAATTCTGACTTGTTCTTCTTTCTTTGTTTACATTTCCTTATTCGTTGTTGTTATTATAGACAAAATCCTTAGTTCTTATAATAAACATTTGTCCGAGGCATCATGGTTTATTTATTTATCATTTTTTTTTACCCCGGATTGCACTTTGTTCGTCCCAGCTTACTGCGTTTTGTTCAAATTCATTCTGTTCGATTGTCCCTGGTATTCTCTTTCTACACTTATCTCATGGATAATCCTGCATCTTGACATGCCATTATAGTTATCTAGTCCGAATCAGATCTATGTTTTTCCCTTTTGATCCATTTCAAATATATACCTTCATTTTATTGTATTGTCGGGCTGTGGTTCAGATTCTTGTTTTCGACCTTGTTCGAAGGCTGATTCTGGTTTCCTGTTTCGAGTGGTATTAACATTGATTCTTGTTTCAGTTAAGATACACTGATTCCCACTTTTGAGTGGCCAATCGTTTGAGGGCTGACGGATCGAATTCTAGAAGATCGTTGGTTAAATTGATATCTCATGAAGAGTTTTAGATGCTTAATCCCTGACGAATGAATTATTTGACCACCAAGACTCCAGTAATCAGTTGTCTGAATACCCACTTGGTGTTCGAAGTCGAATCTGTGTGAATATTGATTAGTCGTCCATGTTCCATATACATTCATTCCGATTTTGGAATGATCATAGGATTTTTGGCAATCAAAGTGTTACTCGGGCATTGGTTGAACAATCTCGGGTGTCGATGGTTGGATTTCAGTTGAATGGTTGCATGAGTATTTGAATCAGTTACCCGATTTCTGGTGAGTAATTTCTTTCGTAGGTAAGTGCAGGTATTGTCATACCCGTTTTCTTCATCAAAAAATTTCCTGTTTTGATTACCTGTAAAGAATAACCCTATTTCCCCACATTTTTTTTCTTTCTTTTGTCAGAATTTGTTTCTAGATGATCCATAATGATCAGATCCTCATAACCTGAGGATCGGATTATCGCAGATTAGGGGACTCAAGATCAATGACTAGTTGAGTACTGATCATCTTCTGGCCTAAATAATCACCGATTTGCTAAGTCTTAATTACAATCTCTCCTGTTTGATTTGCTGAAGCTTCCTTATGATTCTAACTGGAACTCGTTAAGTCTTACTAAGTTCTTATGAGCTTAATTTAGTTTCGTTGATCGGGTGGATTAAACTTACTAAATTCGATGTGTACAATCCTACTCTGATTCCCAATCAAGGGGAGTTGCTGATCTTCAGATATAAGGAATATGGAGATAAATAGGTTTGGGGAATTCAGTTCCTAAGTCGTGCGCTGTCATTGTGCTATGCTGAAGACTCCATCATCAGTTGGCGAACTGATTTCCTTTAGTCATTGTGAATGGTTATCTATTTTCGATTTGTTTATTGTCTGTTGTCAGTTAAATTGGTATAAAAGATGATAGCAGAAGTCATTTTCCATCCATCCTTAGAGCAAAATCTTATACCCTGCATCCTTGGGTTTTTAAACCACTTCAAAACCTGATTTGGCTGTGATCTCTTCGTCCTGAGGTAACAAGAAATGATACACTAAAAGGTGTATCCTGGCAGAATATTATAAAGGATCAATGGCCTTTGCTGCATTTCCCTTCCAGAACTAAAACTCCTCGTTTGTGCAGGAATCCTCCTCAACGCTGATGATAGCTCCATCATCATGATGCCCAAAATCCCTGCTACAAGTGTCAGTTGGTGAATTTCATTGATTGAAATAAAAAAAAAAGGGGCAGAAGTGCCTAACAATGATAGCATGATTCGACTTATTGTCATCGGAGTCGAGTGGAAATTACTAAGTGTTATTGCCCATTCCAGCAATTGCTAAACATTTCGATTGCCTGGATTGACGAAGTGATAGCTTCCCAAAATGTTAAAGCAAATCTGATAAATCAGCATTATCGTTGCCATTATTGTTGAACCCCGTTTGTGCTGAGCATTGCGGCAACCATTCACTGAATTCTACCTCCAAGCCTGGGGCGTACATGGCCATCATCAGCGGCTACCACCGAAAGCAGCTACATCTGGATTCTGCAGTGAAATTCCAAGGTATGGTGTCTATGTGTTGACGTTTGAGTATCCCTTTTCCTTTAAGTTTTGTACATGGACCTTATCATGCTACTTTTGAAAGAAGAATTTTTATGACTGCGACTGAATAACCTGCACGCATAGGTAAAATGGGTGTTTAATATTGAAGTTGGCATAGAAAGTGTTAGGCAGTCGATACAAGCATTATCAGCTGATGTATATATTAAGCATATTGAGCTTTGTTGCCTTAAGTTGTTGGAAGCATAAAATCTCCAAGAGACATTTTTTTTTTCTTTCCTCTTCATGTAATAATATGCCAATTTCCACTGTACCTTCTCGGCAATCCCCGAGTTGCCCCTGCCCGCGGCACACGGCCATCCCCTGTGGCCGATGCCCTTCTCCATTTTTCTTTTTTTCTTTTATTTATTTTCCTGTGTTCTAGGACTCACTGGCAGTAGCTATTCACGTTGGTCCATCCATGTTTTCACAAGTGGTACATCCACTGCCTGATTCATTGATTCGTCCATTATTGAAACAATGAATAAATAAACAAGAATCACCACCCCGAGTAGTAATTCTAGCCACTGATTGTATCAAATCCAACTTCTATGTTGAATTAGACTCGATCCAAAAAGCTACTGAACATCAGCTTTTCATAAGAAGAGTCGGATTTCGGGCTTGCTTGGCAACATTCCTCTAGTTTAAAATGTGAAACATCTGTTTTGCTATCGCAACATCAAAATTCTGATTCATTGTGCAACTTGTTCCTTTTGAGGTCTTATTAATTCAGAATCAGGTCGCTGATCTGCTATGGATCATGTGGTTTGGCTGTCATGATAATTTAAAACCAAAACTTACCTCATTGCACAACATGTGCTCTGCTGACCCACGGTAGGATACCATCCATATGCCCTCAGCAATAGGTAATTTCATTATTGATATTAGGCTCTAGTTCATGATGGGGCCGTGAATCATGACTAGAAAAGTATGGCTGGAGACATCCTCCTGACAGAATTCTGAATATGGTCCATAAGGGTGAATCCTGAGTATGTATCATCCCACTAAAAACTATGAATCTGATTCAGTGACCTCACACAATTGTGAATGCCTCCTCTCCTTTTCTCAGGAATACACGTATATAAGTATATATGTATATATATATATAAATATATATATACATATACGCATACATGTATATATACATCTATATGCATATATGTGTATATATATATATATATATCTGTACTTTCAAGTATATTTCTTCACAAGCATTCTCATAAGAGGGATCCATTCCCTCATGTATATACATAGCCCTATACATTTTATTACATTCTTCATCCTATGTATAAAGTGTTCTCTCTCTTTTCCCATGTGTATCTCCTATTGTATACTAACACTCGATTTCGCAGGAGATGTGTAAAGGGTATGGCTTTCCTTTGAGATTAAGAAACTTTGTAATATCAATTTCATTCAAAATCTGTAATGAGAATTTACATTTCCTGTTTTAGATAGAATGAATGAGCATAGTAAATCATAAGTAGCTTGTTTTCATGCTTTTTCCCCTTTATTTTTCAAAATCTCACAATGGTGAAGCACGAATGGCACGTGCATCATTTCGTAAGAGGTAATTAATACTAAGTTGATGATTTACATCAATGGCCATAGTCAGAATGTAAACAAAACTTAGCATTTTATATTTTACAAAATAACACTGGATCCACACTGGGTCAGTTTCAAAATTCATCATATTTTCCTTAAATATTTTCCTCTTTTATCAGGGTTTAATTTAAAATTAATTCAATATATATATACCAATGGCCATAGTCAGGGTATATTGAGAGTTAATTTCATTTTAAACTCTATAAAAACACCAAAATGTATTTTATTCTTCTTTTGAATTTAAATATAGATTATCATATAATATATTCAATGACCATAGTTAGGGATGTATTATATCTTCAATCTTATTTTAATTCATTTAAGGAATAGAATAGCTTTTCAAAATTCAAAATCAAAATTCTTTTTCATTCATCATTTAGGATAGAACTGCATCATATTTTCAAAATTCCTTTTTCAAAAATCCAAGTGATCTTGAATATATCTTCAATTTCCATTTCCATTCATTAATTGCATCTCATTCTTCAAGATTCAAAAATTTGATTTCAAAGTCCAATCTGACTTTGAAATTTCAAAATCATTTTGTATTCAAATTTCAAATTTCCAATTCAAATCAAAATCAATTTCAAAGTTCAATTTAAACTTTGAAATTTTTGATTCATCTTCTGATTTCAAATTCCAAATCAAGTTTATTTTCTTATCTTTAAAAAAATTCAATGTTTGAGATTGATTCTGAATCTCAAAACTTGATCCTTCTTAAATTCTAAATTCAATTTGGGTTTTCAAAAACCCAGATCCATCCTCAAAAGTCCCATTTGGACTTTCAGAATCCAAATCCAAAGTTAGATCTTAAACCCAACTTGGATCCAGATTTCCAAGTACAATCTCCACTTTGGATCATAGACTTCAGATCCAAATTCCATTTTAGGATCCAAAATTCAACTTTTACTTCGGATCTCAGACTCTAGATCGAAATTACATCTTGGATTCCAGACCTTGGACCCAATTCCATTTAGTATTTAGAATCCATCTCCATTTTTTAGATCTCAGACTTCAGATCCAATTTCATTTTAGGATCCAGAATCCAACTTCCACTTTGGATCTCAGACTTGAGATCCAATTCCATTATAGGATCCAGAATCTAATTCCACTTTGGATCTCAGACTTCAGATCCAATTTCATCTTAGGATCCAGAATCTAATTTCACTTTGGATCTCAGACTTCAGATCCAAATTTCATTTAGGATCTAGAGTCCAACTCCACTTTGGATCTCAGACTTCAGATCCAAATTTCATTTAGGATCTAGAGTCCAACTCCACTTTTTGGGATCTCAGACTTCAGATCCAATTCTATTTTAGGATCCGAAATCCAAATCCATCTTGGATTCCAGATCTCGGATCCCAGTCTATTTAGGATCCAGAATCCAATTCCATTCCCAATTCTAGATTTTAAATCCAATTCCATTTTCAGATCTTATCCAAATCCATTTCTATTTTTAAATGCCATTTGGATTTCTCAAATCCATCCTGATTCCAAATTTTAAAATTCAATTCCATTTCAAATTTTATCTCTTCTCATAGATCTAAGTTCAAAGTCCATCTTCTGACTCTGAGATTTCCTTCCTTTTTCCTTTTATCTTAGATTCAAATCATTCTCTCTCAGAAATCAAGATTTATTCTTCCAACTCTGATCACTTCAAAGACTTAGAATTTCTCTGATCTATCTCAAGTTCTAAATTAAGATCTTACCATTCAGAAACTAATTCTTCACTCCATTATCAAGTCCATCTCAGAATACTTGGAAGTTTTCAAAACATCTTTTCAAAAGAGCATACATCCCTGCATTGCACAAGCATGATTCTTTGTGCATTTAGACTTAGGATAAATTCTTAGATAATGTTTTAGCAAAGCAAAAGGCATAAATTCGATCCTTGGTTCGATTACCCCTGGTAAAGGCGCCAGGAACGGTCGAACCTCGTACCGACGAGCAAATCCCGTCTCTCCATTTTCCCGCAATATATTTCAAAACGGAGGTGAGTAATTTTCTAAATATTTTCAAATCAAGGTCAAGTGAGACCCCGCAAAAGAGTTCCTCTCTCTCTTTTCTTTCTTTCTTTTCTCTTCTCTCTTCTTTTCTTTCTTTTATTTTCTCCCTTCAAAAAGGAGGAAATAGAGGTTAGAAAAGGAAAAGAGAAGGAAGAGAGAGAAACCACAAGAGAGGAAAATTTTTGCGATGATCACAATGTTGAAGTGCTGCAGCTATTCCACGCCAAGAAGAAGCCCACGGCTGGAGTGAGGGAGCTTGAGAGAAGAGAGGAAGTTTTGGGAGAGAGAAGAGAGAGAGAGTGAAGAAGAAAAAGTCGCCCAAACAAGGGGGACCCGTTTTTTTGTAAAGGTTTTATAGATGTTGGCTTAGGGGTGGACGACTGGGATTTAATCCCTCCAAGATGGTGGGTTGGGGAGCTCCACGCCCCCCAACCACCAATGCATGTCAAGCCTTCCAAGAAGTTTTGCAGAAATTTCAAAAATGCCATTTTTGAAGAGCCTTAAAGTTTCAACAAATTACAAGGGGGCGCCCTTGGCTGCCACCCAACGTGCCCAATGGGTTTTAAGGATTTGAATTCTTTTGAAAACATTACAAACTTGCCATGGGGCGCCAGCCCCATGGCTCCCTTTTGAAAATGGCGCCCCTCATGATGGAGCCTAGGCTTCATCATGAAGGTGTTGGAAAAATACATGGCCAATGAGGGCCTAAACTTTAAAGCCATGCAAGAAATATTTCAAAACTACCATCCAGCTGGTCAGCCAAGACCAGATGCCTCTTGAGGAAATCACCTCTCGTTTGTTAAAATTAAGAGTTCTAAGTTTCGGGTCCAAAATTAAGTCAAGACTCGTAATTCACATGCACTGACAAAGTTTTTTTGTCGTTCGAGTATCAAATTCAAGGTGTACCACTACAACTCTATTCCAAACTTACCCTAAACGTTTCAGAGGTTAATTCATTCTAGATTTCCCGAAATCGCTCTTTTTGCATAAAGTTACGCGATTTTACCTGATTCTCAAAATAAGCAAATCTTCATAAATTGCCAAAACATAAAAAAAATCATCGATTTCCACATAATTACACAATATAAATCAAAATAAAAATCGTGGATCTTACATTAGAACACATGTATACGTGATTCAATCAATATGAATTTTTTTTCACAGCCTTGGACCACATATTTGCATTATTGAATCACTATAAAATCTTTTTGACAGCCTATGAACACATATATGCATGATTGAATCACTATGAAATATTTTGCACAACCTTAGAACACATACATGCATGATTCAATCACTATGAAAACTTTTTTACAGCCATAGAAGATATATATGCCTGATTGAACCACTATGAATTTTTTTTGACAGCCTTAGAACACATATATGCATGATTGAAACACTATAAAATTTTTTGAGAGCAGTAGAACTCATATATGCATGATTGAATCACTATAAATTTTTTTTGTCAGCCTTAGAACACATATAAGCATGAATGAATCACTATAAAAAAATTTTGACAGCGTTAGAACACATATATGCATGATTGAATCACTATGAAATCTTATTGACCGCCACAGAACACATATATTTGTCATTGAATCACTAAGAAATATTTTTCACAACCTTAGTACACATGTATGCATGATTCAATCACTACGAGAATTTTTTTACAGCCTTAGAACATATATATGCCTGATTGAATCACTATGAATTTTTTTTGACAGCCTTAGAACACATATATGCATGATTGAATCACTACAAATTTTTTTTGAGAGCAGTAGAACACATATATGCATGATTGAATCACTATGAATTTTTTTTGTCAGCCTTAGAACACATATAAGCATGATTCCATCACTATAAATTTTTTTTGACAGCCTTAGTACACATATATGCATGATTAAATCACTATGAAATTCTTTTGCAATCTAAAAACACATATATGCATGAATGAATCAGATGAAATTTTTTTGATAGCCTTAGAACACATATATGCATGATTGAATCACTACAAAATTTTTTTGAGGGCATTACAACACATATATGCAAGATTGAATCACTATAAGTTTTTTTTTACTACCATAGAACACATATATGCATGATTTTTTTCACAATGATTTTTTTTTTACAGCCTTAGAATATATATATGCATGATTGGATCACTATGGATTTTTTTTGCAGCCTTAGAACACATATATGCATGAGTGAATCACCATAAAAATTTTTGGCCCGCCTTAGAACACATCTATGCCTGATTGAATCACTACAATATTTTATTGAAAGCATTATTACAAATATATGCATGATTAAATCACTATAAATTTTTTTGGACAACCTTAGAACACATATATGCCTGAATGAATCACTATGAACTTTTTTTGACAGCCTTAGAACTCATATATGCATGATTTAATCGCTATGAATTTTTTTTGACAGCCTTAGAGCACATATATGCATGATTTAATCGCTATAAATTTTTTTTGACAGCCTTAGAACATGTATAAGCATGATTAAATCACTATGAATTTTTTTTAACAACCTTAGAAGACATATATTCATGATTGAATCACTAAGAAGTTATTTTGCTGCCTAATAACACATATATGCATGATTGAATCACTATGAATTTTTTTTTACAGCCTTAGAACACACATATATGCTTGACTGAATCACTACAAATTTTTTTTAGAGCATTAGAACACACATATGCATGATTGAATCACTATAAATATTTTTTGACAACCTTAAAACACATATTTTCATGATTGAATCACTACGAATTTTTTTTGAGAGCCTTAGAACATATATATGCATGATTGAATCACTATAAAAAAAATTTATTGCCTTAGAACACATATATGCAAGATGAATCACTATCAAATTTTTTTGTCAGCCTTAGAACACATACATGCGTGATTGAATCACTATTAAAATTTTTTGAGAGCATTTGAGCACATATATGCAGGATTGAATTTCTATAAAAAAAAATTTGAAAACCATAGAACACTTCTACATGATTGAATCACTATGAATTTTTTTTGACAACCTTAGAAAACATATACACATGTTTAAATCGCTATAAAATTTTTTTGTAGCATTAGAACACATATATGCATGATTGAATCAGTTTAAAACTTTTTTGGCAGCCTTAGAACACATATATGCATGATTGAATCACTATAAAGTTTTTTTGAGAGCCTTAGAACACATATATGCATGATTGAATCACTCTAAAAATTTTTTGACAACCTTAGAACACATATCCTCATGATTGAATCACTATAAATTTTTTTTGACAACCTTAGAACACATATTTGCTTGATTGATTCACTAAGAAATCTTTTTGACAGCCTTAGAATACAAATATGCATGATTGAATCACTATGAATTTTTTTTTACTCCCTTAGAACCCATATATGTAAGATTGAATCACTATGAAATATTTTGCACAACCTTAGAACACATATATGCATGATTCAATGACAATAAAAACTTTTGTATAGCCTTAGAACATATATATGCCTGATTGAACCACTACAGATGTTTTTTGACAGCCTTAGAACACATTTGTGTATGTTTGAATCACTATAATTTTTTTTTGAGAGCAGTAAAACTCATATATGCATGATTGAATGACTATTAATTTTTTTTGACAGCCTTAGAACACATATAAGCACGATTGAATCACTATAATTTTTTTTTACAGCCCTAGAACACATATATGCATGATTGAATCAATATAAAATCTTATTTACTGCAATAGAACACATATACGCATGATTGAATCACTATGAAATATTTTTCACAACCTTAGTACACATGTATGCATGATTCAATCACTGTGAGAACTTTTTTACATCCTTAGAACACATATAAGCATGATTGAATTACTATGAAAATTTTTTGACAACCTTATAACACATATATGCATGATTGAATCACTATGAAATTTTTTTACCAGCCTTAGAACATATATATGCATGATTGGATCACTATGATTTTTTTTGCAGCCTTAGAACACATATATGCATAATTGAATTACTATAAAATTTTTTGGCCAGCCTTAGAATACATATTCAAGACTAAATCACTATAAAATTTTTTTTACAACCTTAGAACACATATCTGCATGATTGAATCACTATGAATTTTTTTTGACTGCCTTAGAACATATATATGCATGATTGGATAAGTATGAATTTTTTTTTCAGCCTTAGAACACATATTTGCTTGATTGAATCAATATGAAATTTTTTGGCCAGCCATAGAACACATATATGCATGATTGAATCACTACAATTTTTTTTTAGAGCATTAGAGCACATATATGCATCATTGAATCTCAATAAATTTTTTTTGACAACCTTAGAACATATATCTGTTTGATTGAATCACTATGAAATTTTTTTGACACCAATAGAACACATATACGCATGATTAAATCTTTGTGAAATTTCTTTGACAGCCTTAGGACACATACACTATAAAAAAAAATTGACAGCCTTAGAACACATATATGCATGTTTGAATAACTATGATTTTTTTTTACTACCTTAGGACACATATATGCATGATTGAATCACTATGAAATATTTTTGACAACCTTAGAACACATATATTCATGATTGAATCACTATGAATTTTTTTGGACAGCCTTATTTCAGATATATTCATGATTGAATCACTCTGAAATTGTTTTTATTGCCCTAGAACACATATATGCACGATTGAATCACTATGATTTTTTTTTTAAAACCTTAGAACACATATCTGCATGATTGAATCACTATGAAATTTATTTGACTGCCTTAAAAGACGTATATGCAAGATTGAATCACTTAGAAATTTTTTTGACAGCTTTAGAACGCATATATGCAAGATTGAATCACTTAGAATTTTTTTTGACAGCCCTAGAACGCATATATGCAAGATTGAATCACTATGATTTTTTTTTGACATACTTAGAACACATATAAGCATGATTTAATCACTACAAAATTTTTTTGACAGCCTTATTACACATATATCCATGATTGAATCACCATGAAATTTTTTTGACAGCCTTAGAACATATATATGCATGATTGGATCACTATGAATTTTTTTCAGCCTTAGAACACATATGCGTGTTTGAATCACTATGAATTTTTTTGGACAGCCTTAGAACACATATATGCGTGATTGAATCACTACAAAATTTTTGGACAGCCTTAGAACACATATATGCATCATTGAATCACTATAATTTTTTTTTGACAACCTTAGAACGTATATCTGCTTGATTGATTCACTATGAATTTTTTTTTACAGCATTAGAACACATATATGCCTTATTGAATCAATATAAAAAATTTTGACAGCCTTAGAACACATATATTCATGATTGAATCACTGTGAAATTTTTTTGACAACCTTAGAACACATATATCTGTGATTGAATCAATATAAATTTTTTTTGACAGCCTTAGAACACATATATGCATGATTGAATCACTATGAAATATTTTTGACATCCTTAGAACACATATATGCATGATTCAATCACTATGAATTTTTTTTTACTGCCTTAGAACAAATATATGCATGAGTGAATCACTATGAAGTTTTTTTGACAGCCTTACAACACATATCTGCATGATTGAATCACTATGAAATCTTATTGACTGCCTTAGAACACATATATGCAAGATTGAATCACTATGAAATATTTTGCACAACCTTAGAACACATATATGCTTGATTCAATCAGTATGAAATCTTTTTTACAGCCTTAAAACATATATATAACTGATTTGACCACTATGAATTTTTTTTGAAAGCCTTAGAACACGTATATGTTTGATTGAATCACTATAAATTTTTTTGAGAGTAGTAGAACTCATATATGCATGATTGAATCACTATGAATTTTTTTTGACAGCCTTCAAACACATATAAGCATGATTGAATCACTATAAATTTTTTTTGACACCCTTAGAGCACATATATGCATGATTGAATCACTATGAAATCCTATTGACAGCCATATAACACATATCTGCATGATTGAATCACTAGGAAATTTTTTTGACTGCCTTAGAACACATATATGCAATTGAATCACCATGAATTTTTTTTGACATCCTTAGAACATATATATGCATGATTGGATCACTATGATTTTTTTTTTCAACCGTAGAACACATATTTGCATGATTGAATCAATATGAATTTATTTGGCCAGCCTTAGAACACATATTCAAAATTGAATCACTATAAATTTTTTTTTACAACCTCAGAACACATATCTGCATGATTGAATCACTATGAAATTTTTTTGACTGCCTTATAACACATATATGCATGATTGAATCACCATGAAATTTTTTTGATAGCCTTAGAACATATATATGCATGATTGGATAAGTATGATTTTTTTTTCAGCCTTAGAATACATATTTGCATGATTGAATCAATATGAAATTTTTTGGCCAGCCATAGAACACATATATGCATGATTGAATTACTACAAAATTTTTTTAGAGCATTAGAGCACATATATGCATCATTGAATCTCTATAATTTTTTTTTGACAACCTTAGAACATATATCTGCTTGATTGAATCACTATGAAATTTTTTTGACAACCATAGAACACATATACGCATGATTAAATCCTTGTGAAATTTTTTTGACAGTCATAGGACACATACACTATAAAAAAAAATTGACAGCCTTAGAACACATATATGCATGTTTGAATCTGTATGATTTTTTTTTTACTACCTTAGGACACATATATGCATGATTGAATCTCTAGGAATTTTGTTTGACAACCTTAGAACACATATATGCATGACTGAATCACTATGAAATTTTTTGGACAGCCTTATTACAGTTATATGCATGATTGAATCACTCTGAAATTGTTTTTATTGCCCTAGAACACATATATGCATGATTGAATCACTATGATTTTTTTTTTAAAACCTTAGAACACATATCTACATGATTGAATCACTATGAAATTTATTTGACAGCCTTAGAAGACGTATATGCAAGATTGAATCACTTAGAAATTTTTTGACAGCCCTAGAACGCATATATGCTTGATTGAATCACTATGAATTTTTTTTGACATACTTAGAACACATATAAGCATGATTTAATCACTACGATTTTTTTTTGACAGCCTTATAACACATATATCCATGATTGAATCACTATGAAAATTGTTTGACAGCCTTAGAACATATATATGCATGATTGGATCACTATGAATTTTTTTTCAGCTTTAGAACACATATATGCGTTATTGAATCACTATAAAATTTTTTGGACAACCTTAGAACACATATATGCGTGATTGAATCACTATAAAATTTTTTTTAGAGCATTAGAACACATATATGCATCATTGAATCGCTATAATTTTTTTTTGACAACCTTAGAACGTATATCTGCATGATTGAATCACTATGAAATTTTTTTGACAGCCTTAGAACACATATATGCCTCATTGAATCAATATAAAAAAAATTTGACAGCCTTAGAACACATATATTCATGATTGAATCACTGTGAAATTTTTTTGATAGCCTTAGAAAACATATATCTATGATTGAATCAATATAATTTTTTTTTGACAGCCTTAGAACACATATATGCATGATTGAATCACTTTGAAATATTTTTGACATCCTTAGAGCACATATATGCATGATTCAATCACTATGAATTCTTTTTTACTGCCTTAGAACACATATATGCATGATTGAATCACTATGAAGTTTTTTTGACAGCCTTAGAACACATATATGCATGATTGAATCACTATGAAATCTTATTGACTGTCGTAGAACACATATATGCAACATTGAATCACTATAAAATATTTTGCACAACCTTAGAACACATATATGCTTGATTCAATCAGTATGAAAACTTTTTTACAGCCTTAAAACATATATATGCCTGATTCAACCACTATGAATTTTTTTTGAAAGCCTTAGAACACGTATATGTTTGATTGAATCACTATAAATTTTTTTGAGAGTAGTAAAACTCATATATGCATGATTGAATCTCTATGAATTTTTTTTGACAGCCTTCAAACACATATAAGCATGATTGAATCACTATAAAAAAATTTTGACACCCTTAGAGCACATATATGCATGATTGAACCACTATGAAATTTTATTGATTGCCATAGAACACATATCTGCATGATTGAATCACTATGAAATTTTTTGACTGCCTTAGAACACATATATGCATGATTGAATCACCATGAATTTTTTTTGACATCCTTAGAACAAATATATGCATGATTGGATCACTATGATTTTTTCTTTCAGCCTTAGAACACATATATGCATGATTGAATCACTACAAATTTGTTTTAGAGCATTAGAACACATATATGCATCATTGAATCACTATAAATTTTTTTTGACAACCTTAGAACATATATCTGCTTGATTGAATCACTATGAAATTTTTTTGACAACCTTAGAACACATATATGCCTGATTGAATCACTATAAAAAAAATTTGACAGCCTTAAAACACATCTATTCATGATTGAATCACTTTGAAATTTTTTTGATAGCATTAGAATAGTATATGCGTGATTGAATCAATATGATTTTTTTTTGACAACCTTAGACCACATATTTGCATGATTGAATCACTATAAAATCTTTTTGACAATCTATGAACACATATATGCATGATTGAATCACTATAAATTATTTTTCACAACCTTAGAAACCATATATGCATGATTCAATCACTATGAAAACTTTTTTACAGCCTTAGAACATATATGTGCCTGATTGAACCACTATGATTTTTTTTTGACAGCCTTAGAACACATATATATAAGTTTGAATCACTATAAAAAAATTTTGACAGCCTTAGAACCCATATATGCATGATTGAATCACTATGAAATCTCATTGACTGCCATAGAACACATATATGCATGATTGAATCACTATGAAATATTTTTCACAACCTTAGTACACATACATGCATGATGCAATCACTATTAGAACTTTTTTACAGTCTTAGAACATATATATGCCTAATTGAATCACTATGAATTTTTCTTGACAGCCTTAGAACACATATATGCATGCTTGAATCAATACAATTTTTTTTTTAGAGCAGTAGAACACATATATGAATGATTGAATCACTATGAATTTTTTTTTATAGCCTTGGAACACATACAAGCATGATTCAATAACTATACAAATTTTTTGACAGCCTTAGAACACATATATGCATGATTGAATCACTATTAAATTATTTTGCAACCTAAGAACACATATATGCATGATTGAATTGGATGAATTTTTTTTTACAGCCTTAGCACACATATATGCATCATTGAATCGCTACAAAATTTTTTTTAGGGCATTACAACACATATCTGCATGATCGAATCACTATGATTTTTTTATGACGGCCTTAGAATATATATATGCATGACTGGATCACTATGGATTTTTTTTGCAGCCTTAGAACACATATATGCATGATTGAAATACCAGGAAATTTTTTGGCCCGCTTTAGAACACAAATATGACTGATTGAATCACTACAATTTTTTTTTGAAAGCATTATTACAAATATATGCATGATTAAATCACTAGAAATTTTTTTTGACAACTTTAGAACACATATATGCCTGAGTGAATCACTATGAATCATTTTTGACAGCCTTAGAACTCATATATGCATGATTGAATCACTATGAATTTTTTTTTACAGCCTTACAGCACATATATGGACGATTGAATCACTATAAATTTTTTTTTGACAGCCTTAGAACATGTATAAGCATGATTGAATCACTATGAATTTTTTTTGACTACCTTAGAACATATATATGCGTGATTGAATCAGTAAGAAATTAGTTTACATCCTAATAACACATATATGCATGATTGAATCACTATGAAATTTTTTTGACAGCCTTAAAAAACATATATGCTTGATTGAATCACTATGAAATTTAGACCATTAGAACACACATATGCATGATGGAATTACTATAACTTTTTTTTGACAACCTTAAAACACATATTTGCATGATTGAATCACTATGAAATTTTTGTGACAGACTTAGAACATATATAGGGATGATTAAATCACTATAAATTTTTTTTGTAGCCTTAGAACACATATATGCAAGATGAATCACTATCAATTTTTTTTGTTTGCCTTAGAACACATACATGCGTGATTGAATCCCTAAATTTTTTTTTTGAGAGCATTTTAACACATATATGCAGGATTGAATAACTATAAATTTTTTTTTGACAACCTTAGAACACATATCTGCATGATTGAATCACCATGAATTTTTTTGGACAACCTTAGAAGATATATACACATGTTTAAATCACTGTAAAAATTTTTTGCAGCATTAGAACACATATATGCATGATTGAATCACTTTGAAATTTTTTTGGCAGACTGAAAACACATATATGCATGATTGAATCACTATAAAAAAATTTTGAGAGCATTAGAACACATATATGCATGATTGAATCACTCTAAAATTTTTTTGACAACCTTAGAACACATATCCTCATGATTGAATCACTATAACTTTTTTGTGACAACCTTAGAACACATATCGGCATGATTGAATCACTATGAAATTTTTTTTGACAGCCTTAGAACACATATTTGCCTGATTGATTCACTAAGAAATCTTATTGACAGCCTTAGAATTCAAATATGCATGATTCAATCACTATGAAATTTTTTTTACTGCCTTAGAACACATATATGTAAGATTGAATCACTATGAAATTTTTCTGAGAGCTTAGAGCACATATATGCATGATTGAGTCACTTTTAATTTTTGTTGACAACCTTAGAACACATAAATGCGTGATTGAATCACTATGAAATTTTTTTTACAGCCTTAGAACACATATATGCAAGATTGAATGACTTGGAATTTTTTTTTACATCCTTAGAACACATATATGCATGTTTAAATCTATGTGATTTTTTTTTACAGCCTTAGAACTCATGTATGCACGATTGAATCACTATAAAAAAGTTTTGACAGCCTTAGATTACATATATGCATGTTTGAATCACTATGAATTTTTTTTTACTACCTTAGGACACAAATATGCATGATTAAATCACTATAAAATTTTTTTGACAGCCTTAGAACACATATAGGCATGATTAAGTCACGATAAAAATTTTTTACAGCCTTAGAACGCATATATGCTTGATTGAATTACTATGGGTTTTTTTTTGATAACCTTAGAATACATATATGCATGATTGAATCACAATCTAATTTTTTTGACACCCCAGAACACATATATGCATGATTGATTCACTATGAAAAATTTTTGATAGCCTTTGAACACATATATGCATGATTGAATCACTTTGAATCTCTATAAAAAAAATTTGACATCATTAGAACACATATATGCATGATTAAATTACTATAAAGTTTTTTTTTTAACCTTAGAACACATATATGCATGATTGAGTCACTATGAAAATTTTTTGACAGCCATAGAACACATATATGCATGATTAAATCACTACGATTTTTTTTTGACAGCCATAGAACACATATATGCATGATTGAGTCACTATGAATTTTTTTTGACACCCTTAAAACACATATATGCATGATTGAATCACTATGATTTTTTTTTGATATCCTTAGAACAAATACATACATGATTGAGTCACTATGAATTTTTTTTACAGCCGTAGAACATATATATCCATGATTGAATCACTATAATTTTTTTTTTACGGCCTTAGTACACATATATGCATGATTAAATCTTTGTGAAATTTTTTTAACAGCCTTAGGACGCATATATGCTAGATTGAATCACTATAAAAAACATTTGACAGCCTTAGAACACATATATGCATGTTTGAATCACTATGATTTTTTTTTTTACAACCTTAGGACACATATATGCAAGATTGAATCACTAACAATTTTTTTTGACATCCTTAGAACACATATGTGCATGATTGAATCACTACGAATTTTTTTGGATAGCCTTATAACACATATGTGCATGATTGAATCGCTATGAAATTGTTTTTATTGCCCTAGAACACATATTCATGATTGAATCGCTATGATTTTTTTTTTAAAATCTTAGAACACATATCTGCAAGATTGGATCACTATGAAATTTTTTTGACAACCTTAGAAGACATATATGCAAGATTGAATCACTTTGAAATTTTTTTGACAACCCTAGAATGCATATATGCATGATTTAATCACTATGAATTTTTTTTGACTGCTTTATAATAGATATGCATGATTGAATCATTATGAAAATTTTTTGACAGCCTTAAAACATATATATGAATGATTGGATCACTATGAAATTTTTTTTCGGCCTTAGAACACATATATGCATGATTGAATCACTATGAAATTTTTTGGCCAGCCTTAGAATACATATATGCGTGTTTGAATCACTACAAAATTTTTTTGAGAGCATTAGAACACATATATGCATCATTGAATCACAATAATATTTTTTTGACAAGCTTAGAACATATATCTGCATGATTGAATCACTATGAATTTTTTTTGACAGCCTTAGAGCACATATATATATGATTGAGTCACCGTGAATTTTTTTTGACAACCTTAGAACACATATATGCATGATTGAATCGATATAAATTTTTTTTACAGCCTTAGACCACATGTTTGCATGATTGAATCACTATAAAATGTTTTTGACAGCCTATGAACCCTTATATGCATGATTGAATCACTATGAAATATTGTTGACATCCTTAGAACACATATATGTGTGATTCCGTCACTATGATTTTTTTTTACTGCCTTAGAACATATATAGGCATGATTGAATCACTCTGAAGTTTTTTTGACAGCCTTATAACACATATATGCATTATTGAATCATTATGAAATCTTATTGACTGCCTCAGAACACATATATGCATGATTGAATCACTATGAAATATTTTGCACAACCTTAGATCACATATATGCATGATTCAGTCACTATTAAAACTTTTTTACAGCCTTAGAACGTATATATGCCTAATTGAACCACTATGAATTTTTTTTGACAGCCCTAGAACACATATATGTATGATTGAATCACTATAAATTTTCTTGAGAGTAGTAGAACTCATCTATGAATGATTGAATCACTATAAAATTTTCTTGACAGCCTTAGAACACATATATGCATATTTGAATCACTATGAAATATTATTGACTGCCATAGAACACATATATGCATGATTGAATCACTATGAAATATTTTTCACACCCTTAGTACACATATATGCCTAATTCAATCACTATGAAAAGTTTTTTACAGCCTTAGAACATATATATGCCTAATTGAATCACTATGAAATTTTTTTTACAGCCTTAGAACACATATATGAATGATTGAATCACTAATTATTTTTTTTGAGAGCAGTACAACACATATATGCATGATTGAATCACTCTGAATTTTTTTTGACAGCCTTAGAACACATATAAGCATGATTCAATAAATATAATTTTTTTTCACAGCCTTAGAACACATATATGCATGATTGAATCACTTTGAAATTATTTTCCAACATAAGAACACATATATGCATGATTGAATCACTATAATTTTTTTTAGGGCCTTAGAACACATATATGCAAGATTGAATCACTATAAATTTTTTTTGACTACGTTAGAACACATATCTGCATCATTGAATCACTATGTTTTTTTTTTAACAGCCTTAGAATATATATATGAATGATTGGATTGGATCACTATGGAATTTTTTTTCAACCTTAGAACACATATATGCATGATTCAATCACCATGAATTTTTTTGGCCTGCCTTAGAACACATATATGCCTGATTGAATCACTACAATTTTTTTTTGAGAGCATTATTATAAATATATGCATGATTAAATAACTATAAATTTTTTTTGACAACCTTAGAACACATATATGCCTGAATGAATCACTATGATTTTTTTTTTGACAGCCTTAGAACTCATATATGCAAGATTGAATCCCTATGAATTTTTTTTAATAGCCTTATAACACATATACGCCTGATTGAATCACGATAATTTTTTTTCATAGCCTTAGAACACATATACGCATAATTGAATGGTTATGAATTTTTTTTGCACCCATAGAACACATATATGAATGATTGAATCACTATGAAATTTTTTTGACAATCATAGAACACATATATGCATGATTGAATCACTATGAGATTTTTTTGATAGCCATAGGACACATATATGCGTGATTGAATAAATACAAAATTTTTTTACAGCCTAAGAGCACATATATACATGAATGAATCGCTACAAAAATTTTTTGACAGCCTTAGAACACATATAACCATGATTTAATCACTATTAATTTTTTTTTGACAGCCTTAGAACATATATATGCATGATTCAATCACTATAAAAAAAATTTGACAGCCTCAGAACACATATGTGCATGATTAAATCACTATGAATTTTTTTTGATAGACTTAGAACACATATATGCATGATTGAATCAATACAATTTTTTTTTACACCCTTAGAACACATTTATGTATGATTGAATCACTATGAATTTTTTTTACAGCCTTAGAACACATATATGCATGATTGAAGCATTACGAATTTTTTATGACAACCTAGAACACGTATATGACTGATTGAATCACTATGAAATGTTTTTGACTACCATAGAACACATATATGCATGATTTAATCACTATGAGATTTTTTTGATAGCCTTAGAACACATATATGCATTATTGAATCTCTATAAATTTTTTTTTACTCCATTAGAACACATATATGCATGATTTTATCACTATAAATTTTTTTTGACAACCTTAGATACATAAATGTATGATTGAATCACTATGAAATAGTTTTGATAGTCGTAGAACACATATATGAAGGATTCAGTCACTATAAATTTTTTTTGATAGCCTAAGAACACATATATGCATAATTGAATCACTATGGAATTTTTTTGACAGCCTTAGAACACATATATATTTATGATTGAATCACTATAAATTTTTTTTTATAGTCTTAGAACATATATATGAATGACTAATCACTATGAATTTTTTTTGGCAACCATAGAACACATATATGCATGATTGAGTTACTATAAGATTTTTTTGACAGCCTTAGAACACATATATACATGATTGAATCAATACAAATATTTTTTTACACCCTTAGAACACATATATGCAGGATTGAGTCACTATAAATTTTTTTTAGAGCATTAGAACACATATACGCAAGATTGAATCACTATAAAGTTTTCTTGACAACCATAGAACACATATCTACATGATTGAATCACTATGAATTTTTTTAGACAGCCTTAGAGCATATATATGCATGGTTGGATCACTATGAATTTTTTTTGCAGCCTTAGAACACATATATGCATCATTGAATCACTATAAAATTTTTTGGCCAGCCTTAGAACACATATGCATGATTGAATCACTACAAAATGTTTTTTAGAGCATTAAAACACGTATATCTATGATACAATCACTATAAATTTTTCTTGACAACCTTAGAATACACATCTGCATGAATTTATCACTATGAAATTTTTTTTACAGTTGTCGAACACATTTATGCATGATTGAATCACTATGAAATTTTTTCGACAGCCTTAGAACACATATATGCATAATTGAATCACTATAATTTTTTTTGAGATCATTAGAACACATATATGCATGATTGAATCACTATAAAAAAAATTTGACAGCCTTAGAACATATATATTCGTGATTGAATCACTAAAAAAAAGTTTTGACAGCCATAGAACACATTTATGCGTGATTGAATCAAAATAAATTTTTTTTGACAGCCTTAGACCACAAATTTGCATGATTGAATCACTAAGAAATCTTTTTGACAGACTATGAGCACATATATGCATGATTAAATCACTATGAAATATTTTTCACAACCTTAGCAGTCATATATGCGTGATTCAATCACTACGATTTTTTTTTTTGCTGCCATAGAACTCATATACACATGCTTGAATCACTATGAAATTTTTTTGCAGCCTTAGAACACATGTATGCATGGTTGAATCACTATGAATTTTTTTTGCAGCCTTAGAACACATGTATGCATGATTGAATCACTATAAATTTTTTTTAAGAGAATTAGAACACATATATGCATCATTGAATCACTATAAATTTTTTTTGACCGCGTTAGATCACATATCTGCATGATTAAATCACTATGAAATTTTTTTGACCGCCTTAGAACATATATATGCATGATTGGATCACTATGAAATTTTTTGGCCAGCTATAGAACACATATATCCATGATTGAATCAATATAAGTTTTTTTTAAGAGCATTAGAACACATATACGCATAATTGAATCAGTATAATTTTTTTTTGACAACCTTAGAACACATATCTTCATGACTGAATTACTATGAAATTTTTTTGACAGCCTTAGAACATATATATGCATGATTAAATCAATACAAATTATTTTTTAGAGCCTTACAACACATGTATGCATCATTGAATCACTATAAAAAAATTCTGACAACCTTAGAACACATGCCTGCATGATTGAATCACTATGAAATTTTTTTGACAGCCTTAGAATATATATATGCATGATTGAATCACTATAAAAAAGTTTTGATAGACTTAGAACACATATATGCATGATTGAATCATTATGAAATTTTTTTGACAGCCTTAGAACACGTATATGCATGATTGAATCAATATGAATTTTGTTTTTACAACCTTAGACCACATATTTGCACGATTGAACAACTATGAAATCTTTTTAACCACCTATAAACACATATATTCATTATTGAATCACTATGATTTTTTTTTTACAACCATAGAATACATATATGCATGATTGAAACACTATGAGATTTTTTTGACAGCCTTAGAACACATATATATATATATAATTAAATAAAGACAAAATTTTTTGACTTCCTTACAACACATATATTCATGATTGAATCACTACAAAAAAAATTTTACAGCCTTAGAACACATATATGCATTCTTGAAGCTGTATGAAATTTTTTTGACATACTTAGAACACATATAAGCATGATTTAATCACTATGAATTTTTTTTGACGGCCTTATAACATAGATATGCAAGATTGAATCACAATGAAATTTTTTTGACAGCCTTAGAACATATATATGCATGATTGGATGACTATACATTTTTTTTGCATCTTTAGAACACATATATGCATGATTGAATCAATATAATTTTTTTTTAAGAGCATTGGAACATATATATGCATCATTGAATTACTATAAAAAATTTTTGACAACCTTAGAACACAAATCTGCATGATTGAATCACTATGAATTTTTTTTGACAGCCTTAGAACACATATATGGATGATTGAATCACTATAAAAAATTTTTGACTGCCTTAGAACACATGTACGCATGATTGAATTCCTATAAAAAAATTTTTGACAGGCTTAGAGCACATATATGTGTGATTGAATCAATATGAAATTTTTTTGCCAGCCTTTGACCACATATTTGCATGATTGAATCACTATGAAATCTTTTTGACAGACTATGGAAACATATATGCATGATTGAATCACTATGAAATATTTTTCACAACCTTAGAACACATATATGCATGATTCAATCAGTATGAATTTTTACTGCCATAGAATACATATATGCATGATTGAATCACTGTGAAATTTTTTTGACAGCCATAGAACACATATATGCATGATTGAATCACTATGAAATGTTATTAACTACCTTAGAACACATATATGCATGATTAAATCACTATGAAATATTTTTCACAACCTTGGAACACATATGTGCATGATTGAATGACTATAAAATATTTTTGAGAACCTTACAACACATATATGCAAGATTGAATCAGTTCAAAAGTTTTTAGACAGCCTTAGAACACATATATACATGATTGAATCACTATGATTTTTTTTTACAACCATAGAACACATATATGCATGATTAAATCACTATGAGATTTTTTTGATAGCCTTAGAACACAAATATGCATGATTGAATCACTATGAATTCTTTTTGCAGCCTTAGAACACATATATGCATGATTGAATCACTATGAATTCTTTTTGCAGCCTTAGAACACATATATCCATTATTGAATCACTATAATTTTTTTTGGCCAGTCTTACAATCACATGATTGAGTCACTAAAAATTTTATTTGGCAGACTTTGAACACTTATATGCGTGCTAGAAGCACTATAATTTTTTTTTGACATCCTTAAAACATATATAAGCATGATTTAATCACTATGAAATTTTTTTGACAAACTTATAACACATATATGCATGATTGAATCACTATGAAATTTTTTTGACAGCTTTTGAACATATATATGCATGATTGGATCACTATGAATTTTTTTTTCAGCCTTATAACACATATAAGCATGATAGAATCACTATGAAGTTTTTTTGCCAGCCTTAGAACACATATATGCATCATTGAATCACTAAATTTTTTTTTTAGAGCAATAGAACACATATATTCATGGTTGAATCACTATAAATTTTTTTTGATAGTCTTAGAACACATTTGAGCATGATTGAATCAATATGATTTTTTTTTTGCAGCCTTAGACCACATATTTGCATGATTAAATAACTATGAAATCTTTTTGACAGCCTATGAACACATATATGCATGATTGAATCACTATGAAATATTTTTCACAACCTTAGAACACATATATGCTTGATTCAATAACTATGAATTAGTTTTTACTGCCTTAGAACACATATATACATGATTGAATCACTATGAAATATTTTTCACAACCTTACAACACATATGCAATATTCAATCACTTTGAAAACTTTTTTACAGCCTTAGAACATATATATGCCTGATTGAATCACTATGAATTTTTTTTGACAGCCTTAGAAAATATATATGCATGATTGAATCACTATAAACTTTTTTTGAGAGAAGTAGAAGACATATATGCATTATTGAATCACTATGATTTTTCTTTGATAGGCTTAGAACACATATAAGAATGATTGAATCACTATTAATTTTTTTTTATTGCCTTAGAACACATATATGGATGATTGAATCACTATGAAATCTTATTGACTGCCTTAGAACACAGATATGCATGATTGAATCACTATGAAATATTTTTCACAACCTTAGAACACAAATATGCATGATTCAATCACTATGAAATTTTTTTAAAGCCTTATAACATGTATATGGTTGATTGAATCACTTTGAATTTTTTTTTACAGCCTTAGAACACATATATGCATGATTGAATCACTATGAATTTTTTTTGACAGCCTTAGAACACATATATGCATGATGCAATCACTATGATTTTTTTTATGACAACCTTACAACACATATATGCATGATTGAATCACTACAAAATTTTTTTTTGGTCATTAGAACACATATATGCAAGAATGAATTAGTATAAACTTTTTTTGACTACCTTAGAAGATATATCTGCATGATTGAATCACTATGATTTTTTTTTACAGCCTTCGAATAAATATATGGATGATTGGATCACTATGGAATTTTTTTGCAGCCTTAGAACACATATATGCATGATTGAATCTCTATGAAATTTTTTGGCCCGCCTTAGAACATATATATGCATCATTGAGTCACTACAATTTTTTTTTTAGAGCATTAGAACACATATATGCAAGATTAAATCACTATAAATTTTTTTTGACAACCTTAGAACACATATATGCCTGAATGAATCACTAAAAATTTTTTTTGACAGCCCAAGAACACATATATGCATGATTGAATCACTATAATTTTTTTTTGATAGCCTTAGAACACATATATGCATGATTGAATGGCTATGAATTTTTTTTGCAGCCTTAGAACACATATATGAAAGATTGAATCACTATGAATTTTTTTTGACAGCCTTAGAACACATATATGCATGATTGAATCACTATGAAATCTTATTGACTGCCTTAGAACACATATATGCATGATTGAATCACTCTGAAATCTTATTGACTGCCTTAGAACACATATATGCATGATTGAATCACTATGAAATATTTTTCACAACCTTAGAACACATATATGCATGATTCAATCACTATGGAAATTTTTTACAGCCTTAGAACATATATATGGCTGATTGAATCACTTTGAATTTTTTTTGACAGCCTTATAACACATATATATATGATTGAATCTCTATAGTTTTTTTTTTAGAGCAGTAGAACACATATATGCTTGATTGAATCACTATCATTTTTTTTTGACAGCCTTGGAACACATATAAGAATGATTGAATCACTATGAAATTTTTTGACAGCCATAGAACACATATATGCATGAATGAGTCACTATAAATTTTTTTTTGACAGCCTTATAACACATATATGCGTGA
Source organism: Nuphar pumila (assembly GCF_984573655.1). NCBI lineage: Eukaryota > Viridiplantae > Streptophyta > Magnoliopsida > Nymphaeales > Nymphaeaceae > Nuphar > Nuphar pumila. The sequence goes on from NC_143249.1 coordinate 101,125,686, forward strand.
TTGAATCACTACAAATTTTTTTTGAGGTCATTAGAACACATATATGCAAGATTGAATTACTATAAATTTTTTTTGACTACCTTAGAATACATATCCGCATGATTGAATCGCTATGATTTTTTTTTGACAGCCTTAAAATATATATATGGATGATTGGATCACTATGGAATTTTTTTGCAGCCTTAGAACACATATATGCATGATTGAATCACTATGAAATTTTTTGGCCCGCCTTGGAACACATATATGCATGATTGAATCAGTACAAATTTTTTTAGAGAGCATTAGAACACATATATGCAAGATTAAATCACTATAAAAAAAATTTGACAAACTTAGAACACATATATGCCTGAATGAGTAAATATGATTTTTTTTTACAGCTTTAGAACTTATATATGCATGATTGAATCACTATAAATTTTTTTTGGCAGCCTTAGGACACATATATGCTTGATTGAATCACTATAAAACTTTTTTGATAGCCTTAGAACCCATATCAATGATTGAAAGGCTATGAATTTTTTTTGCAGCCTTAGAACACATATATGAATGATTGAATCACTATGAAATTTTTTTGACAATCGTAAAACACATATACGCATGATTGAATCACTATGAGATTTTTTTGATAGCCTTTTGACACATGTATATATGATTGAATAAATACAAATTTTTTTTGATAGCCATAGAACATATATATGCAAGATTAAATCACTACAATTTTTATAGTCTTAGAATACATATATGCATGATTGATTCGCTATAAAAAAATTTTGAGAGCCTTCGAACACATATAAGCTTGTTTTAATCACTATGAAATTTTTTGATAGCCTTAGAACATATATATGCATGATTGAATCACTATGAAATTTATTTGACGGCCTTAGAACACATATATGCATGATTGTATCACTATGATTTTTTTTGACAACCATAGAAAACATATATGCATGATTGAAACACTATGAGATTTTTTTGATAACCTTAGAACACATATATGCATGATTGAATCAATACAAAATCTTTTGACAGCCCTAGAACACATATATGCATGATTGAATCACTATGAAATATTTTTCACAACCATAGAACACATATATGCATGATTCAATCTCTATGGATTTTTTTTTACAGCCTTAGAACACATATATGCATGATTGAATGACTTGGAAAATTTTTTCACAGCCTTAGAACACATATATGCATGATTGAATCACTATGAAATCTTATTGACTGCCTTTGAACACATATACGCAGGATTGAATCACTATGAAATATTTTTCACAACCTTAGAACACATGTGCATGATTCAATCACCATGAAAACTTTTTTTCAGCCTTAGAACATATATATGCATGATCGAATCACTGTGAATTTTTTTTTACAGCCTTAGAACTCATATATACATGATTGAATCACTATGAAATTTTTTTGACAACCATAAAACACATATATGTATATTTGAATCACTATGAGATTTTTTTGACAGCCTTAGAACACATATATGCATGATTGAATCAATATAATTTTTTCTTCAAAGCCTTACAACACATATAAGCATGATTAAATCACTATGAAATTTTTTTGATAGCCTTAGAACACCTATATGCATGATTGAATCACTATAAATATTTTTTGATAGCCTTAGAATACATATATGCATGATTGAATCACTATGAATTTTTTTTGACAACCTTAGAACACATATATGTGTGATTGAATCAGTATGAAATTTTTTGACAGCCTTAGACAACATATTTTCATGATTGAATCACTAAGAAATCTTTTGACAGCCTATGAACACATATATGCATGATTCAATCACTATGATTTTTTTTTTATTGTCTTAGAACAGATATGCATTATTGAATCACTATGAATTTTTTTTGACAGCCTTAGAACACAAATATTCATGTTTGAATCTTTATGAAATCTTATTGACTGCCTTAGAACACATATATGCATGATTGAATCACTATGAAATATTTTTGATAACCTTAGAACATATATATGCATGATTGAATCACTATGAAATATTTTTGATAACCTTAGAACATATATATGCATGATTCAATCACTATGAAAACTTTTTTACAGCCTTAGAACATATATATGAATGATTGAATCACAACAAATTTTTTTGAGAGCATTAGAACACATATATAAATGATTGAATCACTACAAATTTTTTGTGACAAGCTTAGAATACATATCTGCAAGACCGAATCACTAATTTTTTTTTTGAGAGCTTTAGATCGCATATATGCATGATTAAGTCACTATAAAAATTTTTTGACAACATTAGAACACATATATGCATGATTGAATCACTATACCAATTTTTAGACAACCTTAGAGCACATATATGCATTATTGAATCACAATAAATTTTTGTTTAGCCGTGGAACATATATATGTGTATTGATTCACTATAATATTTTTTTGACAACCTTAGAACATATATATGCATGATTGAATCACTATGAATTTTTTTTGACACCCTTAGAACACATATATGCATCATGGAATCACTATGAAATTTTTTTGATAGCCTTAGATTATACATATGCATGATTGAATCACTATGAAATTTTTATGACAACCTTAGAACACATATATGCTTGACTGAATCACTATGATAGCCTTAGAACACATATCTGCCTGATTTATTCACTAAGAAATCTTTTTGATAGCCTTAGAATACATATATGCATGATTGAATAACTCTGATTTTTTTTTTACTGCCTTAGAACACATATATGTAAGATTGAATCACTATGAAATTTTTTTGACATCTTGGAACACATATATGCATGATTGAGTCACTTTGAATTTTTTTTGACAACCTTAGAACACATAAATGCATGATCAAATCACTATGAAATTTTTTTGACAGCCTTAGAACACATATATGCTTGATTGAATCACTATGAATTTTTTTTTACAGCCTTAGAACACATATACGCATGATTGAATCACTATAATATTTTTTTTACAAGCTTAGAACACATATATGCAAGATTGAATCACTATGAATTTCTTTTTGCAGCCTTAGAACACATATATGCACGATTGAATCACTATAAAAAAGTTTGGAATCACTTTGAACTTTTTTTTACTACCTTAGAACACATATATGCATGATTGAATCCCTATATATATATTTTTTAAAACTTAGAACACATTTATGCACGATTGAGTCACTATGAATTTTTTTTTTACAGCCATAGAACACATATATGCACTATGAATATTTTTTGACAGATATAAAACACATATATTCATGATTGAGTCACTATGAAATTTTTTTGACACCATTAGAACACATATATGCATGATTGAATCACTATGAAATTTTTTTGACATCCTTAGAACATATATATACATGATTGAGTCACTATGAATTTTTTTTCACCACATTAGAACATATATGTGCGTGATTGAATCACTTTAAAAAAATTTTGATAGCCTTAGAACACATATCTGCCAGATTGATTTACTATGAATTTTTTTTGACAGCCTTGGACCACATATATGCTTGATTGAAACACTATAAAATTTTTTTGATAGCCTTAGAACACATATATGCATGATTGAGTCACTGTGATTTTTTTTATAGCCTTATAACACATATATGTATGATTAAATCACTATTAAATTTGTTTAACGACATTTGAACACATATATGCTTGATTGAATCACTATAAATTTTTTTTTAGAGTCTAAGAACACATATCTGCATGTTTGAATCACTATAAATTTTTTTTGACAGTCTTAAAACACATATATGCATTATTGAATCGTATCGAATTTTTTGACAATCTTAGAACACATACCTGCCTGATTAATTCTCTATGAATTTTTTTGGACAGCCTTCGGATACATATATGCATGATTGAATCACTATGAAATATCTTTTACCAAGATTGAATCACTATGAATTTTGTTTTGCAGCCTTAGAACACATATATGCATGATTAAATCCATGTGAATTTTGTTTGACTGCCTTAGAACACATATATTCACGATTGAATCACTATAAAAAACTTTTGACAGCCTTAGAACACATATATGCATGTTTGAATCACTATGAACTTTTTTTGACTACCTTAGGATACATATATGCATGATTGAATCACTATGATTTTTTTTAACTACCTTAGAACACATACATGCATGATTAAATCACTATGAAATGTTTTTACAGCCTTAGAACACATATCTGCATGATTGAATCACTATGATTTTTTTTTTGACAACCCTAGAACATACATATGCTTGATTGATTCACTATGAAATTTTTGTGGCAGCCTTAGAACACATATATGCTTGATTAAATCTCTAAGAAATTTTTTTGATAGCCTTAGAACACATATACGCATGATTGAATCACTATGAATTTTTTTTTGACAATCGTAGAACAAATATATGCATTATTGAATCACTATAAAAGTTTTTTTAAAACCTTAGGACAAATATATGCATGATTGAATCACTATGAATTTTTTTTGACAGCCTTAGAACATATATATGCAAGATTGAATCTCTACGATTTTTTTTTGACTTTCTTAGAACATATATATGCATGATTGAATGACTATAAATTTTTTTTGACAGCCTTAGAACACATATCTCCTAGATTAAATCACTATGAAATTTATTTGACAGCCTTAGAGCACATATATGCATGATTAAATCACTATGAAATTTTTTTGACAGCTCTAGAACACATAAATGCTTGATTGAATAACTATAATTTTTTTTTGACAATCGTAGAACAGATATTTACATTATTGAATCACTATCAAATTTTTTTAACAACCTTAGCACACATATATGCCTGATTGAATCACTATGATTTTTTTTTTTGACAGCCTTAGTACATATATCTTCATGATTGAATCACTATAAATTTTTTTGACAGACTTAGAACACATATATGCTTGATTGAGTCACTATGAAATGTTTTTGACAGCCTTAGAACATATACATTCATGATTGAATCACTATGAATTTTTTTTGAAAGGCTTCGAACACATATTTGCATGATTGAATCACTATGAATTTTTTTTGAACCCATTAGAACACATATATTCATGATTGAATCACTAAGAAATTTTGTTCACATACTTGAAACACATATATGCTTGATTGAGTCACTATGAATTTTTTTTTGACAGTATTAGAACATATACATGCATGATTGAATCACTATGAATCTTTTTTGACAAGCTTAGAACACATATATGCATGATTGAATTACTATGAAACATTTGTGACAGCATTAGAACACATATATGCATGATTGAATCACTATGAAATTTTTTTGACAGCCTTAGAACACCAATATGCATGATTGAATCACTATGAGATTTTTTGACAATCGTAGAACAAATATATGCATTTTTAAATCACTATGAATTTTTTTTTAACAACCTTAGGAAACATATATGCATGATTGAATCATTATGATTTTTTTTACTGCCTTAGAACGCATATATGCTTCATTGAATCACTATCAACTTTTTTTGACATCGTTAGAACACATATCTCCATGATAGAATCACTATGAAATTTTTTGACATACTTAGAACACATATATGCATGATTGAGTCACTATCAATTTTTTTTGACAGTATTAGAACATATAGATGCATAATTGAAGCACTATGAAAATTTTTTGATAGCATTAGAAGACATATATGCATGATTAAATAACTATGAAATGTTTTTGACAGCCCTAGAACACAAATATGCATGATTGAATCACTATGAATTTTTTTTTGACAATCGTAGAATAGATTTATGCATTATTGAATCACTATGAATTTTTTTTTACAACCTTAGGACACATATATGCATGATTGTTTCACAATGAATTTTTTTTGACAGCCTTAGAACACAAATATGCATGGTTGAATCACTATAAATTATTTTTGACAAACATAGAACAAATATATGCATTATTGAATCACTACGAATTTTTTTTAACATTCTTAGGACACATATGTGCATGATTGAGTCATTGTAAAAAAATTTTGACAGCCTCAGAACACATATATGCATGCTAGAATCATTGTAAAAAGAATTTGACAGCCTTAGAACAATATGTGCATGATTGAATATCTATAAAAAATTTTGAAAGCATTAGAACAAATATATGCAAGATTAAGTCACTATAATTTTTTTTGACAACCTTAGAACACCTATATGCAAGATTGAATCACTTTGAAAAATTTTTAACAGCCTTAAAGTGCATATATGCAATGTTTGAATCATTATGAATTTTTTTTGACAGCCTTAGAACACATATATGCATGATTGAATCATTATGAATTTTTTTGACAGCCTTAGAACACATATATGCATGATTGAATCACAATGAAATTTTTTTGATAGCCTTACAATATATATGTGCAAGATTGAATCACTGTGAAATTTTTTTGACAGCCTTAGAATATATACATGCATGATTGAATCACTATGAATTTTTTTTGGCAATCGTAGAACAGATATATGCATTATTGCGTCACTATGAACTTTTTTTTAACAACCTTAGGACACATATATGCGTGATTGAATCACAATGATTTTTTTTTGACAAACTTACAACATATATATGCGAGATTGAATCACTATGAAAGTTTTTTTGCTGCCTTAGAACATATAAATGCATGATTGAATCACTATGAATTTTTTTTGATAGGCTTAGAACACATATATGTATGATTGAATCACTATGAAATTTTTTCGACAGCCTTAGAACACATATATGCATGATTGAATCACTATGAATTCTTTTTGCAGCCTTAGAACACATATATGCATGATTGAATCACTATGAATTCTTTTTGCAGCCTTAGAACACATATATCCATTATTGAATCACTATAAATTTTTTTGGACAGGCTTAGAACACATATATGTATGATTTAATCACTATGAAATTTTTTTGACAGCCTTAGAATGCATATATGCATGAATGAATCACTATGATAGTTTTTTGACAGCCTTAGAACACATATATGCAAGATTGAATCACTATAAAAAAAAATTGACAGCATTACAACATATATATGCTTGATTGAATCACTCTCAAATTTTTTTGACCGCCTTAGAACACATATATGCATGATTGAATCACAATGAAATTTTTTTGACAGCCTTAGAATAGATATATGAATTATTGAATCGCTATGAAATTTTTTTGATAACCTTAGGACACATATATGCATGATTGAATCACAATGAAATTTTTTTGACAGCCATACTACATATATATGCAAGATTGAATCACTAAAATTTTTTTTTGACAGCCTTAGAACATATAAATGCATGAATGAATCACTGTGAATTTTTTTTGACAGGCTTAGAACAAATATTTGCATGGTTGAATGAATATGAAATTTTTTTAAATGGCCTTAGAACACATATTTGCATGATTGAATCACTATGAAAGTTTTTGACAGCCTTAGAACACATATATGCAAGGTTGAATCACTAAAAAAAAAAATTAACATTACAACACATATATACATGATTGAATGACTATAAATATTTTTTTGACAGCCTTAGAACACATATATGCATGATGGAATCACTATCAATTTTTTTTGACAATCGTAGAATAGATATTTGCATTATTAAATCACTATGAATTTGTTTTAACAACCTTAGGACACATATACGGATGATTGAATCACCATGAAATTTTTTTGACAGCCTTGGAACATATATATGCAAGATTGAATCACTAGAAAACGTTTTTTACTTCCTTGGAACATATATATTCATGATTAAATCACTATGAAATTTTTTTGATAGCCTTAGAACACATATATGCATGATTGAATCACTATGAATTTTTTTTTACAGCCTTTGAACACATATATGCTAGATTGAATCACTATGGAATTTATTTGACAGCCTAAGAACACATATATGCATGATTGAAATACTGTAAATTTTTTTTGACAACCTTAGAACACATATATGGATGATTGGATATCTATAAAAAAATTTTGATAGCATTAGAACACATATATGCACTATTGAATCACTATAAAATTTTTTTGACAACCTTAGAGCATATATCTGCATGATTGAATCACTTTAAAAAAATTTTAACAGCCTTAGAACACATATATGCATGCGTGAATCACTATGAAATTTTTTTGTCACCGTAGAACACATATATGTATGACTGAATCACTATGAATTTTTTTTTAACAGCCTTAGAACACGTAAATGCAGGATTGAATCGTTATAAAAATTTTTAGACAGCATTACAACACATATATGCATGATAGAATTACTTTGAAATTTTTTTACAGACATAGAAGGCATATATGCCTGATCGAATCCCTATGAATTTTTTTTAGTACCATAGAAAAAATACATGCATTATTGAATCGCTATGAATTTTTTTTGACAAACTTAGGACACATATATACAAAATTGAATCACTATAAATTTTTTTTATAGCCTTAGAACATATATATGCAAGATTTAATCACTATAAATTTTTTTTGACAACCTTACAACATATATATGCATGATTGAATCACTATTAAATTTTTTTGACGGTTTTAGAACACATATATGCATTATTGAATCACTATGAAATTTTTTTGACAGCCTATGAAAACATATATGCAAGATTGAATCACTGTGAATTTTTTTTGACAGCCTTAGAACACATATATGCATGATTCAATCACTATGAATTTTTTTTGACAGCCTTGGAACACATATATCCATGATTGAATCACTATAAACATTTTTTTTACATCCTTAGAACAGATATATGCGTGATTGAATCTCTATAACTTTTTTTTGACATCATCAAAACACATATATGCATGATTGAATCTCTATAAAATTTTTTGGAAAACCTTATTACACAGATCTGCATGATTGGATGATTAAATCACTATGAAATTTCTTTGACAGCCTTATAACACATATATGCTAGATTGAATCACTATAAATTTTTTTTACAGTGTTAGAACACATAAATGCATGATTGAATCACTATGATTTTTTTTCACTACCGTAGAACAAATATATGCATGATTGAATCACTATGATTTTTTTTTTAACAACCTTAGGACACATATAGACATGATTGAATCACTATGAAAATTTTTTGACAGCCTTAGAACATATATATGCATCATTGAATCACAATGAATTTTTTGTGACAGGCTTAGAACACATACATGCATGATTGAATCACTATGATTTTTTTTTTGACAATCGTAGAACAAATATATGCATTGTTGAATCACTATAAAAGTTTTTTTAAAACCTTAGGACAAATTTATGCATGATTGAATCACTATGAAATTTTTTTGACAGCTTTAGAACATATATATGCAAGATTGAATCACTACGAAATTTTTTTGACAACCTTGGAACATATATATGCACAATTGAATGACTATAATTTTTTTTTGACAACCTTAGACCAGATATATGCAAGTTTGAATCACTATGAATTTTTTTTTACAGCCTTAGAACACATATATGCATGATTGAAATACTGTAAATTTTGACAGCCTTAGAACACATATATGCATGATTGAATATCTTTAATTTTTTTTTATAGCATTAGAATACATATATGCACGATTGAATCACTTTAAAAAAAATTTGACAACCTTAGAGCATATATCTGCATGATTGAATCACTTTAAAACTTTTTTAACAGCCTTAAAACACATATATGCAAGACTGAATCACTATAAATTTTTTTTGATAGCCTTAGAAGAAATATATGCATGATTGAATCACTATGAAATTTTTTTGACAGCCCTAGAACACATATTTACATGATTGAATCACTATGAAATTTTTTTGGCAACCGTAGAATAGATATATGCATTATTGAATCTCTATGAAATTTTTTGAACAACCTTAAGACACTAATATGCATGATTGAATCACAATGGAATTTTTTTGACAGCCTTACAACATATATACGCAATATTGAATCACTATGAATTTTTTTTTACTGCCTTGGAACATATACATGCATGAATGAATCACTACGAAATTTTTTTGACTGGCTCTGACAACATTTATCTATGATTGAATCACAATGAATTTTTTTTGACAGCCTTTGAACACATATATGCATGATTGAATCAATATGAATTATTTTTGACATCATTAGAACACATATATGCATGATTAAAATAGTGTAATTTTTTTTTGACAAACTTAGAACATATATTTGCATGATTGAATCACTATGAAATTCTTTTGACAGCCTTAGAACACATATATGCATGATTGAGACACTATGAATTTTTTTTTATATCCTTAGAACACATTTATGCATGATTTAATCTCTATGAAATTTTTTTGACAGCCTTAGAACACATATATACATGATTGAATCACTAAAATTTTTTTTTTGACAGCATTATAACATATATATGCATGATTGAATCACTATAAGAAAATTTTGACAGCCTTAGAACACATATCTGCATGATTAAATCTATATGAAATTTTTTTGACAGCCTTAGCACACATATATTCATGATTGAATGATTGAATCACTAAGAAAGTTTTGACAGTCTTAGAAGACATATATGCATGTTTGAATCACTATGAAGCTTTTTGACTACCTAAGAACACATATGTGCATGATTGAATCACTATGAAATTTTTTTATTGCCTTAGAACACATATATGCGTGATTGAATCGCTATGATTTTTTTTAAAGCATTTGAAAACATATATGCATGATTGAATCACTATATAATTTTTTTGACACCCTTAGAACACATATATGCATGATTGAATCACTATGATTTTTTTTCGATTGCCTTAAAACACATATACGCATGATTGAATCTCTATAAAAAAAAATTGACATCACTAGGTCACATATATGCATGATTGAATCACTATAATTTTTTTTGAAAACCTTAGAACACATATTTGCATGATTGAATCACTAAGAAATTTCTTTGACAACCTTAGAACACATATTTGCATGATTGAATCACTATGACATTTTTTTTACCGCCTTATAACACATATGTGCATGATTGAATCACTATGAAATTTTTTGACAGCCTTAGAACACTTATAAGCATTGATTGAATCACTTTGAAATTTTTGTGACAGGCATAGAACACATATATACATGATTGAATCACTATGATATTTTTTTAACAGCCACAAAACACATATATGCATGATTGAGTCGCTATGAAATTTTTTTGATAGCCTTAGAATACACATATGCAAGATTGAATCACAATGAAATTTTTTTGACAACCTTAGAACATATATTTACATGATTGAGTCACTATGATTTTTTTTTTTACATCATTAGAACACATATATGCATGATTGAATCACTACAAAATTTTTTTGACAGCCTTAGAGCACATATCTGCCAGATTGATTCACTATAAATTTGTTTTGACAGCCTTAGGATACATCTATGTATGATTAAATCACAAAGAAATTACTTTTATAGCCTTAGAACATATATATGCAAGATTGAGTCTCTATGAATTTTTTTTGACAGGCTTAGAATATATACATGCATGATTCAATCACTATAAAAAAAAATTTGACAGTCTTAGAAGCTATATACGCCTGTTTGAAACACTATGAATTTTTTTTTACTACCTTAGGACACATACATGCATCATTGAATCACTATGAATTTTTTTTTATAGCCTTAGAACACATATATGCATGATTGAATCACTATGAACTTTTTTTGACAGTCTTAGAAGACATATATGCTTGATTGAATCAGTATGAAATTTTTTTTACAGCCTTAGAACACATATATGCATGATTGAATCACTACGAATTTTTTTTGATAGCCTTAGAACTCATATATGCATGATTGGATCACTATGAAATTTCTTTGACAGCCTTAGAAGACATATATGCATGATTGAATCACTATGAAATTCTTTTGACAACCTTAGAACACATATATGCATTAATTAATCACTATGAATTTTTTTTGAGAGCCTTAGAACATATATATGCATGATTGAATCACTTTAAACAAAATTTAACAACCTTAGAACACATATATGCATGATTGAATCACTATGAAAATTGTTTGAGACTTAGAACACATATATGCATGATTAATCTCTATAAATTTTTTTTGACATCATTAAAACACATATATGCATGATTGAATCTCTATAACATTTTTGGAAAACCTTATAACACATATCTGCATGATTGAATCACTATAAAAAAATTTTAACAGCCTTAGAACACTTGTATGGATGTTTGAATCACTATAAAAAAAATTTGACAGCCTTAGAATACATATATGCATGTTTGAATCACTATAAATTTTTTGTGATAGCGTTAGAACACGTATATGCATGATTGAATCACTATGAAATTTTTCTGACAGTCTTAGAACACATAAATGAATGATTGAATCACTATAAAAAAAATTTGACAACCGTAGAACAGATATATGCATGATTGAATCACTATAAAAAATTTTTAACAACCTTAGGACACATATATACATGATTGAATCACTATGAAACTTTTTTGACTTCCTTAGAACATACATATGTACGATTCAATCACTATGAATTTTTTTTGGCAGCCTTTGAATAAATATATTCATGATTGAATCACTATGATTTTTTTTGACATCCTTAGAACACATATATGCATGATTGAATCCCTATGAATTTTTTTTGACATCATTAGAACACATATATGCATGATTGACATCATTAAAAACTTAGAACATATATTTGCATGATTGAATCACTATGAAATTTTATTGACAGTCATAGAAAACATATTTGCTTGATTGAGTCACTATGACTTTTTTTTGACAGCCTTAGAACACATATATTCATGATTGAGACACTGTGAATTTTTTTTTATAGCCTTAGAACACATTTATGCATGATTTAATCTGTATGAAATTTTTTTGACAGCCTTAGAACACATATATACATGATTGAATCACTAAAAAAAAAAAATTGACAGCTTTATAACATATATATGCATGATTGAATCACTATAAGAAAATTTTGACAGCCTTAGAACACATATCTACTTTATTAAATCTATATGAAATTTTTTTGACAGCCTTAGCACACATATATTCATGATTGAATCACTAAGAAAGTTTTGACAGTCTTAGAAGACATATATGCATGTTTGAATCACTATGAATTTTTTTGACTACCTAAGAACACATATGTGCATGATTGAATCACTGTGAAATTTTTTTGACAACCTTAGAACACAAATATGCATGATTGAATCACTATGAAATTTTTTTATTGCCTTAGAACACATATATGCATGATTAGATCACTATGAAAATTGTTTGAGACTTAGAACACATATATGAATGATTAAATCTCTATAAATTTTTTTTGACATCATTAAAACACATATATGCATGATTGAATCTCTATAAAATTTTTGGAAAACCTTATAACACATATCCGCATGATTGAATCACTATAAAAAAATTTTAACAGCCTTAGAACTCTTGTATGGATGTTTGAATCACTATAAAGAAATTTTGACAGCCTTAGAATACATATATGCATGAATGAATCACTATAAATTTTTTGTGATAGCGTTAAAACACGTATATGCATGATTGAATCACTATGAAATTTTTCTGACAGTCTTAGAACACATAAATGAATGATTGAATCACTATAAAATTTTTTTGACAACTGTAGAATAGATATATGCATGATTGAATCACTATGAATTTTTTTTAACAACCTTAGGACACATATATACATGATTGAATCACTATGAAATTTTTTTGACTGCCTTTGAACATACATATGTATGATTCAATCACTATGAATTTTTTTTGACAGCCTTTGAATAAATATATTCATGATTGAATCACTATGATTTTTTTCTGACAGCCTTAGAACACATATATGCATGATTGAATCCCTATGAAATTTTTTTGACATCATTAGAACACATATATGCATGATTGACATCATTACAAACTTAGAACATATATCTGCATGATTGAATCACTATGAAATTTTATTGACAGTCTATGATCATCGCAAAAATTTTCCTCTGTTGTGGTTTCTCTCTCTTCCTTCTCTTTTCCTTTTCTAGCCTCTATTTTCCTCCTTTTTGAAGGGAGAAAAATAAAAGACAGAAAAGAAAGAGAGAAGAGAAAAGAAGAGAGAGGAACTCTTTTCCGGGGTCTCACTTGACCTAAATTTGAAAATATTTAGCAAATAACTCGTCTCTGTTTTGAAAATATTTGCGGGAAAATAGAGAGACGAGATTCGCTCGTCGGTATGAGGTTCGACCGTTCCTGGCGCCTTTACCAGGGGTAATCGAACCAAGGATCGAATTTATGCCTTTTGCTTTGCCTAAATATTATCTAAGAATTTATTCTAAATCTAAATGCACAAAGAATCATGCTTGTGCAATGCAAGGATGTATGCTCTTTTGAAAGATGTTTTGAAAAAATTTTCAAGTATTCTGAGATGAACTTGATAATGAAGTGAAGAAATGATTTAAAGGATTAATTTGGATCTTAGATTTGGAATCCAACTCAGGATTTTAAATGGCTCAGGAAGAAGAGATTTGAATTTCCAAGTTTTGGAATGATCAGGATTTAGAGTGTTAAATCTGTAGAAAGAGAAATTTAGAATTGGAATTTTTGAGATAAGAATGATTTTTCAAAGTCATAATGGACTTTGAATTAGAATTGATTTTCAAGGATCGATTTTGAATTCAATATCAGACTAGGAATTTGAATATAAATTTGAAATTGTCTTGGAGAATAGAAGATGAAATTAGATTTGAAACGAAATTTTGATCTAATATCTGAGATGGAACTGGATCTGAGATTTGAGATCCGAGATAGGGTTGAATTCTGGAATTCTAAGTGGGATTGGATCCGAAGTCTAAGATCCGAGATATAGTTGAATTTTGGAGCCTAAATGGAATTGGATCAGAAGTCTAAGATCTGAGATGAAGTTGGATATGAAATCTGGATCCTAAAGGAGAATTGGACTCTCGATCCTAAAATGGATTTTGGATCTGAAGTCTGAGATCCAAGATTGGATTTAGATCTGAAGATCTGGAATCTAAGATGGAATTGGATTCTGGATCTCAAGGGAGTTTGGATCTAAAGTCTGACATCCAAAGGTGAAGATTGTATTTGGAAATCTGGATCCAAGTTGGGATTGGGTTCTAACTTTGGATTTGGATTTTGAAAGTCCGAATGGGACTTTTGAGGATGAATCTGGGAAAAATCCAGATTGAATTTAAAATTTAGGAAGAATCAGAATCAATCTCAAAACCTTGATTTTGAATTTTGAGAAGCATTTTTTGAAGATAAAGAATAATTTTGAATTTGAAATCAGAAGATGAATCAGAAACTTCAAAGTTAAATTGAACTTTGAAGTTTGAATTTGGAAATTGAAGTATAAAAATGAATTTTGAAATTTCAAAGTCAATTTTGGACTTTGAAATCGAATTTGAATCTTGAAAATGAGATAGAAATTGAATTTTAAATAGAAGCTTGAAGAAAGATATTCAAGATCACTTGGGGTTTTGAAAGGGAATTTTGAAGATATGATGCAATTTTATCCTAAATGATGAATGAATCTAAATAATTTTGAAATTGGATTTTGAAAATCATATTTCATTCTTTAAATGAATGTAAATAATGTTGAAGACATAATACATCTCTGACTATGGTCATTGAATGTATCATATAATAATCATATTTAAATTCAGGTGAAGAATAGAACATATTGTGGTGCTTTTATAGAGTTTAAAATGAAATTAACTATCAATAGATCCTAACTCTAGCCATTGATATATATTTTGAGTTAATTTTAAATTAAACTCTAATAAAAGAAGAAGATATTTTAGAAAATATGATGATTTTTTTAAAAGGATCCAGTGTGGATCCAGTGTTATTCTATAAAAGATGAAAATCCTAAGTCTTGTTCACATCCTGACTATGGCCATTGATGCAAATCGTCAACTTAGGATTTAATCACCATTTATAAAATGGTGCACGTGCCCTTCGTGTTCCCATTCATAAATTTTTTGAAATAAACGAGAAAATGATATGAAGCAAGCATTTCTAAGCTATGTATGTTCATACATTCTATTCTAGTATTGAAAGTGTAAAATTCTCGCTAAAGCCCAGCTATTACAACATTGAAATTTGAAATTGAAATGATAAAGTCCTAAGCTATAAACGGAGATAAACTTTTCTCACATATTTCCTGCAAAAATAGAATTAGCACAAGATAACAGGCGAAATATAGAAATAGATTTGAGAATTGTTGTATTAAAATTAAAGACATAACTGAAAGTGTTCATTCCGATGAAGAACGAATATACTAGATGCAAAGCTTAAACTAATATATATATATATATATGTATGTATATATATATATGTATATATATACATGATGTACCCTATGCTCATAAAATATAATATATATGTGATGCTAAACTGGAGACATGCAATATAGGAATACATTGTGAGAGGTGTACGCAATATACAACAACATAAGTGAAGGTGCTTGCTTTAATGGGGTAGCCTAAACATGCCGCTAATATTATGGAAATGGTGAACAGTTTTAAATGCTGCTGCTGCAGGGGCTGGGATTATTTGCAAATGTAAGGTGTGGTGCAGGTGGTGAGAATTACAACAAACAGAGCAGGTTCTAGGTGTTGAACGCTATGTGCTGGTAGTGAAGTGGAAGGTGTGTGTTGTGAAGAAAGTGGACTGGGTACCATGGCGATGTTGCCGACTGAGGAAATGCAAGGATATACATAGTGGTGCACAACTGGATGAATAGTGACAATGGGTAATGCACTGTGATACACTGTGCACAGGAAGTTACAGGAGAGGTGTGGTATAGTGCACCACCACCATACCTGGATACTCATCACAGCACAAATTTAGGTGCGCCCACCCTGTTGGATGGACCATGCCATTTAAACACCTACTCCATTTTTGCACAAGTGGATGCAATAGGAACTAACTGAAGGTTTGCAACGACTGTAGCCTCTGCCACTACACCACCTATTTTGTCAATGCAGTTATCAACCATTATGGGAAAAGTGACTTTATGTGACGTAGTTGATGATTTCTCTGAATTCAGAACTCGCCTCTTGACCCATATTATAAGAGGACTAGCAGAAAAAGGTTTTCTGCAGCAACCGTATTGAAAATTTTTATATTATTGTAGCTGCTTCTGACTGTCTCCTCCAGTAGTATCCATCACAAAGGGAAACACCAACAGAGCTCAGCATTTTCATTGACTGTAGTATGTATTCTAAATAGCAAATGACGATAATATTAGCATTGCCCACCTTTTTCAATATCTGCTCAACTTTGAAAGCGTGTTTCAAGCAGGACACTTGTAGTCTCAGGAATGTCTTGGATCTTAAAAATACTGATGGACAGACCGAGGGATTTGATGGTCAAAATCGAAAAAGTTTCATTTTTCGATTAAGTTATAAAGCATGTAGAATTCCTTACAAAGCAAGAAGGATGATCAAACCTGTAGAAGTACTCCAAGTTGTTCTGTATTAGCTTTTCACATTCGATCTTTTGATATAGCTGCCTTTGTCTTGGTATTTCAGGATTTGCCAGGTGAGAGCACCTTATATCATTTGCATTGATAAATCTTATGACAAAAAACACCACCTGTATTATCCTCCAGCGAGTCAGTCTAGATAAATCAAGAAAAGATTCCCACTCATCAGGGCAAGACTTCAAACCCTTATATATATAAGAAGTGCTTCAGGTTTACGTAAACTATGCGAAGCAATATGTCCTTTAAGCAAAGCCTCAGTTAGCGGCGGCAGTGGGTTTTACCTGGATCCGAGGCAGAACATGTATATCGGAATAGAACACACCTTTCTGAATCCACAAAGCACAATAATCATGAGGACTAAGCATAAGGAGTTAGATCAAAACACAGGGCATTGATTGACAAAAACTTGAGAAATATATATTCATAAATCAGGGTGAGATATAATTCTAATGTGATAAGAGGAATGCAACATACCACTAAATATGATAAACGAAGAATCCATGTAATCGAGCAATGCTGAATAGTGGGAATAACAGGAACTAAATGTTATAAAAAAATGCATATCTTAAGATGCTGGGTCATGATTTGGGAAGAGAATAAAACAACAGGGCCTTTCACTCTATCTTGTTACAAAACAAAAAAAAAGCTATTCTCAACAGTAGATTGATTCATAGTGAATCGACCTCTGCGAGTTGATCTAAGTTGATCAGGATGGAGGATAGTGGGGTGGGTGCCTAAGCTCTGCAATATAGCATTGGCACAACAACTTATTGTCATAGCTGATGGTGTTCACGATGGATGCGCAGGTATGAGGAAAAAAAAAAAAAACAGAGTACCGAGGTTTGTAAGATCAGAGATATGATACCAATGGGTGAAGTCCGATGAGTGCAGCATGTTGTTATGAATTGTGACGGTACTTATGAATATTGTGCAAAGAAAGGAAAGGGGAATACAGGTGAACCCCACTGAGTTTGAAAATAACCTCCTGGATGAGTCGAAATGATATATTGACACCAATAAGTAATCCCCGAAATAAGCATGGATTAAAAATGGAATGAATAATCAAATACAGTAAAAAATATAATGCAGGAATGAATGGAACATGATGAATCAGAGTGAACCACACTTATAATCTGATGCCATTAAAATGGGAAATCAAATGCAAAGACAGTAATATAAAGAGAAAATAAAAGAAGAAAGAAAGAAAAAAAATCAAAGCATAATAAAGAACTGATCGTGAGTTGAGCATCAAATGATAACCCAGAAATGGAACATGTAAACAAATTTTCTATTTGAATAGAGTCCAATCTCATTGCAGGGGGGATTTACAGTCAGTGGGATGACTCTTACAGTAAATCAGGGGAGTTCCAGCCATTGTGAGTGAAATTTTTTGATAGAATTTAAATGAAGCATTCCCAACAACTCCGATTCAGTTTCAGATCGACCTTTTGTGGAGGATAAAAGCCAGGCTGAATACAAACTGGCAGAGACACCTATTCAGCAACTCCAGACCAGACGATGGGTCTCATAGTAGTTCCGATCTGGATTCCAGATCACCAACTGCTGCAATGGAATGTCGATATTGACTTCCACCGTGAATATAAGGGCGATTTTCATAGAAGATGAACTCACGGTGAAATCAACTGTAGAGCAGATGAATTTCACTGTGAATTAGGTCCAGGAAAAATGAAATTAGGTTGATGACTAAGGGATGCCGATCAAATTGGATGAAACCAAACGATGTAGCTCAACGAATGATAAAAAGAAGAACAACAACAAAATAAATAAGTAAATAAATAAATCAAATTGGAAAAGACATTATATATTGTGAAAATGCGATGAAACAAAGGGTAATAAAATGGATAAAATAAAATGTGATTAAATGATTGATCGAATGCAAACCCTTTTAATAATGTAGAAACCCAAGAAAATGTGACCCTGCAGAAGGCCAGATTCCTGTAGCAATATGCAAATTGGCATCGCTATAGATGAACCAATGAGGCATATGATGCTTATGTGAAACAGAGGAAGAAGATGCTTAAAACACAAATTAACTGAAAACAATAAGAGAGAGGGTTAATAGGGACTTACCTTGCTTGCAAGAATTCTGAGAGAAGGAGCCGGGGCTTCTTCAGTGACTCAGAGGGGAAGAGATCAATGGGAGAGAAAGCAAGATCCGTGAAGAAGAAAGGAAATGTTGAGGTGAGGAAAATGGATTGAAATCCTTCCTTCAGAAGAAAACCGATCAAGTGGAGAGGTGAATAATGGATAGGCAGGGGATCGATAGGCAAGGAATGGATAGGCCAGGGGATGGATGGAATCGCCTCCTGCGCCTCCTGTTTTATAACAGGAGGCCGTTACTTTTTTTTCAAGGGAGGTCCAAAAAGCATTTCAAAAATTTTAAAAAGTGGTTCCTCTTTAAGGATTTTCTAAAAAGATGGTTTTTAAGAAAGAAACTTTAGAAAAAGGGTTTCTAAAAACCATTTTTTTTTTGTATTTTTCTTTTTCCCTTATTATTATTTTTTTACTCCTTTGTCTTTGCATTATATATATTTATATATATATATATTTTTGATGTTTTTGATATAAAAACTCTGAAAACTAAAGGGTTTTAAATTAATTTGGCAAAATTTAAAAATAGTTTATCAAAGAAGTATTTTCTGAGAATTTGAGTTCATTTTTGGAAATTTTCTTCAGAAGATGGGTTTGGATCCAGGTTTTGAGAAAATATTCGAGTTTTGAACCTCGAATTGAGAAATATAACATGATGAATCCAAACGGATACCAGACAAACTATTTGAGCCTTTCAAAAGGTTATTTTGGTAATTTTGAGGATTTGATTTAAAAATTGGATGACAAAGCTCAGATTTGGATCTTGACAATAGATCTAGATCCGAAATCAAGTCAGATACATAAAATGAATTTAATTTCAGTAAAACTTTGAGAAATGAATTAGAATTTAGATTTAAAAGTGACTCAATTGCTCAAAAAATGAAGTCAGGGGCAAAAAGGGAATATTTAAAAGATTTTAAAAAATTTGGGGTGTTCACACAGTTATAGAAAACATATATGGTTGATTGAGTCACTATGAATTTTTTTTGACAACCTTAAAACACATATATGCATGATTGAATCACTATGATTTTTTTTTTACAGTCTTAGACCACATATATACATGATTGAATCTCTAAAAAAAAATTGACGGCATTAGAACACATATATGCATGATTGAAGCACTATAAAAAAATTTTGACAGCCTTAGAACACATATCTGCCTGATTGATTCAGTATGAATTTTTTTTGACAGCCTTAGGATACATATATGCATGATTGAATCACTATAAATCTTTTTTTGCAGGCTTAGAACACATATATGCAAGATAGAATCACTATGAGTTTTTTTTTCAGCCTTAGAACACATGTATGCATGATTAAATCTATACAAAATTTATTTGACAGCCTTAGCACACATATATTCATGATTGAACCACTATAAAAAAGTTTTGAGAGCCTTAG
Source organism: Nuphar pumila (assembly GCF_984573655.1). Lineage (NCBI taxonomy): Eukaryota > Viridiplantae > Streptophyta > Magnoliopsida > Nymphaeales > Nymphaeaceae > Nuphar > Nuphar pumila. The sequence continues at coordinate 101,146,805 of NC_143249.1, forward strand.
AACACATATATGCATGTTTGAATCACTATGAATTTTTTTTTACTACCATAGGACTCATATATGCATGATTGAATCACTATGATTTTTTTTTGACAGCCTTAGACCACATATATGCATGATTGAATCACTATAAAATTTTTTGACAGCTTTAGAACACATATATGCATGATTGAATCACTATGATTTTTTTTAAAGCCTTAGAACACATATATGCATGATTGAATCACTATGGAATTCTTTTGACATCCTTAGAACACATATATGCATGATTGACTTACTATGAAAAAAATTTGACATCATTAGAACACAAATATGCATGACTGCGTCACTATAATTTTTTTCTGAAAACCTTAGAACACATATCTGCATGATTGAATCACTATGAAATTTATTTGACAGCCACAGAACATATATATGCAAGATTGAATCACTATGAAATTCTTTTGACAGCCATAGAAATCATATATGCAGGATTTAGTCACTATGAAATTTATTTGATAACCTTAGAATAGATATATACACGATTCAATTACTATGATTTTTTTTTTACAGCCTTACAACATATATATACATGATTGAGTCACTATGAATTTTTTTTGACAGCATTAGAACACATATATGCATGATTGAATCACTATAAATTTTTTTTGACAGCCTTAGAACATATATCTGCCTGATTGATTCACTATAAAACTTTTTTGACAGCCTTAGGATACATATATGCATGATTGAATCACTAAGAAATTTCTTTTATAGACTTAGAACACATATATCAAGATTGAATCACTATGATTTTTTTGTTGCAGCCTTAGAATACATATATGCATGATTAAATCTCTATGAAATTTTTTTGACGGCCTTAGAACACATATATGCTTGATTGAATTACTATAAAAAAAAAATGATAGCCTTAGAACACATATATGCATGTTTGAATCACTATGATTTTTTTTACTACATTAGGACACATATATGCATCATTGAATCACTATGATTTTTTTTTATATCCTTAGAACACATATCTGCATGATTGAATCACTATGATTTTTTTTTTACAGCCTTAGAACACATATATGCATGATTGAATCACTATGATTTTTTTTTAACAGCCTTAGAACACATATATGCATCATTGAATCACTAAAATTTTTTTTGACAGCCTTAGAACACATACATGCATGATTGAATCACTATGAAATTTTTTGATATACTTTGAACACATATTTACATGATTGAATCTCTATAAAAAAAAAAATTACATCATTACAACACATATATGCATGATTGAATCACTATAATTTTTTTTTTTAAAAACCTTAGAACACATATTTGCATTATTGAATCACTGTGAAATTTATTTGACAGCCTTAGAACACATATATGCATGATTGAATCACTATAAATTTTTTTTTTAACCCTTAGAACACATGTGCATTATTAAGTCAATATGATTTTTTTTTGACAGCCTTAGAAAACACATATGCATTATTGAATCACTATAAATTTTTTTGACAGCCTTAGAACACATATACGCATGATTGAATCTTGCATGAAATTTTTTTGACAGCCTTATAAAACATATATGCATTATTGAATCACTATGAAATTTATTTGACAGCCTTAGAAAACATATATGCATTATTGAAACACAATGAATTTTTTTTGACAGCCTTAGAACACATATATGCATGATTGAATCACTATGAAATTTTTTTGACATTCTTAGAACGTATATATATGCATGATTGAGTCACTATGAAATTTTTTTGACAGATCTAGAACACATATATGCATGATTAAATCTCTATGATTTTTTTTACAACTGTAGAACAGATATATGCATTAATGAATCACTATGAATTTTTTTTAACAATCTTAGGACACATATATGCATGATTGAATCAATATGAAATGTTTTCGATAGCCTTAGAACATATATATGCATGATTGAATCACTTTGAATTTTTTTGACAGCTTTAGAACACATATATGCATTATTGAATCAGAATGAATTTTTTTTGACAACCTTAGAAGACATATATGCATGATTGAATCACTATGAATTTTTTTTGACATTCTTAGAACACATATATGCATGATTGAATCACAATGAATTTTTTTTGACAATGTTAGAACACATATATGCATGATTGAGTCACTATGAAATTTTTGAGACATCCTTAGAATACATATATGCATGATTGAGTCACTGCAAATTTTTTGTAAGATCCTTAGAACACATATATTCATATTTGAATCACTTTGAAATTTTTTTGACAACTTTGAAACACATATATGCATGATTGAATCAGTATGAAAATTTTTTGACAGCATTAGAACACATATATGGTTGATTGAATCACTATGAAATTTTTTTGACAGCATTAGAACCCATATATGCACGAATGAATCTCTATGAAATTTTGTTGACAGGCTCAGAACATATATATAACTCATTGAATCACAATGAAATATTTTTGACAACCTTAGAATACATATACATGATTAAATCATAATAAAACTTTTTTGACAGCCTTAGAACGCATATATGCATTATTGAATCATTTTAAAATTTGTTTGACAGACTTAGAACACATATATGCAAGATTAGAATTTTTTAGTCAGCTTTAGAAACCATATATGCATGATTGAAGTACTATGAATTTTTTTTGATAGCTTAAAACACAAATATACGTGATTGAATCACAAAGAATTTTTTTTGACAACCTTAAAACACATATATACATGATTGAATCACAATGACATTTTTTTGACAACCTTACAATACATCTATACGTGATTGAAACACAATAAATAAATTTTGACAGCCTTAGAACACATATATGCATGATTGAATCGCTATGATTTTTTTTTGACAACCTTAGAACACATATATGCTTGTTTGAATCACTACCAATTTTTTTTGGGTAACTTAGAACACATATCTGATGATTGAATCACTATAACATTTTTTTGATAGCCATAAAACACATATATGCATAATTGAGTCACTATGACATATTTTTAACAGCCTTAAAACACTTATACGCATGATTGAAATTTTTTTGGCAGCCTTAGAACACATGTATGCATGATTGAAATTTTTTTGACAACCTTAGAACACATATATGAAAGATTGAATCATTATGAAAATTTTTGGACAGCACTAGAACACTTATATGGATGATTGAATCACTATAAAATTTTTCTAACAGTATTAGAACACATATAAGCATGATTAGAATTTTTTTTTGAGTAAATTAGAAAACCTATCTGCATGATTGAATCACTATGAATTTTTTTTAACAGCCTTAGAACACATATATGCGTGATTGATTCACTATAAAAAAAATTGGGCAGGCTTAGAACACATGTATCCATGATTGAATCACTATAAATTTTTTTTAACAATCTTAGAACACATATATGCAAGATTGAATCACTATGAAATTTTTTTAACAACCTTAGAACACATATATGCAAGATTGAATCACTATGAATTTTTTTTGACAACGTTAGAACCCATATTTGCATGATTGAGTCACTATGAAATTTTTTTGACAGCCTTACAACACATATTTGCACGAGTGAATCACTAAGGAATTTTTTTGACAGTCATCGAAGACATATATGCATAATTGAACCACTCTAATAATTTTTACAGCCTTAGCACACATATATAAATGATTGAATCACTATGAATTTTTTTTGACAACCTTAGAACACATATATGCATCAATGAATCACTATGAATTTTTTTTTATAGCCTTAGAACACATATATGCATGATTGAATAAATATGCATTTTTTTTTACAACCTTAGAACACATATATGCATGATTGAATCACTATAAATTTTTTTTTACAGACTTAGAACACATATATGCATTATTGAATCACTATGAAATTTTTTTGATAGCCTTTGAACACATATATGCATGATAGAATCACTATGAAATTTTTTTGACATTCTTAGAAAACATATATGCATGATTGAATCACTATGAATTTTTTTTGACAACCTTAGAACACATATATGCATGACTGAATCACCATGAAATTTTTTTGCAAGCCTTAGAACACACATATGCATGATTGAATCACTATGAAATTTTTTTGATAGCCTTAGAACACATATATGCATGATGGAATCTCTATAAAAAAAAATTGACACCATTAGAACAAATATATGCATGATTGAATCACTATAATTTTTTTAAAAAAAAAAACTTAGAACACATATCTGCATGATTGAATCACTGTGAATTTTATTTGACAACCTTAGAACACATATATGCTTGATTAAATCACTATGAAATTTTTTTGACAGCCTTAGAATGCATATGAGCACGATTGAATCACTATGAATTTCTTTTGATAGCCTTAGAACACTTATATACATGATTGAATCACTATGGAATTTTTTCGACCGCCATAGAACACATATATGCATGATTGAATCCATATATGAGTGATTGATTCACTATAAAAAAATTTTGATAACCTTAATACACATATATGCATGATTGAATCACAATGACATTTTTTTGACAACCTTAGAACACATCTATACATGATTGAATCTCAATAACATTTTTTTGACAGCCTTAGAACACATATATGGATGATTGAATCACTATGAATTTTTTTTAACGACCTAAGAACACATATATGCATGATTGAATCACTACCAGATTTTTGTCACAGCATTAGAACATATATATGCATGATTGAATCACTATAAAATTTTTTGGAGTAACTTAGAACACATAGTTGCATGATTGAATCACTATAAAAAAAATTTGACAACCTTAAAACACATATATGCAAGATTGAATCCCTATGAAATATCTTTGACAGCCTTAAAACACATATATGCATCATTGAAATTTTTTTGATAGCCTAAGAACACATATATGCATGATTGAAATTTTTTTGACAGCCTTAGAACACATATATGCATGATTGAATCACTATGAATTTTTTTGGACAACCATGGAACACATATATGGATGATTGAATCACTACAATTTTTTTTGATAGGATTAGAACACATATATGCATGATTGAATCGCTATAAATTTTTTTTGAGTAACTTAGAATCCATATCTGCATGATTGAATCACTATGATGACATATATGCATGATTGAATCACTATTAAGTTTTTTTGACAGCCTTAGAACACATTGACAACCTTAGAACACATATATGCAAGATTGAATCACTATAAAAAAAATTTGACAGCCTTATAACAGATATATGCTTGATTAAATCACTATAATTTTTTTTTAATAAACTTAGAACACATAAATGCAAGAGTGAATCACTATGAATTTTTTTTAACAACGTTAGAACACACATATGCAAGATTGAATCACTATGAATTTTTTTTCACAACGTTAGAACACATATATGCATGACTATGTCACTATAAAAAAGTTTTGACAGCGTTAGAACACATATATGCATGAGTGAATCACTATGAAATTTTTTTGACCGGGTTAGAACACATACATGCATTATTGAATCACTATGAAATTTTTTTGACAGCCATAGAACACATATATGCATTACTCAGTCACTATGAAATTTTTTTTACAGCAATAGAACACATATATACATGATTCAGTCACTGTGAAATTTTTTTGATAGCCTTAGACCACATATATGCATGAGGTAATCACTACAAAAATTTTATGATGGCCTTAGCACACATATATGCATGATTGAGTCACTATAAATTTTTTTTGACAACATTAGAACACATATATGCATGATTGAATCCCTATAAACTTTTTTTGACAGCCTTAGAACACATATATGCATGATTGAATCACAGTGAAAATTTTTGGATTGCCTTAGAACACATATATGCATGATTGAGTCACTATGAATTTTTTTGGACAACCATATTACACATATATGGATGATTGAATCACTACAAATTTTTTTCACAGGATTAGAAAACACATATGCATGATTGAATCACTATAAATTTTTTTTTTAGTAACTTAGAACACATATCTGCATGATTGAATCACTATGAAATTTTTTTAACAGCCTTAAAAGACATATATGCATGGGTGAATCACTATTAAATTTTTTTGACAGCCTTATAACACATTGACATCCTTACCACACATATATGCAAGATTAAATCACCATAAAATTTTTTTGATAGACTTAGAACACATATACGCATGATTGAAACACTACGAAAGTGTTTTAACAAACTTAGAACACATAAATGCAACACTGAGTCACTATGAAATTTTTTTAACAACCTTAGAACACATATATGCATGACTAAGTCACTATGAATTTTTTTTGACAGCTTAGAACACATATATGCATGAGTGAATCACTATGAAGTTTTTTTGACAACCTTAGAAAACATATATGCATGATTGAATCACTATCAAATTTTTTTGACAGCCATAGAACACATATATGCATGATTTAGTCACTATGATTTTTTTTTACAGTCATAGAACACATATATGCATGATTGAGTCACTATGAAACTTTTTTAACAGCCTTAGAACATATACATGCATTAGTGAATCACTATGAAATTTTTTTGACAGCCTTAGCACACATATATGCACTATTGAGTCACTATGAAATATTTTTGACAGCATTAGAACACAAATATGCATGATTGAATCACTGTAAAAAAATTTTGACAGCCTTAGAACAAATATATGCATGATTGAATCACTATGAAATTTTTTGGACAGCCTTAGAAAACATATATGGATGATTGAGTCACTATGATTTTTTTTGGACAACTTTAGAACACATATATGGATGATTGAATCACCACAAATTTTTTTTGACAGGATTAGAACACATATATGCATGATTGAATCACTATAAAAATTTTTGAAGTAAATTAGAACACATATCTGAATGATTGAATCACTATGAATTTTTTTTAACAGCCTTAGAAGACATATATGAGTCATTGAATCACTATTAAATTTTTTTGACAGCCTTAGAACACATTGACAAAACTAGAACACATATATGCAAGATTGAATCACTACAAAAATTTTTTTGACAGCTTTAGAACACATATATGCATGATTGAATCACTATGAATTTTTTTGACAACATTAGAACAAATATAAGCATGATTGAGTCACTATGAAATTTTTTTGACAGCATTAGAACACATATATGCAGGACTAAATCACTATGGGAATTTTTGACAGCATTAGAACACATATATGCATGAGTGAATGAATATAATTTTGTTTTGACATCCTTAGAACACATATATGCATGATTGAATCACTATGAATTTTTTTTAACAAACTTAGAACACATAAATGCAAGACTAAATCACTATGTAATTTTTTTGAAAACCTTAGAACACAAATGCAAGATTGAATCACTATGAATTTTTTTGGACAATGTTAGAACACATACATGCATGACTAAGTCACTATGAATTTTTTGTGACAGCCTTAGAACACATATATGCATGAGTGAATCTCTATAAAAAAATTTGAAAGCCTTAGAAAATATATATGCATGATTGAATCACTATGAAATTTTTTTGACAGCCATTGAACACATATATGCATGATTGAGTCACTATGCAATTTTTTTGACAGCCTTTAAACACATAAATGCATGAGTAAATCACTATAAATTTTTTCTAATAGCCTTAGCACACATATATGCATGATTGAGTCACTAAGTATTTTTTTTACAGCATTAGAACACATATATGCATGATTGAATCACTATAAAAATTTGTTGACAGCCTTAGAGCATATATATGCATGATTAAATCACTATGAATTTTTTTTTACAGCCTTAGAACACATATATGCATGATTTATTCACTATGAAATTGTTTTGATAGCCTTAGAACATATATCTGCATGATTAAATCACCATATATCTTCATGAACCACTATAATTTTTTTTTGACACCCTTAGAACACATATATTAATTATTGAATCTCTATGAAATTTTTTTGACAGCCTTAGCAAACATATATGCATGATTGAATCACCATAAAAAAAATTCACAACTTTATAACACATATATGCATGATTGAATCACTATGAAATGTTTTTGATAACCTTTGAACATATATTTGCATGATTGAATCACTATGAAATTTTTTTGACAACCTTACAACACATATATGCATTATTGAATCACTATAAAATTTTGTTGACAGCCTTAGAACACATATATGCATTATTGAATCACTTTGAAATTTTTTTCACAGCCTTAGAACCTATATATGGATGGTTGAATCATTATGAAATTTTTTTGACTGACATCGAACACATATATGCATGATTGAGTAACTATAAATTTTTTTTGACAGCCTTAGAACACATATATGCAATATTGAATCACTATGAAATTTTTTTAACAGCCTTAGAACACATATATGCATGATTAAATCACTATCAATTTTTTTTGACAGCCTTAGAACACATATATGCAAGATTGAATCACCATGAACTTTTTTTGACAACCTTAGAACACATGTATGCATGATTGAATCACTATGAAATTTTTTTGGAAGCCTTAGAACACATATATGCATGATTGAATCTCTATGAATTTTTTTTGGAAACCTTAGAACACATATATGTAAGATTGAAAGTTTTTTTACAAACGTAAAACACATATATGTATGATTGAATCACAATAAATGTTTTTTACAACCTTAGAACACATATATGCAAAGTTGAATCACTATGATTTTTTTTTGAAAACCTTAGAACACATATATGTATGATTGAATAACTAAAATTTTTTTTTATTGCATTAGAATACATATATACATGATTGAATCACTACAATTTTTTTTTCTGCATTAGAGTACATATCTGCATGATTGAATCAGTATAATTTTTTTTTGAGTAACTTAGAACACTTATCTGCATGATTGAATAGCTATTAAAATTTTTTGACAGCCTTAGAACACATATATGCATGATTGAATCACTTTGAAATATGTTTGACAACCATAGAACACATATATGTAAGATTGAAATTTGTTTGACGACCATAGAACACATATATACAAGATTGAAATTTTTTTGACAACCTTAGAACACATATATGCATGATTGAATCACTATAAATTTTTTTTGAGAGACTTAAAACACATATATTCATGATTGAACCACAATTAAATTTTTTTGATAGACTTAAAACACATCTATGCATGATTGAATCATAATAAAAAAATTTTGATAGCCTTAGAATAGATATATGCATGATTGTATCACTATGAAAATTTTTTGACAACCTTAGAACACATATATGCATGACTGAATCACTATAAATTTTTTTTGATAGCCTTAGAACACATATATGCATGATTGAACCGTTTTAATTTTTTTTTGACAACCTTAGAATTCATATATGCATGATTGAATCACTATGAAATTTTTTTGATAGCCTTGGAACACAAATATGCTTGCTTGAATCTCTATGAATTTTTTTTGACAACCATAGAACACAAATATGCATGATTGAGTCACTATGAATTTTTTTTTGCAGCCTCAGGACATATATGCATGTGTGAATCACTATAAAATTTTGTTGACAACCTTAGAACAAATATATGCATTATTTAATCACTATAAAAAATTTTTGACAGCCTTAGCACGCACATATGCATGATTCAATCACTATGATTTTTTTTTGACAACTTTGGAATATATATAAGAATGATTGAGTCACTATAAATTTTTTTTGACAGCCTTATAACACATATATGCATTATTGAATCACTATGAATTTTTTTTGACAGCCTTAGAACATATATATGCATGATTGAATCGCTATGATTTTTTTTTTTACAGCCTTAGAGCACATTTATGCATGATTAGAATCACCATGAATTTTTGTTGACAACCTTAGAACACATGTATGCATGATTGAATCACTATGAATTTTTTTTGGAAGCCTTAGAACACATATATGCATGATTGAATCACTATGAATTTTTTTGGAAACCTTAGAACACATATATGCCAGATTGAATTTTTTTTTACAACCAAAGAGCACATATATGTATAATTCAATCACAATAAATTTTTTTTGACAGCCTTAGAACACATATTTGCAAGATTGAATCACTATGATTTTTTTTTGACAACCTTAGAACACATATATGCATGTTTAAATCACTATGATTTTTTTTACTGCATTAGAATACATATATGCATGATGGAATCACTATGAAATTTTTTTGACAGCCTTAAAACACATATATGCAGGATTGAATTACAATAAATGTTTTTTGCTAGCCTTAGGACACATCTATGCATGATTGAATCATTATAACAAAATTTTTACAGCCTTAGAACACATATATGCTTGATTGAATCACTATGAATTCTTCTAAAAAAGTTTTGAACACATATTCAGGATTGAATCACTACCATATTTTTTTTACAGCATTAGAACACATATATGCATGATTGACTCACTATAAATTTTTTTTGAGTAACTTAGAACACACATCTGCATGATTGAATCAGTATAAAAAAAATTTGACAGCCTTAAAACACATACATGCATGATTGAATCACTATAAATTTTTTTTAGTAACTTAGAACACTTATCTGCATGACTGAATCACTATGAAACTGTTTTGACAGCCTTAGCACATATATATACAAGATTGAATCACAATGAAATTTTTTTGACAACCTTAGAACACATATATGCATGATTGAATCACTATAAAATTTTTTTGACATCCTTAGAACACATATCTGTGTGATTGAATCACCATGAAATTTTTTGAACCACCTTAGAACACATATATGCAAGATTGAATCACCCTGAATTTTTTTTGACATCGTTTGAACACATATTTGCATGATTGAGTCAGTATAAAATTTTTGTGAGAGCCTTAGAACAAATATATGCATGATTGAATTAGTATGAAATTTTTTTGACAGCATTAAAACATATGTATGCATGATTGAATCAATATAAATTTTTTTAGACAGCCTTAGAACACATATATGCATGAGTAAATCATTATAAAATTTTTTTGACGGCCATAGAATACATATATGCATGATTGAATCACTTTGAATTTTTTTTACACCATTAGAACACATATATTCATGATTGAATCTCTATGAAATTTTGTTTACAACCTTAAAACATATATATGCATGATTGAATCACTATGAAATTTCTTTGACAGCCTTAGAACACATATATACTTGATTGAATCACTATAAATATTTTTTGATAGCCTTAGAACACGTATCTCCCTGATTTATTCACTAAGAAATAATTTTGACAGCCTTAGAACACATATAGGCGTGATTGAATCACTATGAATTTTTTTTGACAACCTTAAAATACATATATGCATGATTGAATCATAATGACATTTTTTTGACAATAAATTTTTTTTGACAGCCTTAGAACACATATCTGCATGATTGAATCACTAAGAAATTCATTTGACAGCCTTAGAAGACATATATGCATGATTGATCCACTATGAAAGTTTTTTGATAGCCATAGAACACAAATCTGCATGATTGGATCACAATGAAATTTTATTCACAGCTTTATAACACATATATGCATGTTTGAATCACTATCATTTTTTTGGCAACCGTAGAACAGATATATGCATTATTGAACCACTATGAACTTTGTTTAACAACTTTAAGACACATATATGCATGGCTGAATCACTATAAAAAAATTTTGACAGCCTTAGAACACATATATGCATGATTGAATCACTATGATTTTTTTTTTAGGACTTAGAACACATATATATGCATGATTGAATCACCATGAATTTTTTTTGACAACCTTAGAACACATGCATGCATGATTGAATGACTATAAATTTTTTTTGGAAGCCTTAGAACGCATATATGCATGATTGAATTACTATGAATTTTTTTTAGAAACCTTAGAACACATATATGCAAGATTAAATTTCTTTTAAGAACCTTAGAACACATATATGTATGATTGAATCGCAATAAATTTTTTTTGATAGCCTTAGAACACATATATCCAAGATTGAATCACTATGAATTTTTTTTGACAACCTTAGAACACATATATGCAAGATTGAACCACTATAATTTTTTTTTTACTGCATTAGAATACATATATGCGTGATTGAATCACTATAAATTTTTTTGAGTAACTTCGGACACCTATCTCCATGATTGAATAGCCATGAAATTTTTTTGACAACGTTAGAACACATATATGCATGATTGAATCACTTTAAAATTTGTTTGACATCCATAGAACACATATATGCAAGATTGAAATTTGTTTTACGGCCTTAGAACACATATATAAAAGATTAAATTTTTTTTACAACCTTAGAACACATATATGCATGATTGAATCACTATGAAATTTTTTTCACAAGCATAGAAGACATATATTCAGGACTGAATCACTACCAATTTTTTTTTACAGCATTAGAACACATATATTTGTGCTTGAATCACTATAAATTTTTTTTGAGTAACTTAGAACACACATCTGCATGATTGAATCTCCATAAAAAAGATTTGACAGCCTTAAAACGCATACATGATTGATTGAATCACTATAAATTTTTTTTAGTAACTTAGAACACTTATCTGCATGACTGAATCACTATGAAATTTTTGTGACAGCCTTAGAACACATATATGCAGGATTAAATTACTATGAATTTTTTTTGACAGTATTAGAACACATATATGCCTGATTGAATCAATATGAATTTTTTTTTATAGCCTTAGACCACATATATACATGATTGAATCATTATGAGTTTTTTTTGATAGCCATAGAACACATATTTGTATGATTGAATAACTATGAATTTTTTTTTACAGCATTAGAACACATATATACATGATTGAATCTCTATAAATTTTGTTGGCAACCATAGAACATATATATGGTTGATTGAATCATAATGAAATTTTTTTGACAGCCCTAGAACAAATATATGCATGATTGAATCATAATAAAACTTTTTTGACGGCCTTAGAACACATATATGCATGATTGAATTACTCTGAAATTTTTTTGACAACCGTAGAACACATATATGCATGATTGAATCACTATAGTTTTTTTTTGACGTTAGAACACATATATGCATGATTGAATCACTATAAATTTTTTTGAGTAACTTGGAACACTTATTTGCATGACTGAAACACTATAATTTTTTTTTACAGCCTTAGAGCACATATATGCATGATTGAATCACTATAAAATTTGTTTGACAGCCTTTAAACACATATATGCAAGATTGAATTTTTTTGACAGCCTTAGAACACATATATTCATGATTGAATCACTATGAAATTTTCTTGACATCCTTAAAACACATATATGCGTGATTGAATCACTATCAATTTTTTTTGACCACCTTAAAAGTCATATATGCATGATTGAATCACAATGACATTTTTTTGACAACCTCAGAAGTCATCGAAACATGATTGAATTACAATAAAATTTTTTTTACAACCTTAGAACGCATATCTGCATGATTGAATCACTATGAAATTTATTTGACAGTTTAAAACACATATATGCATGATTGAGTCACTATGAATTTTTTTTGATAGCCTTGGAACATATATGTGCATGATTGAATCACTATGAAATTTTTTTGACAGCTTTAGAACACATACATGCATGATTGAATGACTATGAAATTTTTTTGACAGCCCTAGAACACTTAAATGCATGATTGAATCACAATGAATTTTTTTTGACAATCGTAGAATTGATATAGGCTTTATTGAATCACCATAAAATTTGTTCAACAACCTTAGGACACATGTATGCATGATTGAATCACTATAACATTTTCTTGACAGCCTTAGAACCTATATATGCAAGATAGAATCACAATGAAAATTATTTAAGAGCCTTAGAACATATATATGCATGATAGAATCACTTTGAATTTTTTTTCACAGACTTAGAACACATATATATATGATTGAATCACTATGAATTTTTTTGAGAGCCACAGAACACATATATGCACGATTGAGTCACAATGAATTTTTTTTGGCAGCCTTAGAACACATATATGCATGAGTGAATCAATATAAAAAATTTTTGACAGCCTTTGAACATATATATGCATTATTGAATGACTTTGATTTTTTTTGATAGCCTTAGAACACATATATGCAATATTGAATCACTATGAATTTTTTTTGACAACCTTAGAACACATATATGCATGAATAAATAACTATGATTTTTTTTTACAATTTTTGCAGCCTTAGAACACATATATGCATGATTAAATCATCGTAAAATTTTTTGATAACCTTTGAACACATATCTGCATGATTGAATCACTATAAAAAATTTTGACAGCCTTAGAACACATATACACATATATGCATTCTCAGAACACATTTCTGCAAGATTAAATCACTTTGAGATTTTCTTGACAGCCTTAGAACACATATATGCATGATTAAAGCACTATCGAAAAAGTTTGCAAGCCTTAGAACACATATATACACGATTGAATCACTATAAATTTTTTTTGATAGCCTTAGAACACAAATTGCATGATTTAATCACTATAAATTTTTTTTGACAGGCCTAGAACACATATATGCAGATTGAATCATGCATGAATTTTTTTTGAAAAACATGGAACGTGTATATGCATGATTGAATCAAAATAAAATGTTTTTGAGAGCCTTAGTACGCATATACGCATGTGTGAAAAACCATGAAATTTTTTTGACAGCCATAGAACACATATTGTTATTATTGAATCACTGCAGTTTTTTTTGGCAGCATTAGAACACATATATGTAGGAATGAATCACTATGAAATTTTTTTTTGACAGCCTTAGAACACATATATGCTTCATTGAATCACTATGAAACTTTTTTATAGCCTTAGAACACATATATGCATGATTGAATCACTATAAAATTTGTTAGACACACTTAGAACACATATATGCATGATTGAATCACTTTAAATTTTTTATCAGCCTTAGAACACATATATGCATGATTGAATCACTATGAAATTTTTTTGACAGCCTTAGAACACATATATACACGATTGAATCACTATAAATTTTTTTGACAGCCTTAAAACACATATATTAAAGATTGAATCACTATGAAATTTTTTTAACAGCCTTAGAACACATACATGCATGATTGAATTACTATAAAATTTTTTTGACAGCATTAGAACACATATATCCAAGATTGAATCACTATGAAAATTTTTTAACAACCCTAGAACACATATATGCATAATTGAATCACTATGAAATATTTTTGACAGCCTTAAAACACATATCTGCATGATTGAATCACTATAAAATTTGTTGGACAGACTTATAACACATATATGCATGATTGAATCACTGTGAAATTTTTTTGACAGCCTTAGAACACATATACACAAGATTGAATCACTATAATTTTTTTTGACAAACTTAGAACACATATATGCATGATTGAATCACTATGATTTTTTTTTTGACAGCTTTAGAACACAAATATGCATGATTGAATTACTGTAAAATTTTGTTGACAGCATTAGAACACATATATCAAAGATTGAATCACTATAAAAATTTTTTTACAACCTCAGAACACATATCAGCATGATTGAATCAATATAAATAATTTTTGACAGCCTTATAACAAATATATATGAATCATTGAATCACTATGAAATTTTTTTGACAGCGTTAGAACACATATATGTATGATTGAATCTCTATAAAAAAAGATTGACAACCTTAGAGCACATATTTGCTTGATTGAATCACAATGAAATTTTTTTGATAGCGTTAGAACACATATATGCATTATTGGATCTCTATAAAAAAATCTAAGAGCATCAGAACACATATATGCAAGATTGAATCACTATGAATTTTGTTTGATAGCCTTAGAACAAATATATGCATGATTGAATCACTATGAATTTTTCTTATAGCTGTAGAACACATATATCCATAATTGAAGCACTATGAAATTTTTTTTACAGTCTTAGAACACATATATGCATGATTAAAACACTATGAATTTTTTTTTACACCATTAGAACACATATGCATGATTAAATCACTATAAAACTTTTTTGACAACATTAGAACACAAGTAAGCATGATTGAATCACTAGGAATTTTTTTTGACAGCATTAGAACACTTATATGCATGATTGAATCACTATGATTTTTTTTTTATAACCATAGAACGCGTATATGCATGATTAAATCCCTATGAATTTTTTTGGAAAACCTTAGAACACATATATGCATGATTGAATCACTATGAAATTTTTTTGAGAGCCTTAGAGCACATATATGCATGATTGAACAACTCTGAAATTTTTTTGAGAGCCTTAGAACACATATATGCATGATTGAAAAACTATGAATTTTTTTTGAGAGCCTTAGAATACCTATATGCATGATTGAATCACTACAAAATTTGTTTGACAGCCTTAGAACATATATATGCATGATTGAATCACTTAAATTTTTTTTTGACAGCCTTAGAATACATATCTGCATGATTGAATCACAATGAATTTTTTTTGAGAGCCTTAGAACTCATATATGCATGATTGAATCACTATGAAATTTTTTTGACTGCCTTAGAACATATATATGCTTGGTGGAATCACTACAACTTTTTTTTTGGCAGAATTAGAACACATATATGCATGATTGAATCACCATGAAATTTTTTTACAACCTTAGAACACATATATGCATGATTGAATCACTATGAAATTTATTTGACAGCTTTAGAACACAAATATGCATGATTGAATCACTATAAAAAAATTTTGACATCCTTAAAAAATATATACATGATTGAATCACCTTAAAAATTTTTTGAGAGACTTAGAACACATACATGCAAGATTGAATCACCATGAATTTTTTTTGAGAGCCTTATAACACAAATATGCATGATTGAATCACTATGAAATTTTTTTGACAGCCTTAGAACACATATATGCATGATTCAATAACTATGATTTTTTTCTGACAACCCTAGAACACAAATATGCAAGATTGAATCACTATGAATTTTTTTTGACAACCATACATTGCGTATATGCATGATTCAATCACTATGAAATTTTTTGACAACCTTAGAACACATATATGCGTGATTGAATCACTACAATTTTTTTTTTTTAGCAATAGAGCACATATATGCATGATTGAATCACTATGAAGTTTTTTTGATAGCATTAGAACACATGTATGCATGACTGAATCACTATGAAATTTTTTTGACAGCCATAGAACATATATATGCATGAATAAATTACTACAAATTTTTTTGGCAGCATTAGAACACATATATCCAAGATTGAATGACCATAAAAATTTTTGACAACCTTAGAACACATATATGCATGATTGAATCACTATGAATTTTTTTTGACAGCCTTAGAACACATATATGCATGATTGAATCACTATGATTTTTTTTTTGAAAAACTTAGAATACATATATGCATGAATGAATTACTATAAAAATTTTTTTACGGCTATAGAACACATATATCGAGATTGAATCACTATAAAAAAATTTTACAACCTTAGAACACATATCTGGATGATTGAATCACTATAAAAAAATTTTGACAGCCTTATAACACATATATACATCATTGAATCACTAAAAAAAATTTTTGACAGCAGTAGAACACATATATGCATGATTGAATCACTGTAAAAAAAATTTGACAACGTTAGAGCACATGTATGCATGATTGAATCACAATGCAATATTTTTGCCATCCTTAGAAAACATATATGCATGATTGAATCACTATGATTTTTTTTAAGAGCATCATAACATATATATGCAAGATTGAATCACTATGGAAATTTTTTTATAGCCTTAGAACAAATATATTCATGATTTAATCAATATGAAATTTTTTTCATAGATGTAGAACACACATATTCATGATTGAAGCACTATAAAAAAAAATTGACAGCCTTAAAACCCATATATGCTTGATTAAAACACTATGATTTTTTTTTTTTACAGCATTAAAACACATATATACATGATTGAATCACTATGAATTTTTTTTAACAACATTAGAACACATATATGCATGATTAAATGACTATGAAACTTTTTTGACAACATTAGAACACATATAAGAATGATTGAATCACTATGAACTTTTTTTTACCGCATTAGAATACATATATGCATGATTGAATCACAATGATTTTTTTTGACAACCATTATGCAAGATTGAATCGCTATAAACTTTTTTAACAGGCTTAGAACATATATATGCAAGATTGAATCACTATGAGTTTTTTTTCACAGCCTTAGAACACATATATGCATGATTGAATTACTTAAAAAAAGATTTAACCGCATTAGAACACATATATGCGAGATTGAATCAGTATAAAAATTTTTTTACAACCTTAGAACACATATCTGCATGATTGAATCGCAATAAAAAAAATTTTGACAGCCTTATAACACATATATTAAAACATGTCTATTTGATTGAATCACTATAAACTTTTTTAACGGGCTTAGAACACATATATGCTTGATTGAATCACTATGAATTTTTTTTGACAAGCTTAGAACACATATATGCATGTTTGAATTACAATAGATTTTTTTTATAGCATTAGAACACATATATCCAAGATTGAATCACTATGAATTTTTTTTTACAACCTTAGAACACATATCTGTATGATTGAATCACTATAAAAAAAAATTGATAGCCTTATAACACATATATGCAGCATTGAATCACTATGAATTTTTTTTACAGCGTTAGAACACATATTTGCATGATTGAATCACTATAAAAAAAAATTGACAACCTTAGAGCACATATATGCACGATTGAATCACAATGAATTTTTTTTGACAGCCTTAGAACACAAATATGCATGAATGAATCTCTATAAAAAAATTTAAGAGCATCAGAACACATATATGCAAGAGTGAATCACTATGGAATTTTTTTGATAGCCTTAAAACAAATATATGCATGATTAAATCATTATGATTTTTTTTTATAGCTGTAGAACACATATATTCATGATTGAAGCACTATGAATTTTATTTGACAGCATTAGAACACATATATGCTTGATTAAATCACTATGAAACTTTTTTGACAACCTTCGAACACATGTAAGCATGAATGAATCACTATGATTTTTTTTTTACAGCATTAGAACACATATACACATGATTGAATCACTTTAAATTTTTTTTGACAACCTTAGAACACATATATGAATGATTGAATCACTATGAAATTTTTTTGAGAGCCATAGAGCACATATATGCATGATTAAAAAACTATGAATTTTTTTTTACAGCCTTAGAACACATATATGCATGATTGAATCACTATAAAAAAAATTTGTCGGGATTAGAATAGATATATGCATGATTGAATCACTATGAATTTTTTTTGACAGCCTTAGAACACATGTATGCATGATTGAGTCACTATGATTTTTTTTTTACAGCCTTAGAACACATATATGCATGATCGAATTACTATAAAATTTGTTTGATAGACTTAGAACACATATATGCATGATTGAATCAGTTTCAAATTTTTTTCAGCTTTAGAATACATATATGCATGATTGAATCACTATGAAATTTTTTTGACAGCCTTAGAACACATGTATGCATGATTAAATCACTATAAAAAAAATTTGTCAGGATTATTATAGATATATGCAAGATTGAATCACTATGAATTTTTTTTGACAGCCTTAGAACACATGTATGCATGATTGAGTCACTACGAATTTTTTTTACAGCCTTAGAACACATATATGCATGATTGAATTACTAAAAAATTTGTTTGACAAACTTAGAACACATATATGCATGATTGAATCAGTTTCAATTTTTTTTCAGCCTTAGAACACATGTATGCATGATTGAGTCACTATGAATTTTTTTTTCCAGCCTTAGAACACATATATGCATGATTGAATTACTATAAAATTTGTTTGACAGACTTAGAACACATATATGCATGATTAAATCAGTTTCAAATTTTTTTCAGCCTTAGAATACATATATGCATGATTGAATCACTATGAAATTTTTTTGACTGCCTTAGAACACATATATACATGGCTGATTCACTATAAATTTTTTTTGATAGCCTTAGAACACAATTATGCATGGTTGGATCACAATGAAAGTTTATTGACTTCCTTAGAACAAATATATGCATGATTGAATCACTATGAATTTTTTTTGACAATCCGAGAACACATATATGCATGATTGAATCACTATGAACTTTTTTTGACAAGCATAGAATGCGTAAATGCGTGATTCAATCACTATGAAATTTTGTTGTCAACCTTAGAACACAAATATGCATGATTGAATCACTATGAATTGTTTTTTGACAGCCTTAGAACACATATATGCATGATTTAATCACCATAAAATTTGTTTAACAGCATTAGAACACATATATGCATGATTGAATCGCTATAATTTTTTTTTGACAGCCTTAGAACACATATCTGCATGACTGAATTGCTATGAAATCTTTTTGAGAGCCTTAGAACACATATATGCATGATTGAATCACTATGAAATTTTTTTACAGCCTTAAAACAGATATATGCATGATTGAATCACTATGAAATTTTTCGGACTGCTTTAGAACACATATATGCTTGATTTAATCACTATAATTTTTTTTTGACAACCTTATTATACATATTTGCATGATTGAATCACTATGAATTTTTTTTTACAGCCTTAGAACACTTATATGCATGATTTAATCACTATACATTTTTTTAGAGTGGTAGAGCACATATATTCAAGATTGAAGCACTATGAAATTTGTTTGACAGCCTTAGAACACATTTATGCATGATTAAATCACTATGAAACTTTCTTGACAACCTTAGAGCACATGTAAGCATGATTGAATCACTATGAATTTTTTTTGACAGCATTAGAACACATATACACATGATTGAATCACTTTGAATTTTTTTTGACAACCTTAGAACACATATATGAATGATTGAATCACTATGAAATTTTTTTGAGAGCCATAGAGCACATATATGCATGATTAAAAAACTATGAATTTTTTTTTACAGCCTTAGAACACATATATGCATGATTGAATCACTATAAAAAAAATTTGTCAGGATTAGAATAGATATATGCATGATTGAATCACTATGATTTTTTTTTGACAGCCTTAGAACACATGTATGCATGATTGAGTCACTATGAAACTTTTTTTACAGCCTTAGAACACATATATGCAAGATTTAATCACTATAAAAATTTTTTGACAGCCTTAGAACACATATATGCATGATTGAACCTCTTAAATGTTTTTTGAAAGCCTTAGAATACATATCTGCATGATTGAATCACTATGAATTTTTTTTTAGAGCCTTAGAACTCATATATGCATGATTGAATCACTTTGAAACTTTTTCGAAAGCCTTAGAACACATATATGCTTGGTGGAATCACTACAAAATTTTTTTGGCAGCATTAGAACACATATATGCATGATTGAATCACTTCAAAAAAAATTTTATAACCTTAGAACACATATATGCATGATTGAATCACTATGAAATATTTTTTACAACTTTAGAACACATATATGCATGATTTAATCACTAGAAGTTTTTTTTGCCAAGCTTATTACACATATCTGCATGATAGAATCACTATGAAATTTTTTGACAGCCTTAAAACACATATGTGCATGATTGAATCACTATGAATTGTTTTTTAACAGCCTTAGAACACATATATGCATGATTTAATCACCATAAAATTTGTTTAACAGCATTAGAACACATATATGCATGATTGAATCACTATAATTTTTTTTTGATAGCCTTAGAACATATATCTGCATGGCTGAATTGCTATGAAATCTTTTTGAGAGCCTTAGAACACATATATGCATGATTGAATCACTATCAAATTTTTTTACAGCCTTAAAATACATATATGCATGATTGAATCACTATGAAATTTTTTTGACTGCTTTAGAACACATATATGCTTGATTTAATTACTATAATTTTTTTTGACAACCTTATTACACATATTTGCATGATTGAATCACTATGAATTTTTTTTGACAGACTTAGAACACATATATGCATCATTTAATCACTATACATTTTTTTACAGTGGTAGAGCACATATATTCATGATTGAAGCACTATGAATTTTTTTTGACAGCCTTAGAACACATATATGCATGATTTAATCACTATACATTTTTTTAGAGTGGTGGAGCACATATATTCATGATTGAAGCACTATGAAATTTTTTTGACAGCCTTAGAACACATATATGCATGATTAAATCACTATGAAACTTTTTTGACAACCTCAGAACACATGTAACCATGATTGAATCACTATGAATTTTTTTTGACAGCATTAGAACACATATACACATGATTGAATCACTTTGAATTTTTTTTGACAACCTTAGAACACATATATGAATGATTGAATCACTATGAAATTTTTTTGAGAGCCATAGAGCACATATATGCATGATTAAAAAACTATGAATTTTTTTTTACAGCCTTAGAACACATATATGCATGATTGAATCACTATAAAAATATTTTGTCAGGATTAGAATAGATATATGCATGATTGAATCACTATGATTTTTTTTTTACAGCCTTAGAACACATGTATGCATGATTGAGTCACTATGAAACTTTTTTTACAGCCTTAGAACACATATATGCATGATTTAATCACTATAAATTTTTTTTGACTGCCTTAGAACACATATATGCATGATTGAACCTCTTAATTTTTTTTTTAAAGCCTTAGAATACATATCTCCATGATCTAATCACTATGATTTTTTTTTAGAGCCTTAGAACTCATATATGCATGATTGAATCACTTTGAAACTTTTTTGAAAGCCTTAGAACACATATATGCTTGGTGGAATCACTACAAATTTTTTTTGGCAGCATTAGAACACATATATGCATGATTGAATCACATCAAAAAACATTTTATAACCTTAGAACACATATATGCATGATTGAATCACTATGAAATATTTTTTACAACTTTAGAACACATATATGCATGATTTAATCGCTATAAGTTTTTTTTGCCAAGCTTATTACACATATCTGCATGATTGAATCACTATGAAATTTTTTGACAGCCTTAAAACACATATGTGCATGATTGAATCACTATGAATTGTTTTTTAACAGCCTTAAAACACATATATGCATGATTTAATCACCATAAAATTTGTTTAACAGCATTAGAACACATATATGCATGATTGAATCGCTATAAATTTTTTTTGACAGCCTTATAACACATATCTGCATGACTGAATTGCTATGAAATCTTTTTGAGAGCCTTAGAACACATATATGCATGATTGAATCACTATAAAATTTTTTACAGCCTTAAAATACATATATGCTTGATTGAATCACTATGAAATTTTTTTGACTGCTTTAGAACACATATATGCTTGATTTAATCACTATAATTTTTTTTGACAACCTTATTACACATATTTGCATGATTGAATCACTATGAAATTTTTTTGACAGCCTTAGAACACATATATGCATGATTTAATTACTATACATTTTTTTAGAGTGGTAGAGCACATATATTCATGATTGAAGCACTATGAAATTTTTTTGACAGCCTTAGAACACATATATGCATGATTAAATCACTATGAAACTTTTTTGACAACCTTAGAACATATGTAAGCATGATTGAATCACTATGAATTTTTTTTGACAGCATTAGAACACATATACACATGATTGAATCACTTTGAATTTTTTTTGACAACCTTAGAACACATATATGAATGATTGAATCACTATTTAAATTTTTTTGAGAGCCATAGAGCACATATATGCATGATTAAAAAACTATGATTTTTTTTTTACAGCCTTAGAACACATATATGCATGATTGAATCACTATAAAAATATTTTGTCAGGATTAGAATAGATATATGCATGATTGAATCACTATGATTTTTTTTTGACAGCCTTAGAACACATGTATGCATGATTGAGTCACTATGAAACTTTTTTTACAGCCTTAGAACACATATATTCATGATTTAATCACTATAATTTTTTTTTGACAGCCTTAGAACACATATATGCATGATTGAACCTCTTAATTTTTTTTTTAAAGCCTTAGAATACATATCTGCATGATTGAATCACTATGATTTTTTTTTAGAGCCTTAGAACTCATATATGCATGATTGAATCACTTTGAAACTTTTTTGAAAGCCTTAGAACACATATATGCTTGGTGGAATCACTACAAATTTTTTTTGGCAGCATTAGAACACATATATGCATGATTGAATCAATTCAAAATTTTTTTTATAACCTTAGAACACATATATGCCTGATTGAATCATTATGAAATATTTTTTACAACTTTAGAACACATATATGCATGATTTAATCACTATAAATTTTTTTTGCCAAGCTTATTACACATATCTGCATGATTGAATCACTATGAAATTTTTTTGACAGCCTTAAAACAGATATGTGCATGATTGAATCACTATAAATTGTTTTTTAACAGCCTTAGAATGCATATATGCATGATTTAATCACCATAAAATTTGTTTAACAGCATTAGAACACATATATGCATGATTGAATCGCTTTAATTTTTTTTTGACAGCCTTAAGACACATATCTGCATGACTGAATTGCTATGAAATCTTTTTGAGAGCCTTAGAACACATATATGCATGATTGAATCACTATGAAATTTTTTTACAGCCTTAAAATACGTATATGCATGATTGAATCACTATGAAATTTTTTTGACTGCTTTATAACACATATATGCTTGATTTAATCACTATAAATATTTTTTGACAACCTTATAACACAAATTTGCATGATTGAATCACTATGAAATTTTTTTGACAGCCTTAGAACACATATATGCTTGATTTAATCACTATAATTTTTTTTTTACAACCTTATTACACATATTTGCATGATTGAATCACTATGAAATTTTTTTGACAGCCTTAGAACACATATATGCATGATTTAATCACTATATATTTTTTTAGAGTGGTAGAGCACATATATTCATGATTGAAGCACTATGAAATTTTTTTGACAGCCTTAGAACACATATACGCATGATTAAATCACTATGAAACTTTTTGACAACCTTAGAACACATGTAAGCATGATTGAATCACTATGAATTTTTTTTGACAGCATTAGAACACATATACACATGATTGAATCACTTTGAATTTTTTTTGACAACCTTAGAACACATATATGAATGATTGAATCACTATGAAATTTTTTTGAGAGCCATAGAGCACATATATGCATGATTAAAAAACTATGAATTTTTTTTTACAGCCTTAGAACACATATATGCATGATTGAATCACTATAAAATTTTTTTGTCAGGATTAGAATAGATATATGCATGATTGAATCACTATGATTTTTTTTAACAGCCTTAGAACACATGTATGCATGATTGAGTCACTATGAAACTTTTTTTACAGCCTTAGAACACATATATGCATGATTTAATCACTATAATTTTTTTTTGACAGCCTTAGAACACATTTATGCAAGATTGAACCTCTTAAATTTTTTTTGAAAGCCTTAGAATACATATCTGCATGATTGAATCACTATGAAATTTTTTTTAGAGTCTTAGAACTCATATATGCATGATTGCATCACTTTGAAACTTTTTTGAAAGCCTTAGAACACATATATGCTTGGTGGAATCACTATAATTTTTTTTGGCAGCATTAGAACACATATATGCATGATTGAATCACTTCAAAAAAAATTTTATAACCTTAGAACACATATATGCATGATTGAATCACTATGAAATATTTTTTACAACTTTAGAACACATATATGCATGATTTAATCACTTTAGAACACATATATGCATGATTTAATGACTATGAATTTTTTGACAAGCTTATTACACATATCTGCATGATTGAATCACTATGAAATTTTTTTGACAGCGTTAAAACACATATGTGCATGATTGAATCACTATGATTTTTTTTTCACAGCCTTAGAAAATATATACATGATTGAATCAATTTAATTTTTTTTGAGAGCCTTAGAACACATACATGCAAGATTGAATCACCATGATTTTTTTTTTAGAGCCTTACAACACAAATATGCATGATTGAATCACTATAAAAATTTTTTGACTGCCTTAGAACACATATATGCATGATTGAGTCACTATGAAATTTTTTTCACAACCCTAGAAAACAGATATACATGATTGAATCACTATGATTTTTTTTTGACAATTGTACAATGCGTATATGCATGATTCAATCACTATACTTTTTTTTTGACAACCTTAGAACACATATATGCATGATTGAATCACTACAATTTTTTTTTGGTAGCAATAGAGCATATATATACATGATTGAATCACAATGATTTTTTTTTAAAGCCTTAGAACACAAATTTGCTTGATTGAATCTATATGAAAATTTTTTGACAGCCTTAGAACAAATATATGAATGATTGAATCACTATAAATTTTTTTTGACAACTTCAGAACATATGTATGCATGATTGAATCACTATGAATTTTTTTTAACAGACTTGGAATATATATGTGCTTGATTGAACCACTAACAAAAAAATTTAACAGCCTTGGAAAAAATGTATGCATCATTGAATCACTATGAAATTTTTTTGACAGCCTTAGAACACATATATGCATGATTGAATCACTATGAATTTTTTTTATGGCATTACAACACATATATGCATGACTGAATCCTTATGAATTTTTTTTTACAGCCTTAGAACACATTGAATCACAATAATTTTTTTTTGACAAACTTAGAACGATATCTGATAAATTGAAACACTAGGAAATTTTTTTGGCACCCTTAGAACACATATATGCATGATTGAGTCACTATAAAATTTTTTTGACAACCTTAGGACACATATATGCATGATTGAATTACTATAAAAAAATTTTGATAGCCTTAGACATGTATATATATATATATGATTGAATAACTATTTTTTTTATCGCATTAGAACACATATATGAATGATTGAATCACTATAAAAAAATTTTGACAGCCTTAGAACACATATATGTCTGATTAATTAACTATAAATTTTTTTTGACAGCCTTAGGATATGTATATGCATGAAATCACTATGAATTTTTTTTACAGCCTTAGAACACATATATGCATGATTGAATCACTACAAAAAATTTTTTACGGCCTTAGAACACATATATGCATGATTAAATCTCTATGAATTTTTTTTGATAGATTTAGAACACATATATGCATGATTGAATCACTCTAAATTTTTTTTTACAGTGTTAGAACACATATATGCTTGTTTGAACCGCTATGATTTTTTTTATAACTTAGGACATGTATATGCATGATTGAATCACTATGAAATTTTTTTGATACCCTTATAAGACAAATATGCATGATTGAATCACTATGACATTTTTTTTACAACCTTAGAACACATATACGCATGATTGAATCACTATAAAATTTGTTTGATAGCATTAAAACAAATACATGCATGATTGAATCACAAAAATTTTTTTTGCAGCCTTAGAACACATCCACATTATTGAATCACTATAAATTTTTTTTCACAGCCATAGAACACATATATACATGATTGAAGCAGTATAAAAAAATGATGACAACCTTAGAACACATATATGCATGATTAAATCTCTATGAATTTTTTTTGATAGATTTAGAACACATATATGCATGATTGAATCACTCAAATTTTTTTTTGACAGAGTTAGGACACATATACGCTTGTTTGAATCACTATGAATTTTTTTCGATAACTTAGGACACGTATATGCATGATTGAGTCACTATGAAATTTTTTGACAGCCTTAGAACACAAATATGCATGATTGAATGCCTATGAATTTTTTTTGACAACCTTAGAACACATATCTACATTATGCATGATTGAATAACTACAAAATTTGTTTGATAGCATTAGAACACATATATGCATGATTGAGTCATAAATTTTTTTTTTTACTACCTTAGAACACATATCTACATTATTGAATCACTATAAAATTTTTTTGACAACCTTAGAACACATATATGCATGATTGATGCACTATAAAAAAATTTTTACAGCCTTAGAACACATATACACAAGATTGAATCACTATGAATTTTTTTTGATAGCCTTAGAACACAAATTGCATGATTGAATCGGTATGAATTTTTTTTTACTGCCACGGAACACATATATGCATGATTGAATCACAATGAAAATTTTTTGACAGCCCGACAACACATATATTCATGATTGAATCATTGTGATATTTTTTTTAAAAGCATAGAACTTGTATATGCATGATTGAATCACTATAATTTTTTTTTTAACAACCGTAGAACACAAATATGCATGATTGAATCACAATGATTTTTTTTTAGAGCCGTAGAACATATATGCATGTTTGAAAAACTATGAAATTTTTTTGACAGCCCTAGAACATATATATGCCTGATTGAATCACTATGTAATTTTTTTGACAACCTTAGAACACATATATGCATGAATGATTTTTTTTTTACAGCATTAGAATACATATATGCATGATGGAATTACTATATAATTTGTTTGACATACTTAGAACACATATATGCATGATTGAATCACTTTCAAATTTTTTTCAGCCTTAGAATACATATATGCATGATACAATCACTATGAATTTTTTTTGACTGCCTTAGAACACATATATACATGGCTGATTCACTATAAATTGTTTTTGATAGCCTTAGAACACAATTTTGCATGATTGGATCACTATGAAATTTTATTGACTGCCTTAGAACACATATATGCATGATTGAATCACTATGAATTTTTTTTGACAATCCGAGGACACATATATCCATGATTGAATCACTATGAACTTTTTTTTACAAGCATAGAATGCGTATATGCGTGATTCAATGACTATGAATTTTTTTTGACAACCTTAGAACACATATATGCATGATTGAATCACTATGAATTTTTTTTAACAGCCTTAGAATACATATATGCATGATTTAATCACCATAAAATTTGTTTAACAGCATTAGAACACATATATGCATGATTGAATCCCTATAAATTTTTTTTGACAGCCTTAGAACACATATTTGCATGACTGAATTGCTATGAAAGCTTTTTGAGAGCCTTAAAACACAAATATGCATGATTGAATCACTATGAATTTTTTTTACAGCCTTAAAACACATATATGCATGATTGAATCACTATGAAATTTTTTTAACTGCTTTAGAACACATATATGCTTGATTTAATCACTATAAATTTTGTTTGACATCCATATTACACATATTTGCATGATTGAATCACTATGAAATTTTTTTGACAGCCTTAGAACACATATTTGCATGATTTAATCACTATAGATTTTTTTTAGAGTGGTAGAGCACATATATTCATGATTGAAACACTACGAAATTTTTTTGACAGCCTTAGAACACATATATGCATGATTAAATCGCTATGATTTTTTTTGTGACAACATTAGATCACATATATGCATGATCGAATAGCTAATATTTTTTTGACACCATTCTTAGAACACATCTCTACATGATTGAATCACTTTGAACTTTTTTTAACAGCCTTAGAACACATATATGCATGATTGAAACAATATAGAAAATTTTTTAAAGCCTTAGAACACATATATACAAGATAGAATCACTATGAAGTTTTTTTGATAGACTTAGAACACAAATTGCATGATTGAATCACTATGAAATTTTTTTGACTACCTCAGAACACATATATGCATCATTGAATCACAATGAAATTTTTTTGACTGCCCAAGAACACATACATGCATGATTGAATCATGCATGAATTTTTTTTGAAAAACATAGAACGTGTATATGCATGATTGAATCACTATAATTTTTTTTGACAACCGTAGACCATAAATATGCATGATTGAATCACACTGAAAATTTTTTGACAGCCTTAGTACACATATATGCCTGTTTGAAAAACTATGAAATTTTTTTGACAACCTTAGAACACATATATGTATGATTGAGTCACTACAAATTTTTTTTGGAAGCATTAGAACACATATATGCATGATTGAATCACCATGAAAGTTTTTTGACAGCCTTAGAGCACATATAAGCATGATTGAATCATTATGAATGTTTTTTTACAATCTTAGAACACATATATGCGTGATTGAATCACTATAAAATTTGTTTGAAAGACCTAGAACACATATATGCATTATTGAATCACTATGAAAATTTTTTGACAGCCTTAGAACATATATGTACACGATTGAATCACTATAAATATTTTTTTAGAGCCTTAGATCACAAATATGCATGATTGAATCACTATGAAATTTTTTTGACAGCCTTAGAACACATATATTTATGATTGAAACACTATGAATTTTTTTTGACAACCCTAGAAAACATATATGCATGATTGAATCACTGTGAATTTGTTTTGACAGCCTTAGAACACATATGCATGATTGAATCGCTATAGAATTTGTTTGACATCATTAGAACACATATATGCATGATTGAATCACAATAAAACTTTTTTGACAGCCTTAGAACACATATCTGCATGATTTAATCACTATGAATTTTTTTGAGAGCCTTAGAACACATATATGCACAATTGAATCAGTATGAAAGTTTTTTGACAGCCTTAGAACACATATATGCATGATTGAATTACTAAAAAAAAATTTTGACAGCATTACAACACATATATCCAAGATTGAATCTCTATAAAAAAATTTTGACAACCTTAGAATACATGTCTGCATGATTGAATCACTATAAAAAAATTTTGACAGCCTTAGAACACATTAATGCACGATTGAATCACTATAAAGTTTGATAGCATTACAACACATATATGAATGACTGAATCACTATGAATTTTTTTTAAAAGCCTTAGAAGAATTTAATCACCCTGATTTTTTTTTACAGGCTTAGAACATATATATGCATGATTAAATTACTATGAAATTTTTTTGACAGCCTTAGAACACATATATACATAATTGATTCAGTATAATTTTTTTTTGGAGCTTTGGCCCCATATATACATGATTGAATCATTATTTAATTGTTTTGACAGCCAAAAAACTCAAATATGCGTGATTGAATCACTAGAAATTTTTTTTGAGAGCGTTAGAACAAACATATATATGATTGAATCACTATAAATTTTTTTTGACAACCTTAGAATACATTTCTGAATGATTGAATCACTATGACTTTTTTTTTACAGCCTTAGAACATTTATATGCATGATTGATTCACTATGAATTTTTTTCGACAGCCTTAGAACACACATATATGCATAATTGAATCACTATGATTTTTTTTGACACCCTTAGAACATTTATGAGCATGATTTAATCGCTATAATTTTTTTTTGACAGGCTTAGAACACATATATGCACCATTGAATCACTATGAAATTATTTTTATAGCATTAGAACACATATATCCATGATTAAATCACTATGAAACTGGTTTGACAGCTTTAGAACACATATATGCGTGATTGAATCTCTAGAATTTTTTTTTGAGAGCATTAGAACACATATATTCAAGATTCAAACACTAAATTTTTTGACAACCTTAGAACACATATCTCCATGATTGAATCACTACGATTTTTTTTCACTATGAAATTTTTTTAACAGCCTTAGAACACATACATGCATGATTGAATTACTATAAAATTTTTTTGACAGCATTAGAACACATATATCCAAGATTGAATCACTATGAAAATTTTTTAACAACCCTAGAACACATATATGCATAATTGAATCACTATGAAATATTTTTGACAGCCTTAAAACACATATCTGCATGATTGAATCACTATAAAATTTGTTGGACAGACTTATAACACATATATGCATGATTGAATCACTGTGAAATTTTTTTGACAGCCTTAGAACACATATACACAAGATTGAATCACTATAATTTTTTTTGACAAACTTAGAACACATATATGCATGATTGAATCACTATGATTTTTTTTTTGACAGCTTTAGAACACAAATATGCATGATTGAATTACTGTAAAATTTTGTTGACAGCATTAGAACACATATATCAAAGATTGAATCACTATAAAAATTTTTTTACAACCTCAGAACACATATCAGCATGATTGAATCAATATAAATAATTTTTGACAGCCTTATAACAAATATATATGAATCATTGAATCACTATGAAATTTTTTTGACAGCGTTAGAACACATATATGTATGATTGAATCTCTATAAAAAAAGATTGACAACCTTAGAGCACATATTTGCTTGATTGAATCACAATGAAATTTTTTTGATAGCGTTAGAACACATATATGCATTATTGGATCTCTATAAAAAAATCTAAGAGCATCAGAACACATATATGCAAGATTGAATCACTATGAATTTTGTTTGATAGCCTTAGAACAAATATATGCATGATTGAATCACTATGAATTTTTCTTATAGCTGTAGAACACATATATCCATAATTGAAGCACTATGAAATTTTTTTTACAGTCTTAGAACACATATATGCATGATTAAAACACTATGAATTTTTTTTTACACCATTAGAACACATATGCATGATTAAATCACTATAAAACTTTTTTGACAACATTAGAACACAAGTAAGCATGATTGAATCACTAGGAATTTTTTTTGACAGCATTAGAACACTTATATGCATGATTGAATCACTATGATTTTTTTTTTATAACCATAGAACGCGTATATGCATGATTAAATCCCTATGAATTTTTTTGGAAAACCTTAGAACACATATATGCATGATTGAATCACTATGAAATTTTTTTGAGAGCCTTAGAGCACATATATGCATGATTGAACAACTCTGAAATTTTTTTGAGAGCCTTAGAACACATATATGCATGATTGAAAAACTATGAATTTTTTTTGAGAGCCTTAGAATACCTATATGCATGATTGAATCACTACAAAATTTGTTTGACAGCCTTAGAACATATATATGCATGATTGAATCACTTAAATTTTTTTTTGACAGCCTTAGAATACATATCTGCATGATTGAATCACAATGAATTTTTTTTGAGAGCCTTAGAACTCATATATGCATGATTGAATCACTATGAAATTTTTTTGACTGCCTTAGAACATATATATGCTTGGTGGAATCACTACAACTTTTTTTTTGGCAGAATTAGAACACATATATGCATGATTGAATCACCATGAAATTTTTTTACAACCTTAGAACACATATATGCATGATTGAATCACTATGAAATTTATTTGACAGCTTTAGAACACAAATATGCATGATTGAATCACTAAAAAAAAATTTTGACATCCTTAAAAAATATATACATGATTGAATCACCTTAAAAAATTTTTGAGAGACTTAGAACACATACATGCAAGATTGAATCACCATGAATTTTTTTTGAGAGCCTTATAACACAAATATGCATGATTGAATCACTATGAAATTTTTTTGACAGCCTTAGAACACATATATGCATGATTCAATAACTATGATTTTTTTCTGACAACCCTAGAACACAAATATGCAAGATTGAATCACTATGAATTTTTTTTGACAACCATACATTGCGTATATGCATGATTCAATCACTATGAAATTTTTTGACAACCTTAGAACACATATATGCGTGATTGAATCACTACAATTTTTTTTTTTTAGCAATAGAGCACATATATGCATGATTGAATCACTATGAAGTTTTTTTGATAGCATTAGAACACATGTATGCATGACCGAATCACTATGAAATTTTTTTGACAGCCATAGAACATATATATGCATGAATAAATTACTACAAATTTTTTTGGCAGCATTAGAACACATATATCCAAGATTGAATGACCATAAAAATTTTTGACAACCTTAGAACACATATATGCATGATTGAATCACTATGATTTTTTTTTGACAGCCTTAGAACACATATATGCATGATTGAATCACTATGATTTTTTTTTTGAAAGCCTTAGAATACATATATGCATGAATGAATTACTATAAAAATTTTTTTACGGCTATAGAACACATATATCGAGATTGAATCACTATAAAAAAATTTTACAACCTTAGAACACATATCTGGATGATTGAATCACTATAAAAAAAATTTGACAGCCTTATAACACATATATACATCATTGAATCACTAAAAAAAAATTTTGACAGCAGTAGAACACATATATGCATGATTGAATCACTGTAAAAAAAATTTGACAACGTTAGAGCACATGTATGCATGATTGAATCACAATGCAATATTTTTGCCATCCTTAGAAAACATATATGCATGATTGAATCACTATGATTTTTTTTAAGAGCATCATAACATATATATGCAAGATTGAATCACTATGGAAATTTTTTTATAGCCTTAGAACAAATATATTCATGATTTAATCAATATGAAATTTTTTTCATAGATGTAGAACACACATATTCATGATTGAAGCACTATAAAAAAAATTTGACAGCCTTAAAACCCATATATGCTTGATTAAAACACTATGATTTTTTTTTTACAGCATTAAAACACATATATACATGATTGAATCACTATGAATTTTTTTTAACAACATTAGAACACATATATGCATGATTAAATGACTATGAAACTTTTTTGACAACATTAGAACACATATAAGAATGATTGAATCACTATGAACTTTTTTTTACCGCATTAGAATACATATATGCATGATTGAATCACAATGATTTTTTTTGACAACCATTATGCAAGATTGAATCGCTATAAACTTTTTTAACAGGCTTAGAACATATATATGCAAGATTGAATCACTATGAGTTTTTTTTCACAGCCTTAGAACACATATATGCATGATTGAATTACTTAAAAAAAGATTTAACCGCATTAGAACACATATATGCGAGATTGAATCAGTATAAAATTTTTTTTACAACCTTAGAACACATATCTGCATGATTGAATCGCAATAAAAAAAATTTTGACAGCCTTATAACACATATATTAAAACATGTCTATTTGATTGAATCACTATAAACTTTTTTAACGGGCTTAGAACACATATATGCTTGATTGAATCACTATGAATTTTTTTTGACAAGCTTAGAACACATATATGCATGTTTGAATTACAATAGATTTTTTTTATAGCATTAGAACACATATATCCAAGATTGAATCACTATGAAATTTTTTTTACAACCTTAGAACACATATCTGTATGATTGAATCACTATAAAAAAAAATTGATAGCCTTATAACACATATATGCAGCATTGAATCACTATGAATTTTTTTTACAGCGTTAGAACACATATATGCATGATTGAATCACTATAAAAAAAAATTGACAACCTTAGAGCACATATATGCACGATTGAATCACAATGAATTTTTTTTTACAGCCTTAGAACACAAATATGCATGAATGAATCTCTATAAAAAAATTTAAGAGCATCAGAACACATATATGCAAGAGTGAATCACTATGGAATTTTTTTGATAGCCTTAAAACAAATATATGCATGATTAAATCATTATGATTTTTTTTTATAGCTGTAGAACACATATATTCATGATTGAAGCACTATGAATTTTATTTGACAGCATTAGAACACATATATGCTTGATTAAATCACTATGAAACTTTTTTGACAACCTTCGAACACATGTAAGCATGAATGAATCACTATGATTTTTTTTTTACAGCATTAGAACACATATACACATGATTGAATCACTTTAAATTTTTTTTGACAACCTTAGAACACATATATGAATGATTGAATCAATATGAAATTTTTTTGAGAGCCATAGAGCACATATATGCATGATTAAAAAACTATGAATTTTTTTTTACAGCCTTAGAACACATATATGCATGATTGAATCACTATAAAAAAAATTTGTCGGGATTAGAATAGATATATGCATGATTGAATCACTATGAATTTTTTTTGACAGCCTTAGAACACATGTATGCATGATTGAGTCACTATGATTTTTTTTTTACAGCCTTAGAACACATATATGCATGATCGAATTACTATAAAATTTGTTTGATAGACTTAGAACACATATATGCATGATTGAATCAGTTTCAAATTTTTTTCAGCTTTAGAATACATATATGCATGATTGAATCACTATGAATTTTTTTTGACAGCCTTAGAACACATGTATGCATGATTAAATCACTATAAAAAAATTTGTCAGGATTATTATAGATATATGCAAGATTGAATCACTATGAATTTTTTTTGACAGCCTTAGAACACATGTATGCATGATTGAGTCACTACGAATTTTTTTTACAGCCTTAGAACACATATATGCATGATTGAATTACTAAAAAATTTGTTTGACAAACTTAGAACACATATATGCATGATTGAATCAGTTTCAATTTTTTTTCAGCCTTAGAACACATGTATGCATGATTGAGTCACTATGAATTTTTTTTTCCAGCCTTAGAACACATATATGCATGATTGAATTACTATAAAATTTGTTTGACAGACTTAGAACACATATATGCATGATTAAATCAGTTTCAAATTTTTTTCAGCCTTAGAATACATATATGCATGATTGAATCACTATGAAATTTTTTTGACTGCCTTAGAACACATATATACATGGCTGATTCACTATAAATTTTTTTTGATAGCCTTAGAACACAATTATGCATGGTTGGATCACAATGAAAGTTTATTGACTTCCTTAGAACAAATATATGCATGATTGAATCACTATGAATTTTTTTTGACAATCCGAGAACACATATATGCATGATTGAATCACTATGAACTTTTTTTGACAAGCATAGAATGCGTAAATGCGTGATTCAATCACTATGAAATTTTGTTGTCAACCTTAGAACACAAATATGCATGATTGAATCACTATGAATTGTTTTTTGACAGCCTTAGAACACATATATGCATGATTTAATCACCATAAAATTTGTTTAACAGCATTAGAACACATATATGCATGATTGAATCGCTATAATTTTTTTTTGACAGCCTTAGAACACATATCTGCATGACTGAATTGCTATGAAATCTTTTTGAGAGCCTTAGAACACATATATGCATGATTGAATCACTATGAAATTTTTTTACAGCCTTAAAACAGATATATGCATGATTGAATCACTATGAAATTTTTCGGACTGCTTTAGAACACATATATGCTTGATTTAATCACTATAATTTTTTTTTGACAACCTTATTATACATATTTGCATGATTGAATCACTATGAATTTTCTTTTACAGCCTTAGAACACTTATATGCATGATTTAATCACTATACATTTTTTTAGAGTGGTAGAGCACATATATTCAAGATTGAAGCACTATGAAATTTGTTTGACAGCCTTAGAACACATTTATGCATGATTAAATCACTATGAAACTTTCTTGACAACCTTAGAGCACATGTAAGCATGATTGAATCACTATGAATTTTTTTTGACAGCATTAGAACACATATACACATGATTGAATCACTTTGAATTTTTTTTGACAACCTTAGAACACATATATGAATGATTGAATCACTATGAAATTTTTTTGAGAGCCATAGAGCACATATATGCATGATTAAAAAACTATGAATTTTTTTTTACAGCCTTAGAACACATATATGCATGATTGAATCACTATAAAAAAAATTTGTCAGGATTAGAATAGATATATGCATGATTGAATCACTATGATTTTTTTTTGACAGCCTTAGAACACATGTATGCATGATTGAGTCACTATGAAACTTTTTTTACAGCCTTAGAACACATATATGCAAGATTTAATCACTATAAAAATTTTTTGACAGCCTTAGAACACATATATGCATGATTGAACCTCTTAAATGTTTTTTGAAAGCCTTAGAATACATATCTGCATGATTGAATCACTATGAATTTTTTTTTAGAGCCTTAGAACACATATATGCATGATTGAATCACTTTGAAACTTTTTCGAAAGCCTTAGAACACATATATGCTTGGTGGAATCACTACAAAATTTTTTTGGCAGCATTAGAACACATATATGCATGATTGAATCACTTCAAAAAAAATTTTATAACCTTAGAACACATATATGCATGATTGAATCACTATGAAATATTTTTTACAACTTTAGAACACATATATGCATGATTTAACCACTAGAAGTTTTTTTTGCCAAGCTTATTACACATATCTGCATGATAGAATCACTATAAAATTTTTTGACAGCCTTAAAACACATATGTGCATGATTGAATCACTATGAATTGTTTTTTAACAGCCTTAGAACACATATATGCATGATTTAATCACCATAAAATTTGTTTAACAGCATTAGAACACATATATGCATGATTGAATCACTATAATTTTTTTTTGATAGCCTTAGAACATATATCTGCATGGCTGAATTGCTATGAAATCTTTTTGAGAGCCTTAGAACACATATATGCATGATTGAATCACTATCAAATTTTTTTACAGCCTTAAAATACATATATGCATGATTGAATCACTATGAAATTTTTTTGACTGCTTTAGAACACATATATGCTTGATTTAATTACTATAATTTTTTTTGACAACCTTATTACACATATTTGCATGATTGAATCACTATGAATTTTTTTTGACAGACTTAGAACACATATATGCATCATTTAATCACTATACATTTTTTTACAGTGGTAGAGCACATATATTCATGATTGAAGCACTATGAATTTTTTTTGACAGCCTTAGAACACATATATGCATGATTTAATCACTATACATTTTTTTAGAGTGGTGGAGCACATATATTCATGATTGAAGCACTATGAAATTTTTTTGACAGCCTTAGAACACATATATGCATGATTAAATCACTATGAAACTTTTTTGACAACCTCAGAACACATGTAACCATGATTGAATCACTATGAATTTTTTTTGACAGCATTAGAACACATATACACATGATTGAATCACTTTGAATTTTTTTTGACAACCTTAGAACACATATATGAATGATTGAATCACTATCAAATTTTTTTGAGAGCCATAGAGCACATATATGCATGATTAAAAAACTATGAATTTTTTTTTACAGCCTTAGAACACATATATGCATGATTGAATCACTATAAAAATATTTTGTCAGGATTAGAATAGATATATGCATGATTGAATCACTATGATTTTTTTTTTACAGCCTTAGAACACATGTATGCATGATTGAGTCACTATGAAACTTTTTTTACAGCCTTAGAACACATATATGCATGATTTAATCACTATAAATTTTTTTTGACTGCCTTAGAACACATATATGCATGATTGAACCTCTTAATTTTTTTTTTAAAGCCTTAGAATACATATCTCCATGATCTAATCACTATGATTTTTTTTTAGAGCCTTAGAACTCATATATGCATGATTGAATCACTTTGAAACTTTTTTGAAAGCCTTAGAACACATATATGCTTGGTGGAATCACTACAAATTTTTTTTGGCAGCATTAGAACACATATATGCATGATTGAATCACATCAAAAAACATTTTATAACCTTAGAACACATATATGCATGATTGAATCACTATGAAATATTTTTTACAACTTTAGAACACATATATGCATGATTTAATCACTATAAGTTTTTTTTGCCAAGCTTATTACACATATCTGCATGATTGAATCACTATGAAATTTTTTGACAGCCTTAAAACACATATGTGCATGATTGAATCACTATGAATTGTTTTTTAACAGCCTTAAAACACATATATGCATGATTTAATCACCATAAAATTTGTTTAACAGCATTAGAACACATATATGCATGATTGAATCGCTATAAATTTTTTTTGACAGCCTTATAACACATATCTGCATGACTGAATTGCTATGAAATCTTTTTGAGAGCCTTAGAACACATATATGCATGATTGAATCACTATAAAATTTTTTACAGCCTTAAAATACATATATGCTTGATTGAATCACTATGAAATTTTTTTGACTGCTTTAGAACACATATATGCTTGATTTAATCACTATAATTTTTTTTGACAACCTTATTACACATATTTGCATGATTGAATCACTATGAAATTTTTTTGACAGCCTTAGAACACATATATGCATGATTTAATTACTATACATTTTTTTAGAGTGGTAGAGCACATATATTCATGATTGAAGCACTATGAAATTTTTTTGACAGCCTTAGAACACATATATGCATGATTAAATCACTATGAAACTTTTTTGACAACCTTAGAACATATGTAAGCATGATTGAATCACTATGAATTTTTTTTGACAGCATTAGAACACATATACACATGATTGAATCACTTTGAATTTTTTTTGACAACCTTAGAACACATATATGAATGATTGAATCACTATTTAAATTTTTTTGAGAGCCATAGAGCACATATATGCATGATTAAAAAACTATGATTTTTTTTTTACAGCCTTAGAACACATATATGCATGATTGAATCACTATAAAAATATTTTGTCAGG
The DNA here is from genome assembly GCF_984573655.1 of Nuphar pumila. NCBI lineage: Eukaryota > Viridiplantae > Streptophyta > Magnoliopsida > Nymphaeales > Nymphaeaceae > Nuphar > Nuphar pumila. The sequence goes on from NC_143249.1 coordinate 101,187,596, forward strand.
ATTAGAATAGATATATGCATGATTGAATCACTATGATTTTTTTTTGACAGCCTTAGAACACATGTATGCATGATTGAGTCACTATGAAACTTTTTTTACAGCCTTAGAACACATATATTCATGATTTAATCACTATAATTTTTTTTTGACAGCCTTAGAACACATATATGCATGATTGAACCTCTTAATTTTTTTTTTAAAGCCTTAGAATACATATCTGCATGATTGAATCACTATGATTTTTTTTTAGAGCCTTAGAACTCATATATGCATGATTGAATCACTTTGAAACTTTTTTGAAAGCCTTAGAACACATATATGCTTGGTGGAATCACTACAAATTTTTTTTGGCAGCATTAGAACACATATATGCATGATTGAATCAATTCAAAATTTTTTTTATAACCTTAGAACACATATATGCCTGATTGAATCATTATGAAATATTTTTTACAACTTTAGAACACATATATGCATGATTTAATCACTATAAATTTTTTTTGCCAAGCTTATTACACATATCTGCATGATTGAATCACTATGAAATTTTTTTGACAGCCTTAAAACAGATATGTGCATGATTGAATCACTATAAATTGTTTTTTAACAGCCTTAGAATGCATATATGCATGATTTAATCACCATAAAATTTGTTTAACAGCATTAGAACACATATATGCATGATTGAATCGCTTTAATTTTTTTTTGACAGCCTTAAGACACATATCTGCATGACTGAATTGCTATGAAATCTTTTTGAGAGCCTTAGAACACATATATGCATGATTGAATCACTATGAAATTTTTTTACAGCCTTAAAATACGTATATGCATGATTGAATCACTATGAAATTTTTTTGACTGCTTTATAACACATATATGCTTGATTTAATCACTATAAATATTTTTTGACAACCTTATAACACAAATTTGCATGATTGAATCACTATGAAATTTTTTTGACAGCCTTAGAACACATATATGCTTGATTTAATCACTATAATTTTTTTTTTACAACCTTATTACACATATTTGCATGATTGAATCACTATGAAATTTTTTTGACAGCCTTAGAACACATATATGCATGATTTAATCACTATATATTTTTTTAGAGTGGTAGAGCACATATATTCATGATTGAAGCACTATGAAATTTTTTTGACAGCCTTAGAACACATATACGCATGATTAAATCACTATGAAACTTTTTGACAACCTTAGAACACATGTAAGCATGATTGAATCACTATGAATTTTTTTTGACAGCATTAGAACACATATACACATGATTGAATCACTTTGAATTTTTTTTGACAACCTTAGAACACATATATGAATGATTGAATCACTATGAAATTTTTTTGAGAGCCATAGAGCACATATATGCATGATTAAAAAACTATGAATTTTTTTTTACAGCCTTAGAACACATATATGCATGATTGAATCACTATAATTTTTTTTTGTCAGGATTAGAATAGATATATGCATGATTGAATCACTATGATTTTTTTTAACAGCCTTAGAACACATGTATGCATGATTGAGTCACTATGAAACTTTTTTTACAGCCTTAGAACACATATATGCATGATTTAATCACTATAATTTTTTTTTGACAGCCTTAGAACACATTTATGCAAGATTGAACCTCTTAAATTTTTTTTGAAAGCCTTAGAATACATATCTGCATGATTGAATCACTATGAAATTTTTTTTAGAGTCTTAGAACTCATATATGCATGATTGCATCACTTTGAAACTTTTTTGAAAGCCTTAGAACACATATATGCTTGGTGGAATCACTATAATTTTTTTTGGCAGCATTAGAACACATATATGCATGATTGAATCACTTCAAAAAAAATTTTATAACCTTAGAACACATATATGCATGATTGAATCACTATGAAATATTTTTTACAACTTTAGAACACATATATGCATGATTTAATCACTTTAGAACACATATATGCATGATTTAATGACTATGAATTTTTTGACAAGCTTATTACACATATCTGCATGATTGAATCACTATGAAATTTTTTTGACAGCGTTAAAACACATATGTGCATGATTGAATCACTATGATATGTTTTTTAACAGCCTTAGAACACATATATGCATGATTTAATCACCATAAAATTTGTTTAACAGCATTAGAACACATATATGCATGATTAAATCACTATAATTTTTTTTTGATAGCCTTAGAACATATATCTGCATGGCTGAATTGCTATGAAATCTTTTTGAGAGCCTTAGAACACATATATGCATGATTGAATCACTATCAAATTTTTTTACAGCCTTAAAATACATATATGCATGATTGAATCACTATGAAATTTTTTTGACTGCTTTAGAACACATATATGCTTGATTTAATTACTATAATTTTTTTCGACAACCTTATTACACATATTTGCATGATTGAATCACTATGAATTTTTTTTGACAGACTTAGAACACATATATGCATCATTTAATCACTATACATTTTTTTACAGTGGTAGAGCACATATATTCATGATTGAAGCACTATGATTTTTTTTTGACAGCCTTAGAACACATATATGCATGATTTAATCACTATACATTTTTTTAGAGTGGTGGAGCACATATATTCATGATTGAAGCACTATGAAATTTTTTTGACAGCCTTAGAACACATATATGCATGATTAAATCACTATGAAACTTTTTTGACAACCTCAGAACACATGTAACCATGATTGAATCACTATGAATTTTTTTTGACAGCATTAGAACACATATACACATGATTGAATCACTTTGAATTTTTTTTGACAACCTTAGAACACATATATGAATGATTGAATCACTATGAAATTTTTTTGAGAGCCATAGAGCACATATATGCATGATTAAAAAACTATGAATTTTTTTTTTACAGCCTTAGAACACATATATGCATGATTGAATCACTATAAAAATATTTTGTCAGGATTAGAATAGATATATGCATGATTCAATCACTATGATTTTTTTTTTACAGCCTTAGAACACATGTATGCATGATTGAGTCACTATGAAACTTTTTTTACAGCCTTAGAACACATATATGCATGATTTAATCACTATAAATTTTTTTTGACTGCCTTAGAACACATATATGCATGATTGAACCTCTTAATTTTTTTTTTAAAGCCTTAGAATACATATCTCCATGATCTAATCACTATGATTTTTTTTTAGAGCCTTAGAACTCATATATGCATGATTGAATCACTTTGAAACTTTTTTGAAAGCCTTAGAACACATATATGCTTGGTGGAATCACTACAAATTTTTTTTGGCAGCATTAGAACACATATATGCATGATTGAATCACTTCAAAAAACATTTTATAACCTTAGAACACATATATGCATGATTGAATCACTATGAAATATTTTTTACAACTTTAGAACACATATATGCATGATTTAATCACTATAAGTTTTTTTTGCCAAGCTTATTACACATATCTGCATGATTGAATCACTATGAAATTTTTTGACAGCCTTAAAACACATATGTGCATGATTGAATCACTATGAATTGTTTTTTAACAGCCTTAAAACACATATATGCATGATTTAATCACCATAAAATTTGTTTAACAGCATTAGAACACATATATGCATGATTGAATCGCTATAAATTTTTTTTGACAGCCTTATAACACATATCTGCAGGACTGAATTGCTATGAAATCTTTTTGAGAGCCTTAGAACACATATATGCATGATTGAATCACTATGAAATTTTTTACAGCCTTAAAATACATATATGCTTGATTGAATCACTATGAAATTTTTTTGACTGCTTTAGAACACATATATGCTTGATTTAATCACTATAATTTTTTTTGACAACCTTATTACACATATTTGCATGATTGAATCACTATGAAATTTTTTTGACAGCCTTAGAACACATATATGCATGATTTAATTACTATACATTTTTTTAGAGTGGTAGAGCACATATATTCATGATTGAAGCACTATGAAATTTTTTTGACAGCCTTAGAACACATATATGCATGATTAAATCACTATGAAACTTTTTTGACAACCTTAGAACATATGTAAGCATGATTGAATCACTATGAATTTTTTTTGACAGCATTAGAACACATATACACATGATTGAATCACTTTGAATTTTTTTTTACTACCTTAGAACACATATATGAATGATTGAATCACTATTTAAATTTTTTTGAGAGCCATAGAGCACATATATGCATGATTAAAAAACTATGATTTTTTTTTTTACAGCCTTAGAACACATATATGCATGATTGAATCACTATAAAAATATTTTGTCAGGATTAGAATAGATATATGCATGATTGAATCACTATGATTTTTTTTTGACAGCCTTAGAACACATGTATGCATGATTGAGTCACTATGAAACTTTTTTTACAGCCTTAGAACACATATATTCATGATTTAATCACTATAATTTTTTTTTGACAGCCTTAGAACACATATATGCATGATTGAACCTCTTAATTTTTTTTTTAAAGCCTTAGAATACATATCTGCATGATTGAATCACTATGATTTTTTTTTAGAGCCTTAGAACTCATATATGCATGATTGAATCACTTTGAAACTTTTTTGAAAGCCTTAGAACACATATATGCTTGGTGGAATCACTACAAATTTTTTTTGGCAGCATTAGAACACATATATGCATGATTGAATCAATTCAAAATTTTTTTTATAACCTTAGAACACATATATGCCTGATTGAATCATTATGAAATATTTTTTACAACTTTAGAACACATATATGCATGATTTAATCACTATAAATTTTTTTTGCCAAGCTTATTACACATATCTGCATGATTGAATCACTATGAAATTTTTTTGACAGCCTTAAAACAGATATGTGCATGATTGAATCACTATAAATTGTTTTTTAACAGCCTTAGAATGCATATATGCATGATTTAATCACCATAAAATTTGTTTAACAGCATTAGAACACATATATGCATGATTGAATCGCTTTAATTTTTTTTTGACAGCCTTAAGACACATATCTGCATGACTGAATTGCTATGAAATCTTTTTGAGAGCCTTAGAACACATATATGCATGATTGAATCACTATGAAATTTTTTTACAGCCTTAAAATACGTATATGCATGATTGAATCACTATGAAATTTTTTTGACTGCTTTATAACACATATATGCTTGATTTAATCACTATAAATATTTTTTGACAACCTTATAACACAAATTTGCATGATTGAATCACTATGAAATTTTTTTGACAGCCTTAGAACACATATATGCTTGATTTAATCACTATAATTTTTTTTTTACAACCTTATTACACATATTTGCATGATTGAATCACTATGAAATTTTTTTGACAGCCTTAGAACACATATATGCATGATTTAATCACTATATATTTTTTTAGAGTGGTAGAGCACATATATTCATGATTGAAGCACTATGAAATTTTTTTGACAGCCTTAGAACACATATACGCATGATTAAATCACTATGAAACTTTTTGACAACCTTAGAACACATGTAAGCATGATTGAATCACTATGAATTTTTTTTGACAGCATTAGAACACATATACACATGATTGAATCACTTTGAATTTTTTTTGACAACCTTAGAACACATATATGAATGATTGAATCACTATGAAATTTTTTTGAGAGCCATAGAGCACATATATGCATGATTAAAAAACTATGAATTTTTTTTTACAGCCTTAGAACACATATATGCATGATTGAATCACTATAATTTTTTTTTGTCAGGATTAGAATAGATATATGCATGATTGAATCACTATGATTTTTTTTAACAGCCTTAGAACACATGTATGCATGATTGAGTCACTATGAAACTTTTTTTACAGCCTTAGAACACATATATGCATGATTTAATCACTATAATTTTTTTTTGACAGCCTTAGAACACATTTATGCAAGATTGAACCTCTTAAATTTTTTTTGAAAGCCTTAGAATACATATCTGCATGATTGAATCACTATGAAATTTTTTTTAGAGTCTTAGAACTCATATATGCATGATTGCATCACTTTGAAACTTTTTTGAAAGCCTTAGAACACATATATGCTTGGTGGAATCACTATAATTTTTTTTGGCAGCATTAGAACACATATATGCATGATTGAATCACTTCAAAAAAAATTTTATAACCTTAGAACACATATATGCATGATTGAATCACTATGAAATATTTTTTACAACTTTAGAACACATATATGCATGATTTAATCACTTTAGAACACATATATGCATGATTTAATGACTATGAATTTTTTGACAAGCTTATTACACATATCTGCATGATTGAATCACTATGAAATTTTTTTGACAGCGTTAAAACACATATGTGCATGATTGAATCACTATGATATGTTTTTTAACAGCCTTAGAACACATATATGCATGATTTAATCACCATAAAATTTGTTTAACAGCATTAGAACACATATATGCATGATTAAATCACTATAATTTTTTTTTGATAGCCTTAGAACATATATCTGCATGGCTGAATTGCTATGAAATCTTTTTGAGAGCCTTAGAACACATATATGCATGATTGAATCACTATCAAATTTTTTTACAGCCTTAAAATACATATATGCATGATTGAATCACTATGAAATTTTTTTGACTGCTTTAGAACACATATATGCTTGATTTAATTACTATAATTTTTTTTGACAACCTTATTACACATATTTGCATGATTGAATCACTATGAATTTTTTTTGACAGACTTAGAACACATATATGCATCATTTAATCACTATACATTTTTTTACAGTGGTAGAGCACATATATTCATGATTGAAGCACTATGATTTTTTTTTGACAGCCTTAGAACACATATATGCATGATTTAATCACTATACATTTTTTTAGAGTGGTGGAGCACATATATTCATGATTGAAGCACTATGAAATTTTTTTGACAGCCTTAGAACACATATATGCATGATTAAATCACTATGAAACTTTTTTGACAACCTCAGAACACATGTAACCATGATTGAATCACTATGAATTTTTTTTGACAGCATTAGAACACATATACACATGATTGAATCACTTTGAATTTTTTTTGACAACCTTAGAACACATATATGAATGATTGAATCACTATGAAATTTTTTTGAGAGCCATAGAGCACATATATGCATGATTAAAAAACTATGAATTTTTTTTTTACAGCCTTAGAACACATATATGCATGATTGAATCACTATAAAAATATTTTGTCAGGATTAGAATAGATATATGCATGATTCAATCACTATGATTTTTTTTTTACAGCCTTAGAACACATGTATGCATGATTGAGTCACTATGAAACTTTTTTTACAGCCTTAGAACACATATATGCATGATTTAATCACTATAAATTTTTTTTGACTGCCTTAGAACACATATATGCATGATTGAACCTCTTAATTTTTTTTTTAAAGCCTTAGAATACATATCTCCATGATCTAATCACTATGATTTTTTTTTAGAGCCTTAGAACTCATATATGCATGATTGAATCACTTTGAAACTTTTTTGAAAGCCTTAGAACACATATATGCTTGGTGGAATCACTACAAATTTTTTTTGGCAGCATTAGAACACATATATGCATGATTGAATCACTTCAAAAAACATTTTATAACCTTAGAACACATATATGCATGATTGAATCACTATGAAATATTTTTTACAACTTTAGAACACATATATGCATGATTTAATCACTATAAGTTTTTTTTGCCAAGCTTATTACACATATCTGCATGATTGAATCACTATGAAATTTTTTGACAGCCTTAAAACACATATGTGCATGATTGAATCACTATGAATTGTTTTTTAACAGCCTTAAAACACATATATGCATGATTTAATCACCATAAAATTTGTTTAACAGCATTAGAACACATATATGCATGATTGAATCGCTATAAATTTTTTTTGACAGCCTTATAACACATATCTGCAGGACTGAATTGCTATGAAATCTTTTTGAGAGCCTTAGAACACATATATGCATGATTGAATCACTATGAAATTTTTTACAGCCTTAAAATACATATATGCTTGATTGAATCACTATGAAATTTTTTTGACTGCTTTAGAACACATATATGCTTGATTTAATCACTATAATTTTTTTTGACAACCTTATTACACATATTTGCATGATTGAATCACTATGAAATTTTTTTGACAGCCTTAGAACACATATATGCATGATTTAATTACTATACATTTTTTTAGAGTGGTAGAGCACATATATTCATGATTGAAGCACTATGAAATTTTTTTGACAGCCTTAGAACACATATATGCATGATTAAATCACTATGAAACTTTTTTGACAACCTTAGAACATATGTAAGCATGATTGAATCACTATGAATTTTTTTTGACAGCATTAGAACACATATACACATGATTGAATCACTTTGAATTTTTTTTTACTACCTTAGAACACATATATGAATGATTGAATCACTATTTAAATTTTTTTGAGAGCCATAGAGCACATATATGCATGATTAAAAAACTATGATTTTTTTTTTTACAGCCTTAGAACACATATATGCATGATTGAATCACTATAAAAATATTTTGTCAGGATTAGAATAGATATATGCATGATTGAATCACTATGATTTTTTTTTGACAGCCTTAGAACACATGTATGCATGATTGAGTCACTATGAAACTTTTTTTACAGCCTTAGAACACATATATTCATGATTTAATCACTATAATTTTTTTTTGACAGCCTTAGAACACATATATGCATGATTGAACCTCTTAATTTTTTTTTTAAAGCCTTAGAATACATATCTGCATGATTGAATCACTATGATTTTTTTTTAGAGCCTTAGAACTCATATATGCATGATTGAATCACTTTGAAACTTTTTTGAAAGCCTTAGAACACATATATGCTTGGTGGAATCACTACAAATTTTTTTTGGCAGCATTAGAACACATATATGCATGATTGAATCAATTCAAAATTTTTTTTATAACCTTAGAACACATATATGCCTGATTGAATCATTATGAAATATTTTTTACAACTTTAGAACACATATATGCATGATTTAATCACTATAAATTTTTTTTGCCAAGCTTATTACACATATCTGCATGATTGAATCACTATGAATTTTTTTTGACAGCCTTAAAACAGATATGTGCATGATTGAATCACTATAAATTGTTTTTTAACAGCCTTAGAACGCATATATGCATGATTTAATCACCATAAAATTTGTTTAACAGCATTAGAACACATATATGCATGATTGAATCGCTTTAATTTTTTTTTGACAGCCTTAAGACACATATCTGCATGACTGAATTGCTATGAAATCTTTTTGAGAGCCTTAGAACACATATATGCATGATTGAATCACTATGAAATTTTTTTACAGCCTTAAAATACGTATATGCATGATTGAATCACTATGAAATTTTTTTGACTGCTTTATAACACATATATGCTTGATTTAATCACTATAAATATTTTTTGACAACCTTATTACACAAATTTGCATGATTGAATCACTATGAAATTTTTTTGACAGCCTTAGAACACATATATGCTTGATTTAATCACTATAATTTTTTTTTTACAACCTTATTACACATATTTGCATGATTGAATCACTATGAAATTTTTTTGACAGCCTTAGAACACATATATGCATGATTTAATCACTATATATTTTTTTAGAGTGGTAGAGCACATATATTCATGATTGAAGCACTATGAAATTTTTTTGACAGCCTTAGAACACATATACGCATGATTAAATCACTATGAAACTTTTTGACAACCTTAGAACACATGTAAGCATGATTGAATCACTATAAATTTTTTTTGACAGCATTAGAACACATATACACATGATTGAATCACTTTGAATTTTTTTTGACAACCTTAGAACACATATATGAATGATTGAATCACTATGAAATTTTTTTGAGAGCCATAGAGCACATATATGCATGATTAAAAAACTATGAATTTTTTTTTACAGCCTTAGAACACATATATGCATGATTGAATCACTATAATTTTTTTTTGTCAGGATTAGAATAGATATATGCATGATTGAATCACTATGATTTTTTTTAACAGCCTTAGAACACATGTATGCATGATTGAGTCACTATGAAACTTTTTTTACAGCCTTAGAACACATATATGCATGATTTAATCACTATAATTTTTTTTTGACAGCCTTAGAACACATTTATGCAAGATTGAACCTCTTAAATTTTTTTTGAAAGCCTTAGAATACATATCTGCATGATTGAATCACTATGAAATTTTTTTTAGAGTCTTAGAACACATATATGCATGATTGCATCACTTTGAAACTTTTTTGAAAGCCTTAGAACACATATACGCTTGGTGGAATCACTATAATTTTTTTTGGCAGCATTAGAACACATATATGCATGATTGAATCACTTCAAAAAAAATTTTATAACCTTAGAACACATATATGCATGATTGAATCACTATGAAATATTTTTTACAACTTTAGAACACATATATGCATGATTTAATCACTTTAGAACACATATATGCATGATTTAATGACTATGAATTTTTTGACAAGCTTATTACACATATCTGCATGATTGAATCACTATGAAATTTTTTTGACAGCGTTAAAACACATATGTGCATGATTGAATCACTATGATTTTTTTTTCACAGCCTTAGAAAATATATACATGATTGAATCAATTTAATTTTTTTTGAGAGCCTTAGAACACATACATGCAAGATTGAATCACCATGATTTTTTTTTTAGAGCCTTACAACACAAATATGCATGATTGAATCACTATAAAAATTTTTTGACTGCCTTAGAACACATATATGCATGATTGAATCACTATGAAATTTTTTTCACAACCCTAGAAAACAGATATACATGATTGAATCACTATGATTTTTTTTTGACAATTGTACAATGCGTATATGCATGATTCAATCACTATACTTTTTTTTTGACAACCTTAGAACACATATATGCATGATTGAATCACTACAATTTTTTTTTGGTAGCAATAGAGCATATATATACATGATTGAATCACAATGATTTTTTTTTAAAGCCTTAGAACACAAATTTGCTTGATTGAATCTATATGAAAATTTTTTGACAGCCTTAGAACAAATATATGAATGATTGAATCACTATAAATTTTTTTTGACAACTTCAGAACATATGTATGCATGATTGAATCACTATGAATTTTTTTTAACTGCCTTGGAATATATATGTGCTTGATTGAACCACTAACAAAAAAATTTGACAGCCTTGGAAAAAATGTATGCATCATTGAATCACTATGAAATTTTTTTGACAGCCTTAGAACACATATATGCATGATTGAATCACTATGAATTTTTTTTATGGCATTACAACACATATATGCATGACTGAATCCTTATGAATTTTTTTTTACAGCCTTAGAACACATTGAATCAAATAATTTTTTTTTGACAAACTTAGAACGATATCTGATAAATTGAAACACTAGGAAATTTTTTTGGCACCCTTAGAACACATATATGCATGATTGAGTCACTATAAAATTTTTTTGACAACCTTAGGACACATATATGCATGATTGAATTACTATAAAAAATTTTTGATAGCCTTAGACATGTATATATATATATATATGATTGAATAACTATTTTTTTTATCGCATTAGAACACATATATGAATGATTGAATCACTATAAAAAAATTTTGACAGCCTTAGAACACATATATGTCTGATTAATTAACTATAAATTTTTTTTGACAGCCTTAGGATATGTATATGCATGAAATCACTATGAATTTTTTTTACAGCCTTAGAACACATATATGCATGATTGAATCACTACAAAAAATTTTTTACGGCCTTAGAACACATATATGCATGATTAAATCTCTATGAATTTTTTTTGATAGATTTAGAACACATATATGCATGATTGAATCACTCTAAATTTTTTTTTACAGTGTTAGAACACATATATGCTTGTTTGAACCGCTATGATTTTTTTTATAACTTAGGACATGTATATGCATGATTGAATCACTATGAAATTTTTTTGATACCCTTATAAGACAAATATGCATGATTGAATCACTATGACATTTTTTTTACAACCTTAGAACACATATACGCATGATTGAATCACTATAAAATTTGTTTGATAGCATTAAAACAAATACATGCATGATTGAATCACAAAATTTTTTTTTGCAGCCTTAGAACACATCCACATTATTGAATCACTATAAATTTTTTTTCACAGCCATAGAACACATATATACATGATTGAAGCAGTATAAAAAAATGATGACAACCTTAGAACACATATATGCATGATTAAATCTCTATGAATTTTTTTTGATAGATTTAGAACACATATATGCATGATTGAATCACTCAAATTTTTTTTTGACAGAGTTAGGACACATATACGCTTGTTTGAATCACTATGAATTTTTTTCGATAACTTAGGACACGTATATGCATGATTGAGTCACTATGAAATTTTTTGACAGCCTTAGAACACAAATATGCATGATTGAATGCCTATGAATTTTTTTTGACAACCTTAGAACACATATCTACATTATGCATGATTGAATAACTACAAAATTTGTTTGATAGCATTAGAACACATATATGCATGATTGAGTCATAAATTTTTTTTTTTACTACCTTAGAACACATATCTACATTATTGAATCACTATAAATTTTTTTTGACAACCTTAGAACACATATATGCATGATTGATGCACTATAAAAAAATTTTTACAGCCTTAGAACACATATACACAAGATTGAATCACTATGAATTTTTTTTGATAGCCTTAGAACACAAATTGCATGATTGAATCGGTATGAATTTTTTTTTACTGCCACGGAACACATATATGCATGATTGAATCACAATGAAAATTTTTTGACAGCCCGACAACACATATATTCATGATTGAATCACTGTGATATTTTTTTTAAAAGCATAGAACTTGTATATGCATGATTGAATCACTATAATTTTTTTTTTAACAACCGTAGAACACAAATATGCATGATTGAATCACAATGATTTTTTTTTTAGAGCCGTAGAACATATATGCATGTTTGAAAAACTATGAAATTTTTTTGACAGCCCTAGAACATATATATGCCTGATTGAATCACTATGTAATTTTTTTGACAACCTTAGAACACATATATGCATGAATGATTTTTTTTTTACAGCATTAGAATACATATATGCATGATGGAATTACTATATAATTTGTTTGACATACTTAGAACACATATATGCATGATTGAATCACTTTCAAATTTTTTTCAGCCTTAGAATACATATATGCATGATTCAATCACTATGAATTTTTTTTGACTGCCTTAGAACACATATATACATGGCTGATTCACTATAAATTGTTTTTGATAGCCTTAGAACACAATTTTGCATGATTGGATCACTATGAAATTTTATTGACTGCCTTAGAACACATATATGCATGATTGAATCACTATGAATTTTTTTTGACAATCCGAGGACACATATATCCATGATTGAATCACTATGAACTTTTTTTTACAAGCATAGAATGCGTATATGCGTGATTCAATGACTATGAAATTTTTTTGACAACCTTAGAACACATATATGCATGATTGAATCACTATGAATTTTTTTTAACAGCCTTAGAATACATATATGCATGATTTAATCACCATAAAATTTGTTTAACAGCATTAGAACACATATATGCATGATTGAATCCCTATAAAAATTTTTTGACAGCCTTAGAACACATATTTGCATGACTGAATTGCTATGAAAGCTTTTTGAGAGCCTTAAAACACAAATATGCATGATTGAATCACTATGAATTTTTTTTACAGCCTTAAAACACATATATGCATGATTGAATCACTATGAAATTTTTTTAACTGCTTTAGAACACATATATGCTTGATTTAATCACTATAAATTTTTTTTGACATCCATATTACACATATTTGCATGATTGAATCACTATGAAATTTTTTTGACAGCCTTAGAACACATATTTGCATGATTTAATCACTATAGATTTTTTTTAGAGTGGTAGAGCACATATATTCATGATTGAAACACTACGAAATTTTTTTGACAGCCTTAGAACACATATATGCATGATTAAATCGCTATGATTTTTTTTGTGACAACATTAGATCACATATATGCATGATCGAATAGCTAATATTTTTTTGACACCATTCTTAGAACACATCTCTACATGATTGAATCACTTTGAACTTTTTTTAACAGCCTTAGAACACATATATGCATGATTGAAACAATATAGAAAATTTTTTAAAGCCTTAGAACACATATATACAAGATAGAATCACTATGAAGTTTTTTTGATAGACTTAGAACACAAATTGCATGAGTGAATCACTATGAAATTTTTTTGACTACCTCAGAACACATATATGCATCATTGAATCACAATGAAATTTTTTTGACTGCCCAAGAACACATACATGCATGATTGAATCATGCATGAATTTTTTTTGAAAAACATAGAACGTGTATATGCATGATTGAATCACTATAATTTTTTTTGACAACCGTAGACCATAAATATGCATGATTGAATCACACTGAAAATTTTTTGACAGCCTTAGTACACATATATGCCTGTTTGAAAAACTATGAAATTTTTTTGACAACCTTAGAACACATATATGTATGATTGAGTCACTACAAAATTTTTTTGGAAGCATTAGAACACATATATGCATGATTGAATCACCATGAAAGTTTTTTGACAGCCTTAGAGCACATATAAGCATGATTGAATCATTATGAATGTTTTTTTACAATCTTAGAACACATATATGCGTGATTGAATCACTATAAAATTTGTTTGAAAGACCTAGAACACATATATGCATTATTGAATCACTATGAAAATTTTTTGACAGCCTTAGAACATATATGTACAAGATTGAATCACTATAAATATTTTTTGAGAGCCTTAGATCACAAATATGCATGATTGAATCACTATGAAATTTTTTTGACAGCCTTAGAACACATATATTTATGATTGAAACACTATGAATTTTTTTTGACAACCCTACAAAACATATATGCATGATTGAATCACTGTGAATTTGTTTTGACAGCCTTAGAACACATATGCATGATTGAATCGCTATAGAATTTGTTTGACATCATTAGAACACATATATGCATGATTGAATCACAATAAAATTTTTTTGACAGCCTTAGAACACATATCTGCATGATTTAATCACTATGAATTTTTTTGAGAGCCTTAGAACACATATATGCACAATTGAATCAGTATGAAAGTTTTTTGACAGCCTTAGAACACATATATGCATGATTGAATTACTAAAAAAAAAATTTGACATCATTACAACACATATATCCAAGATTGAATCTCTATAAAAAAAATTTGACAACCTTAGAATACATGTCTGCATGATTGAATCACTATAAAAAAATTTTGACAGCCTTAGAACACATTAATGCATGATTGAATCACTATAAAGTTTGATAGCATTACAACACATATATGAATGACTGAATCACTATGAATTTTTTTAAAAGCCTTAGAAGAATTTAATCACCCTGATTTTTTTTTACAGGCTTAGAACATATATATGCATGATTAAATTACTATGAAATTTTTTTGACAGCCTTAGAACACATATATACATAATTGATTCAGTATAATTTTTTTTTGGAGCTTTGGCCCCATATATACATGATTGAATCATTATTTAATTGTTTTGACAGCCAAAAAACTCAAATATGCGTGATTGAATCACTAGAAATTTTTTTTGAGAGCGTTAGAACAAACATATATATGATTGAATCACTATAAATTTTTTTTGACAACCTTAGAATACATTTCTGAATGATTGAATCACTATGACTTTTTTTTTACAGCATTAGAACATTTATATGCATGATTGATTCACTATGAATTTTTTTCGACAGCCTTAGAACACACATATATGCATAATTGAATCACTATGATTTTTTTTTGACACCCTTAGAACATTTATGAGCATGATTTAATCGCTATAAATTTTTTTTGACAGGCTTAGAACACATATATGCACCATTGAATCACTATGAAATTATTTTTATAGCATTAGAACACATATATCCATGATTAAATCACTATGAAACTGGTTTGACAGCTTTAGAACACATATATGCGTGATTGAATCTCTAGAATTTTTTTTTGAGAGCATTAGAACACATATATTCAAGATTCAAACACTAAATTTTTTGACAACCTTAGAACACATATCTCCATGATTGAATCACTACGATTTTTTCTTATAGCCTTAGAACACATATATGCATCATTAAATCACTATAAATTTTTTTTGACAGCCCTAGAACACATATATGTATGATTGAATCACTAGGAATTTTTTATGACAGCCTTAGAACACATATATGCATGCTTGAATCAATATGAAATTTTTTGAGATCCTTATAACATATATATGCTTGATTGAATCAATATAATTTTTTTTTGACTGCCTTAGAACACATATATGCCTGACTGAATCAAAACAATTTTTTTTTACAGCCTTAGAGCACATATATGTACGATTGAATCAATACAGTTTTTTTTTATAGGCTTAGATCACATGTATGCATGATTGAATCACTATGAAATTTTCTTGACAACTTTAGAACACAAATATGAATTATTGAATCACTTTGAAAACTTTTGACAGCCTTAGAACACATATTATGCATGATTGAATCACTATTAAATAGTTTTGACAGCCTTAGAACACATATATGCTTGATTAAATCACTATGAAATTTTTTTGATAGCCTTAGAACACATATATGAATGATTGAATCACTATGAATTTTTTTTGACAACCATAGAACACATATATGGATGATTGAATCAATATAAATTTTTTTTGACAGCCTCAGAACACATATATATATATGATTGAATGACTACAAATTTTTTTTGACCCCCATAGAACACATATATGCATGATTGAATCACTATGAAATTTTTTAGACAGCCTTAGAACACATGTAAGCTTGATTTAATCGCTATGAAATTTTTTTGACAGTCTTAAAACACATATATGTATGTTTGAATCACTATGAAATTTTTTTGACAACCTCAGAACACATATATGCATGATTGAATCACTATGAATTTTTTTTAGAGCCTAAGAACACATATATGCATCATTGAATCACTATGAAATTTTTTTGACAGCCTTAGAACACATATTTGCATGATTGAATCACTATGAAATTTTTTTGAGAGCCTTAGAACACATATATGCATGATTGAATCACTATGAATTTTTTTTGACAGCCTTAGAACACATATATGAATGATTGAATCATTATCAATTTTTTTTAACAACCATAGAACACATATATGCATGATTGAATCACTATGAATTTTTTTTAACAACCATAGAACACATATATGCAAGATTGAATCACTATGAAATTTTTTTAACAACCATATTACACATATTTTGATGATTAAATCACTATCAATTTTTTTTGCAGCCTTAGAACACATGTCTGCATTATTCAATCACTATGAATTTTTTTTTACAACCATATAACACATATATGCATGATTGAATCACTATGAATTTTTTTTGACACCCTTAGAATACTTATGGGCATGATTTAATTACTATAAATTTTTTTGTGAGGCTTCAAAACACATATATTCATGATTGATCACAATAAAATTATTTTGACAGCCTTAAAACACATATATGGATGATTGAATCACTATGAATTTTTTTTAAAGCCTTAGAACACAAATATGCTTGATTGAAACGTTAGAATTTTTTTTGAGAGCATTAGAACACATATATCCTTGATTAAATCGCTATAAATTTTTTTGACAACCTTAGAACACATACCTGCACGATTGAATCACTATGAAATTTTTTTGACAGCCTTAGAACAAATATAAGCATTATTGAATCACTATGATTTTTTTTTGACATCCTTAGAACACATATATGTATGAGTGAATTACTATGATTTTTTTTTTAGAGCCTTAGAACACATATATGCACGCTTGAATCATTATGAAATTTTTTTGATAGCCTTAGAACACATATATGAATGATTGAATCACTATGAATTTTTTTTGACAACCTTAGAACACATATATGAATGAATCAATCATTATCATTTTTTTTTAACAACTATAGAACACATATATGGATGATTGAATCACTATGATTTTTTTTTAACAACCATAGGACACATATATGCAAGATTGAATCACTATGACTTTTTTTTTACTGCCATAGAACACATATAAGCATCATTTAATCACTATGAAATTTTTTTGACAACCTTAGAGCACATATATGCATGATTGCATAAATATGACATTTTTGTGACCGCCTTAGAACACATATATGCAAGATTGAAACACTATGAATTTTTTTTGCAGCCTAAGAACACATATATGCATGATTGAATCACTATGAATTTTTTTTGACAGCCTTAGAACACATATATGCATGATTGAATCACTAAGGAATTTTTTTGACAACTTTAGAACACATATATGAATGATTGAATCACTATGAAATTTTTTGAACAACCATATAACACATGTATGCATGATTGAATCACTATGAAGTTTTTTTACAGCCTTAGAAAACATATCTGCATTATTGAATCACTATGAATTTTTTTTGACAGCCTAAGAATACTTATGGGCATGATTTAATTACTATAATTTCTTTTTGCGAGGCTTAGAAACACATATATGCATGATTGAATCACTATGAAATTAGTTTGACAGCCTTAGAACACATATATGGATGATTGAATCACAATGAAACAGGTTTGACAGCCTTAGAGTACATATATGCGTGATTGAAACGTCAGAATTTTTTTTTAGAGCATTAGAACACATATAATCATGATTGAATCACTATAAATTTTTTTGACAACCTTAGAACACGACCTGCATGATTGAATCACTATGAAATTTTTTTGACAGCCTTAGAACAAATATATGCATGATTGAATCACTTTGAATTTTTTTTGACATCCTTAGAACACATATATGCATTTTTGAGTCATTATAAAATTTTTTTAACAGCCTTAGAACACATATTTGCAAGTGTGAATTACTATGAAATTCTTTTGACAGCCTTAGAACACATATATGCATGCTTGAATCATTATGAAATTTTTTTGCGGCTTTAAAACACATATATGCATGATTGAATCACTATGAAATTTTTGGGAGAGCATTAGAACACTTATATGCTTGATTGAATCACCATAATTTTTTTTTGACAACCTTAGAACATATATGTACATTATTGAATCACTATGAAATTTTTTTCATGGCCTTAGAATACATATATGCAAAATTGAATCACTATGAAATTTTTCTGACAACATTAGAACACTTATGAGCATGATTTAATCACCCTGATTTTTTTTTACAGGCTTAGAACATATATATGCATGATTAAATTACTATGAAATTTTTTTTACAGCCTTAGAGCACATATATGCATAATTGATTCAGTATATATTTTTTTTTGCAGCTTTGGCCGCATGTATACATGATTGAATCATTATTTAATTGTTTTGACTGCCTTGGAACTCAAATATACGTGATTGAATCACTAGAAATTTTTTTTGGGAGCTTTAGAACAAATATATACGTGATTGAATCACTATAAATTTTTTTTGACAACCTTAGAACACATTTCTGAATGATTGAATCACTATGACTTTTTTTTACAGCCTTAGAACATTTATATGCATGATTGATTCACTATGAATTTTTTTGACAGCCATAGAACACATATATGCTTGATTGAATCACTATGATTTTTTTTTGACACCCTTAGAACATTTATGAGCATGATTTAATCGCTATAATTTTTTTTTGACAGGCTTAGAACACATATATGCATCACTGAATTACTATGAAATTATTTTTATAGCATTAGAACACATATATCCATGATTAAATCACTATGAAACTGGTTTGACAGCCTTAGAACACATATATGCGTGATTGAATCACTAGAAATTTTTTTTGAGAGCATTAGAACACATATATTCAAGATTCAATCACTATACATTTTTTGACAACCTTAGAACACATATCTCCATGATTGAATCACTACGGTTTTTTCTTATAGCCTTAGAACACATATATGCATGATTAAATCACTTTAAAATTTTTTTTGACAGCCTTAGAACACATATATGCACGATTGAATCACTATGAAATTTTTTTGACAGCCTTAGAACACTTACGTGCATGATTTAATCACTATAAATTTTGTATGACAGGCTTAGAAGACATATATGCATGATTGAATCACTATGAAATTATTTTGATAGCCTTAGAACACATATATGCATGCTTGAATCACTATAATTTTTTTTTACAGCCTTAGAACACCTATATGCTTGATTGAGTCACTATAAAACTGGTTCGACCACCTTAGAACACATATATGCGTGATTGAATCAGTAGAACTTTTTTTGAAATCATTAGAACATATGTAAAGATTGAATCAATATAAAATTTTTCTGACAACTGTAGAATACATATCTGCATGATTGAATCACTATAAATTTTGTTTGACTGCCTTAGAACACGTATATGCATGATTGAATCACTATGAGTTTTTTTTGACAGCCTTAGAACACAATATGCATGCTTGAATCACTATAAATTTTTTATGACAGATTTAGAACATATATATGCATGATTGCATCACTATGAATTTTTTTTGACAGACTTACAACACATATATGCATGCTTGAATAACGTTAAATTTTTAATGACAGATTTAGAACATATATATGCATGATTGAATCACTATGAAATATTTTTGATAGCCTTAGAACATATATGCTTGATTGAAACAATACAAATTTTTTTTTGACAGCCTTAGAACACATATATGCATTATTGAATCACTACACAATTTTTTGACACCCTTAAAAAACATATATGCATGTTTTAATCACTATGAATTCTTTTGGACAGTATTAGACCACATATATGCATGATTTAATCACTATAATTTTTTTTTGAGAGCCTTAAAAAAAATATATGCATGATTGAATCACTATGACATTTTTTTGACAGCCTTAGAATACATATAAGCATGATTGAATCACTATGATTTTTTTTTGCGGCTTTAGAACACATATATGCATGATTGAATCACTATGAAATTTTTGGGAGAGCATTAGAACAATTATAGGCTTGATGGAATCACCATAATTTTTTTTTGACAACCTTAGAACATATATCTACATTATTGAATCACTATGAAATTTTTTTGACGGCCTTTATAATACATATATGCAAAATTGAATCACTATGAAATTTTTATGACAACCTTAGAACACTTATGAGCATGATTTAATCACCCTGATTTTTTTATACAGGCTTAGAACATATATATGCATGATTAAATTACTATGGATATTTTTTGACAGCCTTAGAACACATATATGCATAATTGATTTAGTATAATTTTTTTTTGCAGCTTTGGCCCCATATATACATGATTGAATCATTATTTAATTGTTTTGATAGCCATAGAACTCAAATATCCGTGATTGAATCACTAGAAATTTTTTTTGAGAGCTTTAGAACAAATATATACATGATTGAATCACTATAAATTTTTTTTGACAACCTTAGAACACATTTCTGAATGATTGAATCACTATGACTTTTTTTTTACAGCCTTAGAAAATTTATATGCATGATTGATTCACTATGATTTTTTTTCGACAGCCATAGAACACATATATGCATAATTGAATCACTATGATTTTTTTTTTACACCCTTAGAACATTTATGAGCATGATTTAATCGCTATAAATTTTTTTTGAGAGGCTTAGAACACATATATGCATCATTGAATCACTATGAAATTATTTTTATAGCATTACAACACATATATCCATGATTAAATCACTATGAAACTGGTTTGACAGCCTTAGAACACATATGTGCGTGATTGAATCACTAGAAATTTTTTTTGAGAGCATTAGAACACATATATTCATAATTCAATCACTATAAATTTTTTGACAACCGTAGAACACATATCTCCATGATTGAATCACTATGATTTTTTCTTATAGCCTTAGAACACATATATGCATGATTAAATCACTATAAATTTTTTTTGACAGCCTTAGAACACATATATGTATGATTGAACTAGGAATTTTTTATGACAGCCTTAGAACACATATATGCATGCTTGAATCAATATGAAATTTTTTTGAAAGCCTAATAATACATTATATGCATGATTGAATCACTATGAAATATTTTTGAGAGCCTTATAACATATATATGCTTGATCGAATCAATACAAATTTTTTTTGACTGCCTTAGAACACATATATGCCTGACTGAATCAAAACAATTTTTTTTTACAGCCTTAGAACACATATATGTACGATTGAGTCAATACAGTTTTTTTTTATAGGCTTAGATCACATGTATGCATGATTGAATCACTATGAAATTTTCTTGACAACCTTAGAACACAAATATGAATGATTGAATCACTTTGAAAACTTTTGACAGCCTTCGAAAACATATTATGCATGATTGAATCACTATTGAATAGTTTTGACAGCCTTAGAACACATATATGCATGATTAAATCACTATGAAATTTTTTTGATAGCCTTAGAACACATATATGAATGATTGAATCGCTATGAATTTTTTTTGACAACCATAGAACACATATATGGATGATTGAATCAATACAAATTTTTTTTGACAGCCTCAGAACACATATATATATATGATTGAATGACTACAAAATTTTTTTGACCCCCATAGAACACATATATGCATGATTGAATCACTATGAAATTTTTTAAACAGCCTTAAAACACATATAAGCATGATTTAATCGCTATGAAATTTTTTTGACAGCCTTAAAACACATATATGTATGTTTGAATCACTATGACTTTTTTTTTACAGCCTTAGAACATTTATATGCATGATTGATTCACAATGAATTTTTTTGACATCCTTAGAACACATATATGCATGATTGAATCACTATGATTTTTTTTTGACACCCTTAGAACATTTATGAGCATGATTTAATCGCTATAAATTTTTTTTGACAGGCTTAGAACACATATATGCATCATTGAATCACTATGAAATTATTTTTATAGCATTAGAACACATATATCCATGATTAAATCACTATGAAACTGGTTTGACAGCCTTAGAACACATATATGCGTGATTGAATCACTAGAAATTTTTTTTGAGAGCATTAGAACACTAATATTCAAGATTCAATCACTATAAATTTTTTGACAACCTTAGAACACATATCTCCATGATTGAATCACTACAATTTTTTCTTATTGCCTTAGAAGACATATATGCATGATTGAATCACTATGACTTTTTTTTTACAGCCTTAGAACATTTATATGCATGATTGATTCACAATGAATTTTTTTGACATCCTTAGAACACATATATGCATGATTGAATCACTATGATTTTTTTTTGACACCCTTAGAACATTTATGAGCATGATTTAATCGCTATAATTTTTTTTTGACAGGCTTAGAACACATATATGCATCATTGAATCACTATGAAATTATTTTTATAGCATTAGAACACATATATCCATGATCAAATCACTATGAAACTGGTTTGACAGCCTTAGAACACATATATGCGTGATTGAATCAATAGAATTTTTTTTTGAGAGCATTAGAACACATATATTCAAGATTCAATCACTATAAATTTTTTGACAACCTTAGAACACATATCTCCATGATTGAATCACTACGATTTTTTCTTATAGCCTTAGAACACATATATGCAAGATTAAATCACTATAAAATTTTTTTGACAGCCTTAGAACACATATATGCACGGTTGAATCACTATGGAATTTTTTATGACAGCCTTAGAACACTTACGTGCATGATTTAATCACTATAAATTTTGTATGACAGGCTTAGAAGACATATATGCATGATTGAATCACTATGAAATTATTTTGATATCCTTAGAACACATATATGCATGCTTGAATCACTATAATTTTTTTTTACAGCCTCAGAACACCTATATGCTTGATTGAGTCACTATGAAACTGGTTCGACCACCTTAGAACACATATATGCGTGATTGAATCAGTAGATTTTTTTTTGAAATCATTAGAACATATGTATGTTAGATTGAATCACTATAAAAATTTTGTGACAACCGTAGAACACATATCTGCATGATTGAATCACTATAAATTTTATTTGACAGCCTTAGAACACGTATATGCATGATTGAATCACTATGAGTTTTTTTTGACAGCCTTAGAACACAATATGCATTCTTGAATCACTATAAATTTTTTTATGACAGATTTAGAACATATATATGCATGATTGCATCACTATGAATTTTTTTTGACAGACTTAGAACACATATATGCATGCTTGAATCAATATAAATTTTTAATGACAGATTTAGAACATATATATGCATGATTGAATCACTATGAAATATTTTTGATAGCCTTAGAACATATATGCTTGATTGAATCAATACAAATTTTTTTTTGACAGCCTTAGAACACATATATGCATTATTGAATCACTACACAATTTTTTGACACCCTTAAAAAACATATATGCATGTTTCAATCACTATGAATTTTTTTGGACAGTATTAGAACACATATATGCAAGATTTAATCACTATAAATTTTTTTTGACAGCCTTAAAAAAAATATATGCATGATTGAATCACTATGAAATTTTTTTGACAGCCTTAGAATACATACAAGCATGATTGAATCACTATGAAATTTTTTTGCGGCTTTAGAACACATATATGCATGATTGAATCACTATGAAATTTTTGGGAGAGCATTAGAACACTTATATGCTTGATTGAATCACCATAAATTTTTTTTGACAACCTTAGAACATATATGTACATTATTGAATCACTATGAAATTTTTTTGACGGCCTTAGAATACAAATATGCAACATTGAATCACTATGAAATTTTTTTGACAACCTTAGAACACTTATGAGCATGATTTAATCAACCTGATTTTTTTTTATAGCATTAGAACATATATATGCATGATTAAAATACTATGAAATTTTTTTGACAGCCTTAGAACACATATATGCATAATTGATTCAATATATATTTTTTTTTGTAGCTTTGGCCCCATATATACATGATTGAATCATTATTTAATTGTTTTGACAGCCTTAGAACTCAAATATGCGTGATTGAATCACTAGAAATTTTTTTTGAGAGCTTTAGAACAAATATGTACATGATTGAATCACTATAAATTTTTTGTGACAACCTTAGAACACATTTCTGAATGATTGAATCACTATGACTTTTTTTTTACAGCCTTAGAACATTTATATGCATGATTGATTCACTATGATTTTTTTTCGACAGCCTTAGAACACATATATGCATGATTGAATCACTATGATTTTTTTTGACACCCTTAGAACATTTATGAGCATGATTTAATCACTATAAATTTTTTTTGACAGGCTTAGAACACATATATGCATCATTGAATGACTATGAAATTATTTTTATATCATTAGAACACATATATCCATGATTAAATCACTATGAAACTGGATTGACAGCCTTAGAACACATATATGCGTGATTGAATCACTAGAATTTTTTTTTAGAGCATTAAAACACATATATTCAAGATTCAATCACTATAAATGTTTTGAAAACCTTAGAACACATATCTCCATGATTGAATCACTATTGTTTTTTCTTATAGCCTTAGAACATATATAGGCATGATTAAATCACTATAAAAATTTTTTGGCAGCCTTAGAACACATATATGCACGATTGAATCACTATGAATTTTTTTTGACAGCCTTAGAACACTTACGTGCATGATTTAATCACTATAAATTTTGTATGACAGGCTTAGAAGACATATATGCATGATTGAATCACTATAAAATTATTTTGATAGCCTTAGAACACATATATGCATGCTTGAATCACTATAAATTTTTTTTACAGCCTTAGAACACCTATGTGCTTGATTGAGTCACTATGAAACTGGTTCGACCACCTTAGAACACATATATGCGTGATTGAATCAGTAGAATTTTTTTTTAAATCATTAGAACATATGTATGCAAGATTGAATCACTATAAAATGTTTGTGACAACCGTAGAACACATATCTACATGATTGAATCACTATAAATTTTGTTTGACAGCCTTAGAACACGTATATGCATGATTGAATCACTATGAGTTTTTTTTGACAGCCTTAGAACACAATATGCATGCTTGAATCACTATGAATTTTTTATGACAGATTTAGAACATATATAAGCATGATTGCATGACTATGATTTTTTTTTGACAGACTTAGAACACATATATGCATGCTTGAATCACTATAAATTTTTTGTGACAGATTTAGAACATATATATGCATGATTGCATCACTATGAATTTTTTTTTTAGTGCCTTAGAACACATATATGCATGCTTGAATCACTATAAATTTTTAATGACAGATTTAGAACATATATATGCATGATTGAATCACTATGAAATATTTTTGATAGCCTTAGAACATATATGCTTGATTGAATCAATACAAATTTTTTTTTGACATCCTTAGAACACATATATGCATTATTGAATCACTACACAATTTTTTCACACCCTTAAAAAACATATATGCATGTTTTAATCACTATGAATTTTTTTAGACAGTATTAGAACACATATATGCACGATTTAATCACTATAAATTTTTTTTGACAGCCTTAAAAAAAATATATGAATGATTGAATCACTATGAAATTTTTTTGACAGCCTTAGAATACATATAAGCATGATTGAATCACTATGAAATTTTTTTGCGGCTTTAGAACACATATATGCATGATTGAATCACTATGAAATTTTTGGGAGAGCATTAGAACACTTATATGCTTGATTGAATCACCATAATTTTTTTTTGACAACCTTAGAACATATATGTACATTATTCAATCACTATGAAATTTTTTTGACGGCCTTAGAATACATATATGCAAAATTGAATCACTATGAAATTTTTATGACAACCTTAGAACACTTATGAGCATGATTTAATCACCCTGATTTTTTTTTACAGGCTTAGAACATATATTTGGATGATTAAATTACTATGAAATTTTTTTGACCACCTTAGAACACATATATGCATAATTGATTCAGTATAATTTTTTTTTGCAGCTTTGGCCCCATATATACATGATTGAATCATTATTTAATTGTTTTGAAAGCCATAGAACTCAAATATGCGTGATTGAATCACTAGAAATTTTTTTTGAGAGCTTTAGAACAAATATATACATGATTGAATCACTATAAATTTTTTTTGACAACCTTAGAACACATTTCTGAATGATTGAATCACTATGACTTTTTTTTACAGCCTTAGAACATTTATATGCATGATTGATTCACTATGAATTTTTTTCGACAGCCTTAGAACACATATATGCATAATTGAATAACTATGATTTTTTTTTTACAACCTTAGAACATTTATGAGCATGATTTAATCGCTATAATTTTTTTTTGACAGGCTTAGAACGCATATATGCATCATTGAATCACTATGAAATTATTTTTATAGCATTAGAACACATATATCCATGATTAAATCACTATGAAACTGGTTTGACAGCCTTAGAACACATATATGCATGATTGAATCACTAGAAATTTTTTTTGAGAGCATTAGAACACATATATTCAAGATTCAATCACTATAAATTTTTTGACAACCTTAGAACACATATCTCCATGATTGAATCTCTAAAATTTTTTCTTATAGCCTTAGAACACATATATGCATGATTAAATCACTATAAATTTTTTTTGATAGCCTTAGAACACATATATGTATTATTGAATCGCTAGGAATTTTTTATGACAGCCTTAGAACACATATATGCATGCTTGAATCAATATGAATTTTTTTTGAAAGGCTAATATTACATTATATGCATGATTGAATCACTATGAAATATTTTTGAGAGCCTTATAACATATATATGCTTGATTGAATCAATACAATTTTTTTTTTACTGCCTTAGAACACATATATGCCTGACTGAATCAAACCTATTTTTTTTTACAGCCTTAGAACACATATATGTACGATTGAATCAATACAGTTTTTTTTGATAGGCTTAGATCACATGTATGCATGATTGAATCACTATGAAATTATCTTGACAACCTTAGAACACAAATATGAATGATTGAATCACTTTGAAAACTTTTGACAACCTTAGAACACATATTATGCATGATTGAATCACTATTAAATAGTTTTGACAGCCTTAGAACACATATATGCATGATTAAATCACTATGAAATTTTTTTGATAGCCTTAGAATACATATATGAATGATTGAATCGCTATGAATTTTTTTTGACAACCATAGAACACATATATGGATGATTGAATCAATACAAAAATTTTTTGACATCCTCAGAACACACACATATATATATATATGATTGAATGACTACAAATTTTTTTTACCCCCATAGAACACATATATGCATAATTGAATCACTATGAAATTTTTTAGACAGCCTTAGAACACATATAAGCATGATTTAATCGCTATCAAATTTTTTTGACAGTCTTAAAACACATATATGTATGTTTGAATCACTATGAAATTTTTTTGACAACCTCAAAACACATATATGCACGATTGAATCACTATGGATTTTTTTTGGAGCCTAAGAACACTTATATGCATCATTGAATCACTATCAAATTTTTTTGCAGCCTTAGAACACATGTCTGCATTATTGAATCACTATGAATTTATTTTGAGAGCCTTAGAACACATATATGCAAGATTGAATCACTATGAATTTTTTTTGACATCCTTAGAATACTTATGGGCATGATTTAATTACTATAATTTTTTTGTGAGGCTTCAAAACACATATATGCATGATTGATCACTATAAAATTATTTTGACAGCCTTAAAACACATATATGGATGATTGAATCACTATGAATTTTTTTTAAAGCCTTAGAAGACAAATATGCTTGATTGAAACGTTAGAATTTTTTTTGAGAGCATTAGAACACATATAATCTTGATTAAATCGCTATAAATTTTTTTGACAACCTTAGAACACATACCTGCACGATTGAATCACTATGAATTTTTTTTGACAGCCTTAGAACAAATATAAGCATGATTGAATCACTATGATTTTTTTTTTACATCCTCAGAACACATATATGTATGAGTGAATTACTATGATTTTTTTTTTAGAACCTTAGAACACATATATGCATGCTTGAATCATTATGAATTTTTTTTGATAGCCTTAGAACACATATATGAATGATTGAATCACTATGAAATTTTTTTGACAACCTTAGAACACATATATGAATGAATTAATCATTATGAATTTTTTTTAACAACTATAGAACACATATATAGATGATTGAATCACTATGATTCTTTTTTAACAACCATAGGACACATATATGCAAGATTGAATCACTATGATTTTTTTTTTACTGCCATAGAACACATATAAGCATCATTTAATCACTATGAATTTTTTTTGACAACCTTAGAGCACATATATGCATGATTGCATCACTATGACATTTTTTTGACAGCCTTAGAACACATATATGCAAGATTGAAACACTATGAAATTTTTTTGCAGCCTAAGAACACATATATGCATGATTGAATCACTATGAAAATTTTTTGACAGCCTTAGAACACATATATGCATGATTGAATCACTATGGACTTTTTTTGACAACTTTAGAACACATATATGAATGATTGAATCACTATGAAATTTTTTGAAGAACCATATAACACATATATTCATGATTGAATCACTATGAAGCTTTTTTACAGCCTTAGAAAACATATCTGCATTATTGAATCACTATGAATTTTTTTTGACAGCCTAAGAATACTTATGGGCATGATTTAATTACTATAATTTCTTTTTGCGAGGCTTAGAAACACATATATGCATGATTGAATCACTATGAAATTAGTTTGACAGCCTCAAAACACATATATGGATGATTGAATCACTATGAATTTTTTTTAGAGCCTTAGAACACAAATATGCATGATTGAATCACAATGAAACAGGTTTGACAGCCTTAGAGTACATATATGCGTGATTGAAACGTTAAAATTTTTTTTTAGAGCATTAGAACACATATATTCATGATTGAATCACTATAAATTTTTTTGACAACCTTAGAACACGACCTGCATGATTGAATCACTATGAATTTTTTTTGACAACCTTAGAACAAATATATGCATGATTGAATCACTTTGAAATTTTTTTGACATCCTTAGAACACATATATGCATTATTGAATCACTATAAAAAAAATTTAACAGCATTAGAACACATATTTGCAAGTGTGAATTACTATGAAATTCTTTTGACAGCCTTAGAACACATATATGCATGCTTGAATCATTATGAAATTTTTTTGATAGCCTTAGAACACATATATGCATGATTGAATCACTATGAAATTTTTTTGACAAAAATAGAACACATATATTCATGATTGAATCAATACAAAATTTTTTTTACAGCCTTAGAACACATATACGCATGATTGAATCACTATAAATTTTTTTGACAGCCTTAGAACACATATATGCATGATTTCATCACTATGAATTTTTTTGGACAGCCTTAGAAAACATATATGCATGCATCATTAAATCACTATAAAAATTTTTTGCGGCCTTAGAACACATAAATGCATGATTGAATCACTATGAATTTTTTTTCACAGCCTTAGAACATGTATATCCATGATTGAGTCACTATGAGATTTTTTTGAGAGCCTTAGAACACATATATGGATGATTGAATCAATACATTTTTTTTTGACAGCCTCAGAACACACATATATATATGATTGAATCACTATAAAATTTTTTGGACCACCTTATAACACATATATGCATATTTTAATCACAATGAATTTTTTTCGACAGCCTTAGAACACATATAAGCATGATTAAATTGCTATGAAATTTTTTTGACAGCCATAGAACACAAATATGCATGATTGAAACAATATGAATTTTTTTTGACAACCTTAGAACACATATATGCATGATTAAATCACTATGATTTTTTTTTGCAGCCAAAAAACACATATATGCATCATTGAATCACTATGAAATTTTTATTGATAGCCTTAGAACACATATAAGGATGATTGAATCAATACATTTTTTTTTTGACAGCCTCAGAACACACATATATATATGATTGAATCACTATAAAAAATTTTTGACCACCTTATAACACATATATGCATATTTTAATCACTATGAATTTTTTTTCACAGCCTTAGAACACATATAAGCATGATTAAATTGCTATGAAATTTTTTTGACAGCCTTAGAACACAAATATGGATGATTGAAACAATATGAATTTTTTTTGACAACCTTAGAACACATATATGCATGATTGAATCACTATGATTTTTTTTTGCAGCCAAAGAACACATATATGCATCATTGAATCACTATGAAATTTTTATTGACAGCCTTAGAACACATATCTGCATATTTGAATCACAATGAAATTTTTTTTATAGCCTTAGAACACATATATGCATGATTGAATCACTATGAAATTTTTTTGACAAAAATAGAACACATATATTCATGATTGAATCAATACAAAATTTTTTTTACAGCCTTAGAACACATATACGCATGATTGAATCACTATAAATTTTTTTGACAGCCTTAGAACACATATATGCATCATTTCATCACTATGAATTTTTTTGGACAGCCTTAGAAAACATATATGCATGCATCATTAAATCACTATAAAATTTTTTTGCGGCCTTAGAACACATAAATGCATGATTGAATCACTATGAATTTTTTTTCACAGCCTTAGAACATGTATATCCATGATTGAGTCACTATGAGATTTTTTTGAGAGCCTTAGAACACATATATGGATGATTGAATCAATACATTTTTTTTTTGACAGCCTCAGAACACACATATATATATGATTGAATCACTATAAAATTTTTTGGACCACCTTATAACACATATATGCATATTTTAATCACAATGAATTTTTTTCGACAGCCTTAGAACACATATAAGCATGATTAAATTGCTATGAAATTTTTTTGACAGCCATAGAACACAAATATGCATGATTGAAACAATATGAATTTTTTTTGACAACCTTAGAACACATATATGCATGATTAAATCACTATGATTTTTTTTTGCAGCCAAAAAACACATATATGCATCATTGAATCACTATGAAATTTTTATTGATAGCCTTAGAACACATATAAGGATGATTGAATCAATACATTTTTTTTTTGACAGCCTCAGAACACACATATATATATGATTGAATCACTATAAAAAAATTTTGACCACCTTATAACACATATATGCATATTTTAATCACTATGAATTTTTTTTCACAGCCTTAGAACACATATAAGCATGATTAAATTGCTATGAAATTTTTTTGACAGCCTTAGAACACAAATATGGATGATTGAAACAATATGAATTTTTTTTTGACAACCTTAGAACACATATATGCATGATTGAATCACTATGATTTTTTTTTGCAGCCAAAGAACACATATATGCATCATTGAATCACTATGAAATTTTTATTGACAGCCTTAGAACACATATCTGCATGATTGAATCACAATGAAATTTTTTTGAGAGCCTTAGAACTCATATATGCATGATTGAGTCACTTTGAATTTTTTTTGACAGCCTTAGAACACTTATACGCATTATTGAATCCCTATAAAATTTTTTTGACAACCTTAGTACATATATATGAATGATTGAATCACTATGAAATTTTTTTAACAATCCCTAGAACACATATATGCATGATTAAATCACTATGAAATTTTTTTGACAATCTTAGAATAAATATATGAATGATTAAAGCACTATGAAATTTTTTTAACAACGATGGAACACATATATACAAGATTGAATATATATGATTTTTTTTTTACTGCCATAGAACACATATAAGCATAATTTAATCGCTATAAATTTTTTTTGACAACCTTAGAGCACATATATGCATGATTGAATCACTATGAAATTTTTTTCACCGCCCTGGAACACATATATGCATGTTTGAATCACTACGAATTTTTTTTGCAGCCTATAAATTTATATACATGATTGAATCACTATAAATTTTTTTTGACAACCTTAGAACGCATTTCTGAATGATTGAATCACTATGACTTTTTTTTTACAGCCTTAGAACATTTATATGCATGATTGATTCACTATGAATTTTTTTCGACAGCCTTAGAACACATATATGCATGATTGAATCACTATGATTTTTTTTTGACACCCTTAGAACATTTATGAGCATGATTTAATCGCTATAAATTTTTTTTGACAGGCTTAGAACACATATATGCATCATTGAATCACTATGAAATTATTTTTATAGCATTAGAACACATATATCCATGATTAAATCACTATGAAACTGGTTTGACAGCCTTAGAACACATATATGCGTGATTGAATCACTAGAATTTTTTTTTGAGAGCATTAGAACACATATATTCAAGATTCAATCACTATAAATTTTTTGACAACCTTAGAACACATATCTCCATGATTGAATCACTACAATTTTTTCTTATTGCCTTAGAAGACATATATGCATGATTAAATCACTATAAAATTTTTTTGACAGCCTTAGAACACATATATGCACGATTGAATCACTATGGAATTTTTTATGACAGCCTTAGAACACTTACGTGCATGATTTAATCACTATAAATTTTGTATGACAGGCTTAGAAGACATATATGCATGATTGAATCACTATGAAAATATTTTGATAGCCTTAGAACACATATATGCATGCTTGAATCACTATAAATTTTTTTTATAGCCTTAGAACACCTATATGCTTGATTGAGTCACTATGAAACTGGTTTGACCACCTTAGAACACATATATGCGTGATTGAATCTGTAGATTTTTTTTTGAAATCATTAGAACATATGTATGTTAGATTGAATCACTATAAAATTTTTGTGACAACCGTAAAACACATATCTGCATGATTGAATCACTATAAATTTTGTATGACAGGCTTAGAAGACATATATGCATGATTGAATCACTATGAAATTATTTTGATAGCCTTAGAACACATATATGCATGCTTGAATCACTATAAATTTTTTTTACAGCCTTAGAACACCTATATGCTTGATTGAGTCACTATGAAACTGGTTCGACCACCTTAGAACACATATATGCGTGATTGAATCTGTAGAATTTTTTTTGAAATCATTAGAACATATGTATGTTAGATTGAATCACTATAAAATTTTTGTGACAACCGTAAAACACATATCTGCAAGATTGAATCACTATAAATTTTGTTTGACAGCCTTAGAACACGTATATGCATGATTGAATCACTATGAGTTTTTTTTGACAGCCTTAGAACACAATATGCATGCTTGAATCACTATGAATTTTTTATGACAGATTTAGAACATATATATGCATGATTGAATCACTATGAATTTTTTTTGATAGACTTAGAACACATATATGCATGCTTGAATCACTATAAATTTTTAATGATAGATTTAGAACATATATATGCATGATTGAATCACTATGAAATATTTTTGATAGCCTTAGAACATATATGCTTGATTGAATCAATACAATTTTTTTTTTTGACAGCCTTAGAACACATATATGCATTATTGAATCACTACACAATGTTTTGACACCCTTAAAAAACATATATGCATGTTTTAATCACAATGAATTTTTTTAGACAGTATTAGAACACATATATGAAAGATTTAATCACTATGAAATTTTTTTGACAGCCTTACAACACATATATGCATGATTAAATCACTATGGAATTTTTTTGACAACTTTGGAACACATTTGAATGATTGAATTACTATAAAATTTTTTTAACAACCATATAACACAATGCATGATTGAATCACTATGAATTTTTTTTGTAGACTTAGAAAACATATCTGCATTATTAAATCACTATGAATTTTTTTTGACAGCCTTAGAACACATATATGCATGTTTGAATCACTATGAATTTTTTTTGACACCCTTAGAATACTTATGGGCATGATTTAATTACTATAATTTCTTTTTGTGAGGCTTAGAAACACATATATGCATGATTTAATCACTATAAAATTATTTTGACAACCTTAAAACACATATATGGATGATTGAATCACTATGAATTTTTTTGGGATCCATAGAACACAAATACGCATGATTGAATCACAATAAAACAGGTTTGACACCCTTATAATACATATATGTGTGATTGAAACATTAGAATTTTTTTTTAGAGCATTAGAACACATATATTCATGATTGAATCGTTATAAATTTTGTTGACAACCTTAGAACACATACGTGCATGATCGAATCACTATGAAATTTTTTTGCCAGCCTTATAAAAAAAAATATATGTATGATTGAATCACTATCAATTTTTTTTGACATCCTTAGAACACAGATATACATTATTGAATGACTATAAAAAATTTTAACAGCCTTAGAACACATATATGCATGTGTGAATTACTATGAATTTTTTTTGAATGCCTTAGAACACATATATGCAAGCTTGAATCATTATGAAATTTTTTTCATAGCCTTAGAACACATATATGAATGATTGAATCACAATGAAATTTTTTTGACAACCATAAAACACATATTTTCATGATTGAATCACTATAAGATTTTTTTGACAGCCTTAGAACATATATATGCTTGATTGAATCAATACAAATTTTTTTTACAGCCTTAGAACACTTATAGGCATAATTGAGTCACTATAAATTTTTTTGACAGCCTTAGAACACATATATGCATGATTTAATCACTATGAAATTTTTTAACATCCATAGAACACATATACTCATGATTGAATAACTATAAATTTTTTTGATAGCCATTAAACACATATATGCATGATTGAATCACTATGAATTTTTTTGACAACCTTAGAACACATATATGCATGCATCATTAAATCACTATAAATTCTTTTTGTGGCCTTAGAACACATAAGTGCATGATTGAATCACTATGAAATTTTTTTGACAGCCTTAGAAAATGTATATCCATGATTGAGTCACTATGTGATTTTTTTGAGAGCCTTAGAACACATATATGTATGATTGAATCAATACAATTTTTTTTTGACAGCCTCAGAACACACATATATATATGATTGAATCACTACAAAATTTTTTTGCCACCTTATAACACATATATACATATTTTAATCACTATGAATTTTTTTTGACAGCCTTAGAACACATATAAGCATGATTTAATCGCTATGAATTTTTTTGACAGCCTTAGAACACAAATATGCATAATTGAAACAATATGAATTTTTTTTGACAACCTTAGAACACATATATGCATGATTGAATCACTATGATTTTTTTTTTCAGCCGAAGAACACATATATGCATCATTGAATCACTAGGAAATTTTTATTGACAGCCTTAGAACACATATATGCATGATTGAATCACTTTGAATTTTTTTTGACAGCCTTAGAACACATATACACAGTTTTGAATCCCTATGGAATTTGTTTGATGACCTTAGAACAAATATATGAATGATTGAATCACTATGAAATTTTTTTAACAACCATAGAACACATATATGCATGATTAAATCACTATGAAAATTTTTTGACAACCTTAGAACAAATATATGAATAATTGAATCACTATGAAGTTTTTTTAACAACCATAGAACACATATTCTAGATTGAATATCTATGATATGTTTTTTACTGCCATAGAAAACATATAAGCATAATTTAATCGCTATAAATTTTTTTTGACAACCTTAGAGCACATATATGCATGATTGAATTACTATGAATTTTTTGTGACAGCCTTGGAACACATATATGCAAATTTGAATCGATACGAAATTTTTTTGCTGCCTAAGAACGCATATATGCATGATTGAATCCCTTTAATTTTCTTTTGACAGCCTTAGAACACATATAAGCATGATTGAATCACTATGGATTTTTTTTGACAGCCTTGGAACACATATATGCATGATTAAATTACTATAAATTTTTTTGGACAACCTTAGAACACATATAAGAATGATTGAATTACTATGATTTTTTTTTAACATTCATAGAATAAATATATGCATGATTGAATCAATAAGAATTTCTTTTGCGGACTTAGAACACATATACGCATGATTAAATCACTATGAAGTTTTTTTGACAGCCTTAGAACACATATATGCATGATTGAATCACTATAAACTTTTTTGATGAGCATTAGAACACTTAAATATATGATTCAATCACTATAAAATTCTTTTGACAAACTTAGAACACATATCTGGATTATTGAATCACTATGATTTTTTTTGTACAGCCTTAGAACACATATATGCATGATTGAATCACTATGAATTTTTTTTGTCAACCTTAGAACACTTATGGGCAAGATTTAATCACTATGAATTTTTTTTGACAGCTTAGAACACATATATGCATGCATCATTAAATCACTATAAAATTTTTTTGTGGCCTTAGAACAGATAAATGCATGATTGAATCACTATGAATTTTTTTTGACAGCTTTAGAACACGTATATCCATGATTGAGTCACTATGAGAATTTTTTGAGAGCCTTAGAACACATATATGGATGATTGAATCAATATAAATTTGTTTTTACAGCCTCAGAACACACATATATATATGATTCAATCACTACAAATTTTTTTTGACCACCTTATAACACATATATGCATATTTTAATCACTATGATTTTTTTTTACAGCCTTAGAACACATATATGCTCTATTTAATCGCTATAAATATTTTTTGACAGCCTTAGAACACCAATATGCATGATTGAAACAATATGAAATTTTTTTGACAACCTTATAACACATATATGCATGATTGAATCACTATGATTTTTTTTTGCAGCCGAAGAACACATATATGCATCATTGAATCACTATGAAATTTTTATTGACAGAATTAGAACACATATCTGAATGATTGAATCACAATGAAATTTTTTTGAGAGCCTTAGAACTCATATATGCATGATTGACTCACTTTAAAATTTTTTGGCAGCCTTAGAACACACATACACATTATTGAATCCCTATGAAATTTTTTTGACAGCCTTAGAACACATATACGCATTATTGAATCACTGTGAAATTTTTTTAACAACCATAGAACACATATATGCATGATTAAATCACTATGAAAATTTTTTGACAACCTTAGAACAAATATATGAATGATTGAATCACTATGAAATTTTTTTAACAATCATAGAACACATATATGCAAGGCTGAATATCTATCAAATTTTATACTGCCATAGAAGACAGCACATATATGAAAGATTGAATCACTATGAAATTTTTTTGACAGCCTTGGAACACATATATGCAAGTTTGAATCACAACGATTTTTTTTTTCAACCTAAGAACACATATATTTATGATTGAATCACTATGACATTTTTTTGACAGCCTAAGAACACATATATACAAGATTGAAACACTATGAAATTTTTTTACAGCCTAAGAACACATATATGCATGATTGAATTACTATGAATTTTTTTTGACAGCCTTAGAACACATATATGCATGATTGAATCACTATGGTTTTTTTTTGACAACTTTGGAACACATATATGAATGATTGAATCACTATGAAAGTTTTTTAACAACCACATAACACATATATGCATGATTGAATCACTATGAATTTTTTTTGCAGACTTAGAAAACATATATGTATTTTTGAATCACTATGAATTGTTTTAGACAGCCTTAGAACACATATATGCATAATTGAATCACTATGAAATTTTTTTGACACCCTTAGAATACTTATGGGCATGATTTAATTACTATAATTTCTTTTTGTGAGGCTTAGAAACACATATATGCATGATTGAATCACTATAAAATTATTTTGACAGCCTTAAAACACATATATGGATGATTGAATCACTATGATTTTTTTTTGGAGCCTTAGAACACAAATATTCATGATTGAATAACAATGAAACAAGTTTGACAGCCTTAGAATACATATATGCGTGATTGAAACGTTAGAATTTTTTTTTAGAGCATTAGAACACATATATTCATGATTGAAACGCTATAAATTTTTTTGACAACCTTAGAACACATACCAGCATGATTGAATCACTATGAAATTTTTTTGACAGCCTTAGAACAAATATATCCATGATTGAATCACTATGTTTTTTTTTGACATCCTTAGAACACATATATGCATTATTGAATGACTATAAAATTTTTTTAACAGCCTTAGAACACATATATGCATGTGTGAATTACTATGAATTTTTTTTTACAGCCTTAGAACACATATATGCATGCTTGAATCATTATGAAATTTTTTTGATAGCCTTAGAACACATATATGAATGATTGAATCACAATGAAATTTTTTTGACAACCATAGAACACATATATTCATGAATGAATCACCATAAGATTTTTTTGACAGCCTTAGAACATATATGCTTGATTGAATCAATACAATTTTTTTTTTACAGCCTTAGAACACATATAGGCATGATTGAATCACTATACATTTTTTTGACAGCCTTAGAACACATATATGCATGATTGAATCACTAGAAATTTTTTTGATAGCCTTAAAACACATATATGCATGATTGAATCACTATGAATTTCTTTTTACAGCCTTAGAACACATATATGCATGCTACATTAAATCACTATAAATTTTTTTTGTGGCCTTAGAACACATAAATGCATGATTGAATCACAATGAATTTTTTTTAACAGCCTTAGAACATGTATATCCATGATTGAGTCACTATGAGATTTTTTTGAGAGCCTTAGAACACATATATGGATGATTGAATCAATACAACTTTTTTTTGACAGCCTCAGAACACACATATATATATATGATTGAATCACTACAAAAATTTTTTGACCACCTTATAACACATATATGCATATTTTAATCACTATGAATTTTTTTTGACAGCCTTATAACACATATAAGCATGATTTAATCGCTATGAAATTTTTTTGACAGCCATAGAACACAAATATGCATGATTTAAACAGTGTGAATTTTTTTTGACAACCTTAGAACACATATATGCATGATTGAATCACTACGATTTTTTTTTGCAGCCGAAGAACACATATATGTATCATTGAAACACTAGGAATTTTTTATTGACAACTTTAGAACACATATCTGCATGATTGAATCACAATGCAATTTTTTTGAGAGCCTTAGAACTCATATATACATGATTGAGTCACTTTGAAATTTTTTTGACAGCCTTAGAACACATATACACATTATTGAATCCCTATGAAATTTTTTTTAAAACCTTATAACATATAAATGAATGATTGAATCACTATGAATTTTTTTTAACGACCATAGAACACATATATGCATGATTAAATCACTATGAAAATTTTTTGACAACCTTAGAACAAATATATGACTGATTGAATCACTATGAAATTTTTTTAACAACCATAGAACACATATATGCTAGATTGAATATCTATGAATTTTTTTTTACTGCCAGAGAACACATATAAGCATAATTTAGTCGCTATAAAATTTTTGTGACAGCCTTAGAGCACATATATACATGATTGAATCACTATGAAATTTTTTTGACAGCCTTGGAACACATATATGCAAATTTGAATCACTACAAAATTTTTTTGCTGCCTAAGAACACATATATGCATGATTGAATCACTATAATTTTTTTTTGACAGCCATAGAACACATATATGCATGATTGAATCACTATGGAATTTTTTTGACAGCCTTGGAACATATATATGCATGATTAAATTACCATAAAAATTTTCTGACAACCTTAAAACACATATACGAATGATTGAATCACTATGATTTTTTTTTAACAACCATAGAACACATATATGCATGATTGAATCGATAAGAAATATTTTTGCAGACTTAGAACACATATACGCATGATTAAATCACTATGAAGTTTTTTTTACAGCCTTAGAACACATATATGCATGATTGAATCACTATAAACTTTTTTGATGAGCATTAGAACACTTATATGTATGATTCAAACACTATAAATTTTTTTGACAACCTTAGAACATATATCTGCATTATTGAATCACTATGATTTTTTTTTTACAGCCTTAGAACACATATATGCATGATTGAATCACTATGAATTTTTTTTGACACCCTTAGAACACTTATGGGCATGAGTTAATCACTATAAATTTTTTTTGACAAGCTTAGAACACATATATGCATGATTGAATGACTATGAAATTATTTTGACAGCTTTAGAACACATATATTGATGATTGAGTCACTATGAATTTTTTTTAGAGCCTAATAACACAAATATGCATGATTGAATCACTATGAAACTGGTTTGACAGTGTTAGAATACATATATGCATGATTGAAACCTTAATTTTTTTTTTGAGGGCATTAGAACACATATATGCATGATTGAATCGCTATTTTTTTTTTTGACAACCTTAGAACACATACCTGCATTATTGATTGAAATTTTTTTAACAGCCTTAGAACATATATATGCATGACTGAATCACTATGAATTTTTTTTAACATCCTTAGAACACATATATGCATGATTGAATCACTATAACTATTTTATGACAACCTTAGAACACATATATGCATGCTTGAATCATTAATAAATTTTTTTGATAGCCTTAAAACACATACATGAATGATTGAATCACTATGAAATATTTTCGACAACTATAGAACACATATATGCCTTATTGAATCACTATGAGATTTTTTTGACAGCCTCAGGACTTATATATTCTTGATTGAATCAAATACAAATTTTTGTTGACAGCCTTAGAACACATACATGCATGATTGAATAACTATGATTTTTTTTTGCAGCCGAAGAACACATAAATGCGTCATTGAATCTCTAGAAAATTTTTATTGACAGCATTAGAACACATATCTCCATGATTGAATCACAATGAAATTTTTTTGAGAGCCTTAGAACTCATATATGCATGATTGAGTCACTTTGAATTTTTTTTGACAGCCTTAGAACACATATACGCATTATTGAATCCCTATGAATTTTTTTTGACAACCTTAGAACACATGTACACATATACGCATTATTGAATCACTATGAATTTTTTTTAACAATCATAGAACACATATATGCATGATTAAGTCACTATGAAATTTTTTTGACAACCTTAGAACAAATATATGAATGATTGAATCACTATGAATTTTTTTAACAAACATAGAACACATATATGCTAAATTGAATATCTATGAAATTTTGTTTACTGCCATAGAACACATATAAGCATAATTTTATCGCTATAAATTTTTTTTGACAACCTTAGAGCACATATAAGCATGATTGAATCACTATGATTTTTTTTTTAAGGCCTTGGAACACATATATGCAAATTTGAATCACTACGAAATTTTTTTTATGGCCTTGGAGCACATATATGCATGATTGACTCACTATAATTTTTTTTTGACAGCCATAGAACACATATATGCATGATTGAATCACTATGGATTTTTTTTGACAGCCTTGGAACACATATATGCATGATTAAATTACTATAAAATTTTTCTGACAACCTTAGAACACATATACGAATGATTGAATCACTATGATTTTTTTTTAACAACCATAGAACACGTATATGCATGATTGAATCAATAAGAATTTTTTTTACAGACTTAGAACATATATATGCTTGATTGAAGACTTAGAACATATATATGCTTGAATCACTACGAGATTTTTTTAACAGCCTTAGGACATATATATGCATGATTGAATCAAATACAATTTTTTTTTTACAGCCTTAGAACACATATATGCATGATTGAATCACTACAAATTTTTGTGACAGCCTTAGAACAAAAATATGCATGATTTAATCACTATAATTTTTTTTGCACAGCCTTAGAACACATATATGCATGATTTAATCACAATGAATTGTTTTTTATAGCCTTAAAAGACATACATGCAAGATTGATTCTCTATGAAATTTTTTTGACAGCCTTACAACACATATATCCATGATTAAATCATTATGAATTTTTTTTGAGAGCCTTAGAACACTTATGAGCATGACTTAATCACCATGATTTTTTTTTAGAGGCTTTAGAACACATATATGCATGATTAAACTACTATCAATTTTTTTTGACATAGTTAGAACACATATATGCATGATTGAATCACTATGAAATTGTTTTGACAGCCTTAGAACATATATATGTGTGATTGAATCATTAGAATTTTTGTTTGAGAGCATTAGAACACATATATGCATGATTGAATCTCTATAAAAAAAATTTAACAACCTTAGAACACATATATGCATGATTGAATCACTATGAATTTGTTTTGACACCCTTAGAACACTTATGAGCATGATTTAATCACTATAAAATTTTTTTGACAGCCTTCGAACACATATTTGCATGATTGAATTACTATGAATTTTTTTTGACAACCTTAGAACACATATATGCATGATTGAATCACTATGAAATTTTTTTGACAGCCTTAGAATACATATATGCAAGATCTAATCACAATGTATTTTTTTTGCTGCCTAAGAACACATATAAGCCAAATTGAATCACTATGATTTTTTTTGACATCCATTAAACACATATATGCATGATTGAATCACTATGGATTTTTTTTGGTAGCCTTAGAATACATATATGCATGATTAAATCACTATGAGGCTTAGAAACACATATATGCACGACTGAATCACTATAAAATTATTTTGACAGCCTTAAAACACATATTTGGATGATTGAATCACTATGATTTTTTTTTGGAGCCTTAGAACACAAATATGCATGATTGAATCACTATGAAATAGGTTTGACAGCCTTAGAATATATATATGTGTGATTGAAATGTTAGAATTTTTTTTTAGAGCATTAGAACACATATATGCATGATTGAATCACTATAATTTTTTTTGACTACCTTAGAACACATAC
This sequence comes from Nuphar pumila, assembly GCF_984573655.1. NCBI lineage: Eukaryota > Viridiplantae > Streptophyta > Magnoliopsida > Nymphaeales > Nymphaeaceae > Nuphar > Nuphar pumila. The sequence goes on from NC_143249.1 coordinate 101,232,140, forward strand.
TTGCATGATTTAATCACTATGAAATTTTTTTGACAGCCTTAGAACAAATATATGCATGATGGAATCACTATGAATTTTTTTTTACATCCTTAGAACACATTTATGGATGGTTGAATGACTATAGAAATTTGGTTAACAGCCTTTGAACACATATATGCATTACTGAATAACTATGAAATTTTTTTGACAGCCATATAACACATATATGCATGTTTGAATGATTATGCAATTTTTTTGATAGCCTTAGAACACATATATGAATGATTGAATCACTATGAATTTTTTTTGACAACCATAGAACACATATATTCATGACTGAATCACTATAAGATTTTTGGCAGCCTTAGAACATATATATGCTTGATTGAATCAATACAATTTTTTTTTAACAGCCTTAGAACACATATACGCATGATTGAATCACTATAAATTTTTTTGACAGCCTAAGAACACATATATGCATGATTTAATCACTATAAATTTTTTTAACAACCTTAGAACACATATATGCATGATTTAATCACCATGAAATTTTTTTGATAGCCTTAAAACACATATGCATGATTGAATCACTATGACTTTTTTTTGACAGCCTTAGAACACATATATGCATGCATCATTAAGTCACTATGAAATTTTTTTTCGGCCCTAGAACACATATATGCATGATTGATTCACTATGAATTTTTTTTTGACTGCCTTAGAACACGTATATCCATGATTGAATCACTATGAACTTTTTTTTACAGCCTTAGAACACATATATGGATGATTGAATCAATACAATTTTTTTTTGACAGCCTCAGAACACACATATATATATGATTGAGTCACTGTAAATTTTTTTCGACCACCTTATAACACATATATGTATATTTTAATCACTACCAAATTTTTTTGACAGCCTTAGAACACAAATATTCATGATTGAATTAGTATGAATTTTTTTTGACAACCTTAGAACACATATATGCACCATTGAATCACTATGAATTTTTTTTGCATCCGAAGAGCACATATATGCATCATTAAATCACTATTAAATTTTATTGACAGCCTTAGAACACATATTTGCATGATTGAATCACAATGAAATTTTTTGGGAGCCTTAGAACACATATATGCTTGATTGAGTCACTTTGAAATTTTTTTGACAGCCTTAGAACACATATACGCATTATAGAATCCCTATGAATTTTTTTTGACAACCTTAGAACTCATATATGAATGATTGAATCACTATGAAATTTTTTTAACGACCATAGAACAAATATATGCATGATTGAATCACTATGAATTTTTTTTAACAACCTTAGAACAAATATATGAATGATTGATTCACTATGAAATTTTTTTAACCACCATAGAACACATATATGCAAGATTGAATCGCTATAATTTTTTTTACTGCCATAGAACACATATAAGCATAATTTAATCGCTATGAATTTTTTTCGACAACTTTAGAGCACATATATGCGTGATTGAATCACTATGAATTTTTTTTTACAGCCTTAGAACACATATATGCAAGTTCGAATCACTATGAAATTTTTTTGCAGCCTAAGAACATATATATGCATGATTGAATCGCTATGGATTTTTTTTAACAGCCTTAGAACACATATATGCATGATTGAATCACTATAAATTTTTTTTGACAGCCTTAGAACACATATATGCATGATTAAATCACTATGAAATTTTTCTGACAACCTTAGAACACATATACGAATGATTGAATCACTATGAATTATTTTTAAAAACCATAGAACACATATATGCATGATTGAATCAATATGAATTTTTTTTGCAGACTTAGCACACATATATGCAGGATTCAATCACTATAAACATTTTTGATGAGCATTAGAACACTTATATGTATGATTTAGTCAGTAAAACTTTTTTTTGACAACCTTAGAACACGTATCTGCATTATTGAATCACTATGAATTTTTTTTGACAGCCATAGAACACATATATGCATGATTGAATCACTAAGAACTTTTTTTGACACCCTTAGGACACTTATGGGCATGATTTAATCACTATAATTTTTTTTTGACAGGCTTAGAGCACATATATGCATGATTGAATATCTATAAAATTATTTTGACAACCTTAAAACACATATATTGATGATTGAATCACTATGAAGTTTTTTTAGATCCTAATAACACAAATATGCATGATTGAATCACTAAGAAACTGGTTTGACAACCTTAGAGTACATAAATGCATGATTGAAATGGCTAAATTTTTTTTTGACAACCTTCGAACACATACCTGCATTATTGAATCACTATAAAATTTTTTTGACAACCTTCAAACACATATATGCTTGAGTGAATCACTATAAAAGTCTTTTGACAGCCTTAGAACACATATATGCATGGTTGAATAATTATGAATTTTTTTTATAGCCTTAGAACACATATATGAATGATTGAATCACTATGAATTATTTTTGACAACCATAGAACACATATATGCATGATTGAATCACTATGAGATTTTTTTGACAGCCTTAGGACATATATATGCCTGATTGAATCAATACAAATTTTTTTTGACAGCCTTAGAACACATATTTGCATGATTGAATCACTATAAATTTTTGTGACAGCCTTAGAACACAAATACGCATGATTTAATCACTATAAAATATGTTGCACAGCCTTAGAACACATATATGCATGATTTAATCACAATGAATTATTTTTGATAGCCTTAAAACACATATATGCAAGATTGAATCTCTATGAAACTTTTTTGACAGCCTTAGAACACATATATCCATGATTGAATCATTATGATTTTTTTTTGAGAGCCTTAGAACACTTATGAGCATGATTTAATCACTATGATTTTTTTTTACAGGCTTTAGAACACATATATGAATGATTGAACTACTATCAATTTTTTTGACATAGTTAGAACACATATATGAATGATTGTATCACTATGAAATTGTTTTGACAGCCTTAGAACATATATGTGCGTGATTGAATCACTAGAATTTTTGTTTGAGAGCATTAGAACACATATATGCATGATTGAATCTCTATAAATATTTTTTGACAAGCTTAGAACACATATACGCATGATTGAATCACTATGGAATTTTTTTGACCGCCTTGGAACACATATATGCATGGTTGAATCACTATGAAATTTTTTTGAAACACTTATGAGCATGACTTAATCACTATAATTTTTTTTTGACAGCGTTCGAACACATATATGCATCATTGAATTACTATGATTTTTTTTTGACAACCTTAGAACATATATATGCATGATTGAATCACTATGAAATTTTTTTTGCAGCCTAAGAACACATGTAAGTAGGATTGAATCACTATGAATTTTTTTTGACAGCCTTAGAACACATATATGCATGATTGAATCACTATGGATTTTTTTTGGCAGCCTTACAACACATATATGCATAATTGAATCACTATGAGGCTTAGAAACACATATATGCATGATTGAATCAATAAAAATAAATTTTGACAGCCTTAAAACACATATATGGATGATTGAATCACTATGAATTTTTTTTGGAGCCTTAGAACACAAATATGCATGATTGAATCACTATAAAACAGGTTTGACAGCCTTAGAATACCTATATGCCTGATTGAAATGTTAGAATTTTTTTTGAGAGCACTAGAACACATATATGCATGATTTAATAGCTATAAATTTTTTTGACAACCTTTGTACACATAACAGCATGATTTAATCACTATGAATTTTTTTTGACAACCATAGAACAAATATATGCATGATTGAATCACTATGAATTTTTTTTGACATCCTTAGAACACATATATGGATGGTTGAATCACTATAAATTTTTTTTAACAGCCTTAGAACACATATATGCATGACTGAATTACTATGAAATTTTTTTGACAGCCTTAGAACACATATATGCCTGCTTGAATCATTATGAAATTTTTTTGATAGACTTAGAACACATATATGAATGATTGAATCACTATGGAATTTTTTTGACAACCATAGAACACATATATTCATGATTGAATCACTATAAGATTTTTTTGACAGCCTTAGAACATGTTTATGCTTGATTGAATCAATACAATGTTTTTTGACACCCTTAGAACACATATACGCATGATTGAATCACAATAAATTTTTTTGACAGCCTTAGAACACATATATGCATGATTTAATCACTATAATATTTTTTAACTGCCTTAGTACACATATATGCATGATTTAATCACAATGAAATTTTTTTGATAGCCTTAAAACACATATATGCATGATTGAATCACTATGATTTTTTTTTTACAGCATTAGAACACATATATGCATGCATCATTAAATCATTATGAATTTTTTTTGCGGCTTTAGAACACATATATGTATGATTGAATCACTATGAATTTTTTTCGACAGCCTTAGAACATGTATATCCATGATTGAATCGCTATGAGATTTTTTTGAGAGCCTTAGAACACACATATGGATGATTGAATCAATACAATTTTATTTTGATAGCCTCAGAACACACATATATATATGATTGAGTCACTACAAATTTTTTTTGACCACTTAGAACACATATATGCATGCATCATTAAATCACTATGAAATTTTTTTGACCGCCTTAGAACACATATAAGCATGATTTAATCGCTAGGAAAATTTTTTGACAGCCTTAGAATACAAATATATGCACGATTGAATGACTATGAATATTTTTTGTAGTCGAAGGACACACATATGCATCATTGAATCACTATGAATATTTTATTGACAGCCTTAGAACAAATATCTGCATGATTGAATCACAATGAAATTTTTCTGAGAGCCTTAGAACACCTATATGCATGATTGAGTGACTTTGAAATTTTTTTGACAGCCTTAGAACACATATACGCATTATGTAAACTATGATTTTTTTTTTTACAACCTTAGAACACATATATGCATGATTGAATCACTATGAAATTTTTTTAACAACCTTAGGACAAATATATGAATGATTGAATCACTATGAAATTTTTTTAACAACCATAGGACACATATATGCAAGATTGAATTGCTATAAATTTTTTTTACTGCCATAGAACACATATAAGCATAATTTAATCACTATAATTTTTTTTTTACAACCTTAGAGCACATATATGCATGATTGAATCACTATGAAATTTTTTTGACAGCCTTAGAACTCATATATGCAAGTTTGAATCACTGTGAATTTTTTTGGCAGCCTAAGAGCACATATATGCATGATTGAATCACTATGGAATTTTTGAGACAATCTTAGAACACATATATGCATGATTGAATCGCTATAAAAATTTTTTGACTGCTTTAGAACACATATATTAAATATTAAATCACTATGAAATTTTTTTGACAACCTTAGAACACATATACGAATGATTGAATCACTATGAATTTTTTTAAAAAACCATAGAACACATATATGCATGATTGAATCAATATGATTTTTTTTTGCCGACTTAGAACACATATATGCATGATTGAATCACTGTAAACTTTTTTGATGAGCATTAGAACACTTATATGTATGATTCAGTCACTATAATTTTTTTTTGACAACCTTAGAACATATATCTGCATTATTGAATCACTATGAATTTTTTTTGACAGCCTTAGAACACATATATGCATGATTGAATCACTGCGAATTTTTTTTGACAGCCTTAGAACACATTTGCATTATTGAATCTCTATGAATTTTTTTTGACAACAATAAAACACATATATGAATGATTTAATCACTATATATATGCGTGATTGAATCATTAGAAATTTTGTTTGAGAGCATTAGAACACATATATGCATGATTGAATCTCTATAAAAAAAAATTGTCAACCTTAGAACACATATATGCATGATTGAATCACTATGAAATTTTGTTGACACCCTTAGAACACTTATGGGCATGATTTAATCACTGTAAATTTTTTTTGACAGGCTTAGAACACATATATGCATGATTGAATCGCTATGAAATTATTTTCACAGCCTTAGAACACATATATTGATGATTGAATCACTATGAATTTTTTTTAGAGCCTAATAACACAAATATGCATGATTGAATCGTTAGAATTTTTTTTAGGGCATTAGAACACATATCTGCATGATTGAATTGCTAAATTTTTTTTTGACAACCTTAGAACACATATTTGCATTATTGAATCACTATGAAATTTTTTTGACAGCCTTAGAACACATGTATTGTAACGCCCCAAATATTTAACTTGAAAATTTTGGAATAATTTTTTTTTTCTAAACAACAACGGAAAAGCTTTATTAAATCCTTCATCAAATTATTTGGGCAGGTTATAAGTAGTAGCACAGACTCAAAGCATTTAAGTAAAATAAATTCTTGCATTGAAATACTACAAGTTATCATTTACAACTTAATGATTTATTACAAGTCATATTCCTCAGGACATCCGAAGAAGATATGGTCACATAGCACTGTCCGCAGCGACGACCGCAATTGCTCGCCATACCGTTTCCTAAAAATATTAAATCAGAAGGAGTCAGACTACCACGTCTGAGTAAGAAGCATAATATCCATATGAATGTGCACAGTGTCATGTGTACAAGTATATGTGCAACAAGTTTAGATAGAACTATTAACCATTTAATAAGTGATAAATGTACAGGTCACTAAAGTCGAGTATTTCATTATTAATTTCCATCAATATCAAAGAACAATCCATCATATGCATAAACCATATTCATATAAGTAATAACCACTTTAGAACTAATGTAGATGTGCACCTGACTTAACTAAAGCATTTCATGTAACGTGTGCATAAAGCAGAAAGATCAATGTTCAACACATCGTTCATAAGTTATCACAATTTCCATGTGAAGGAAAACCAATTTGAACCATGCCCTACAGGAGACACATCTTACTCTAACAATTTCAACATCAAGCAGTATGCAATTACTTGAAGATTTTTCTTAATGCACTAACTTTATGTTTCATCTTGTTAATTACCCTATGGGTACGCACAGGCATTCGACATCGTAGCGGACCGAGACCACACGAAGGTTTATTATTATATAACCCGTATGACTAGCCGTACGGATATCCAAAGGGGACGGTTCACGACCGAGAGAGTACTCCCCAATGGCTAGAACTAGAATTAGGATGCACTCTGTACTTCTGCAGAAGACTTGGATCTATCACCTAGGACAAATTGGTAGTCCTGGTCCCCTAACTCTGAGGACTGGGGACCGGGTGAGACGCCTCGCTCTCACAAAACTAAAATGTCCCACGGAGTTTGTACCATCTACCCTCTCCAAGGTAGACCATGGGTCTAGTAACATACACCGTCTTTCAGGTGTACCCAGAGCCCTGAGAAACCAGTAACATATACCGTTTTCAGGTATACCCAGTATCCCGGGAAACCAGTAACATATACCGTCTTTCAGGTATACCCAGAATCCCTTTTCATTATTATTTTTATGTGTGTATTTTTCATTCTTGTTTTGTTTGGATCCACTAACATACACCATCTTTCAGGTGTACCCAACACTTTGGGGAAAATCCAGTAACATATACCCTCTTTCAGGTATACCCGGAATCCCAAATAGAAACTGGTAACATATACCGTCTTTCAGGTATACCCAGATTCTGGAGTTTTCATTTATGTCACCGTGTATTAGTTTAGCTGTGTTTTTGGTGCTAGGGTATACATATCATACTTCACTGGTTGTGCCGCAACATGGCATAAACCAATTTTAACAATTCTTAAGTGCTCGTATGGCACTATCAGCTTGCTGCGAAGCTGCAAGCTCGATTTTAAGCTTTCACATGATCATGACGTGAAAATGTCCTCATGTATGCAAACTTTTGCAGAACACATAGATCTGCTAGCACGTAAACATGTCCTAACATGAAATCATGATTCAATTATATGCAATTTTCATAGCATCATAGGTGCCTAGATGGCATCACAAGGATTTGACATGCTCAGTTTTAATTTGTAACATTATGCCATTGTAGTTTTTCTTCTATTAGTGCCATTATAATAAAAATATGTATTTAACCACAAGCCACATACAAAACCACAGGCGATGTGACTACATCATTGTTATCTTGTCAAATCCTCAATACGTACATTCTTAATACGTACAACCATGTCCCAGTGTGTGTGTACACGGTGATAGCAACAACCATTTGAATTCCCATATTAATTTAGGTAGTCGAACAAAAATGAGTATGTATATAAAATTGATGGCTTTCGAATTCAAGCCCTTATTATCTAAAGATTGCATAAAAACCCTCATTGCTCAAAGGGATTTATTATATGTATTTTTATACTCTTGAAACCATCATTTATATGCGACTATTCATCAACATGTAGTAGCCATGCTATATCTAATATTAGATATTAGAAGGTCTCTATAGAAAATCCCCGTATGAATACATATATTTTTGAACCTAACTCGGGTCAGGTTTAGGCATTACCACATCTGACTTAATGTGAAACTAAGTGAACAACCCGAATTTAATTATCAATCGGATATAAAATTCCTACCAAACCAAGGAAATACATATATTTTGTAAGTCAAGCTAATACCGCAGCAACCCCATAGAGATAACACCTAGTGTTGTAACAGTTTGCAGCTCTCAAGCCAACCTAACACTTACACTGACTGTGAACCAAAAACATGGCAGCACACCACCTGAGTAGGGTCGATAGAGTCCCATGGCATGTTGGTCGAGTTGATTAGCACAATCGCAAAATCCACCAACTAACACATTCTGTAAGCAGGTTATTCACATGCTGAAATTTGTTTTTTTTTTTCCTATCTGGTTTGATGATGTGTGTGCAGGTCGTGGGCTTTCCAGCGGTGCCATTGGCACGAGTGGTGCTGACAGCACCAGCAATGGCAGCATGCGCTGCCTGGTGAAATGGGTCATGTCCCTGGCCTAATAAAATGGCGCACACCAGACCCACCCGGTCTGTTTAGGAAGGTCGACTATAAGGTTCACACCGACCACATAAATGGTTGACCTTAACAGCAAACATACCGAAACAACTACCGAAAATGGTCATTCTACCCTAATTGAGAACAAGACTTAACTTGGATGAAATTTGGATTTAATTAAAAGTAACAAAAATCGGGACTCAACTATCGCTTATACTAAACACTAAACTCAATCAACATGAGACAAAGAATTACTCATGATAGTAGTTGTGACGCCCCGGATTTCCAAAACAAAGCTAAGTTAAAATTTTCATGAATTTCTTTTTTTTTTCTTTGCAGCGGAACTTAGAAAAGCTTTTAGCAGCGGAATAAGACGATAATGAGTCGTCGGTTTTAGAAAACTCTGAGCACGTTGCAGGTATGTGGCCAAGCAACTCATTGACCACCAAGGGGTTCCATTTTATCGAAAACCACATGTTTATTACAACACTACTACTTAGAAAAGCAGTGTAGGTTCAATAAAAGGAAGCAGTACAACTCTATCTAGAGAAACCCTGGAACTCGATGCCGCCATGCTCCGCATATCGCCACGCAGGTCCAACACCTGAAATCCCCATAAAACGGGGTCAGAACCACTGAGGGTCTGGTAAGCATGCAGTCATACACCCATTCAACTCAAGTACAATAATGACCACTCAGGGTCGCAATGCGCAATAACGACGCTCAAGCCTCCAAGACTTAGCGTATATCGCAGGAGCCTCCTCAGGGCTATGAGTTGAACATCTGCTCAAGTCTTCATGACTTAGAGCAAGCCTTTTCAGGGTTGTGATTTGAATAACCGCTTAAGTCTCCACAACTTAGCCATGACCTCTTTCGGGTCTCAAAGTGATGTTTAGCTCAAGTCTTCATACTTGGCACATCCGTATCCCACGCATCTAAGGACAACTCCTCGAGCTTCGCTTAGTCGTGCGGATACAACACGGGTCTTTGCCCAGTCGGTCCAGTAGTATACCGAACATGACACCTTCACAAAGGTTATGCAGGACTGACTCAACAACGGCCATCCACGCATACATTCAAGCATCGCTGAACCTAAGCTAATGCATTGTTTCGATAATTAACCGCTCCCGCCTTTGGTACGCAGGTAGAGCTATTGTCCGGGCATCAACGCGACGTTCTGGGGGTTGATTATTCTATGTATTTTAGATACCCCAGAGGCCTGTTGACCCTATCCATAGTAGGGCAGTGTGTTTCAACTGGGAGAACCCTACTAGGCCCATATTCGGATGCATCCTCTACTTGCAGTAGTTGGGTTCAATCCTTAGGTCTTAAGGATAACCACGACCCCAAAACCCATGAGTGACTGAGGCCATCGTGGACTCTATCAGGTCCAAAGTAAAATACGTGTCACTCAAGGCTGTACCATCACTGTCATTCCACAGTGAGCATAATTCCTGAAGGGGTGTGCCAGTCTTACAATTACTTGGACAGAATCTGCATGCCATTTAGGCAGCCTGTGCTTTTAGCACTACGGGAGTATGTACCCGACCCCATTCAGTCCGCCCCAACACAGTCATTACTGAGGGGGTACCCCTAACACGATTTTCAACCGCGGAGTATGTGCGACCTTAAGTCTTATTCATATGCATGCAGAACACCGCTCTTGGCACTTCGGCCACCACGAGCATCACACCTCTTTGGGTGGAAACAACACACTCTGGCTCTTCGACCCTTACGAGTCTGGTTGCGTAACCGTTCTCAATGAGCATGCATATGACTCGATCTAAATAGATGGGCTACTCGGCGTATTTTTACGCAACGAGTCTAAACCTAGCCAAGGCGCAACCTCTACTCCGGCTCAGTGGCCCTTACGAGCAAGGTGCCCTTGCAGGCAAAAGGATACGAGCCGATCTGGCATCGTTCCATCAACGGACATCATTTTGCCGTTCAATTGGTTCCGGCAGCTCTTCTGCCAACCATTTCGTCAGCACCTCTCCTGTTCTACCGGCAGTGGTGCGATGAACCCTTCTACGTTTGTAGAGGGCAAACCATGAACTGGGTAGCACTCTGCTATATGTCAGAGTATCCTGCTACATTCTTTCTAAGCTATTCTTAGCTTCTTCAGAAATTTCAGCAGCACTTCCTCTCTTTTACGGAGAAAGCGTGCGTTTGTTTTATCCATTTCAGCGGCATCTCCCGTCTTTGGTAGGAAATCGCCATGCTTAATTTGAGGAAATGGATGTGCACCGTTGTGCGTACTTGCATCCATCAAGGTTGCAGGAACCCTGGGCCATAGCCAGGCCATACGTAATTGACTTAGTCTTTACGTAAAGAGCATTTTGCCAAAAAGCGAAGCCTTTCCAATAGGGGCTTCATTCGTCAAGCAGAATCTTGAACGAGGAGCGGTCAGGGAATCGCATGGGCGATTTGGAGTTTGATCTCCATTTGAACGCTCATTTATGCGCCATATATGTAGTATAAGCAGAAGCCTGTGCTTTATACAGCAGCGGCGTAAAGAAATGCATATATATTGTTCAGGGTGTGTAACTGAACGAAATATTCTACATATATAACAAAACAAAAGCCTTGGCATCGTTCGACGCGACGGCGTAAGTAAATACATTGCATAATCGGAAGTGCAATAATCGGAAATACAGAAAACAGGGAGCCTTGGCATCATACGACGCGACGGCAAAGGTAAATTATATAGCCTGTGCGATATAAGACGCGTCGGCAGAATCAACAGATATACACCTAGATCTGTATCCAACGATAGTTAAGAGGCGAGCGAGTGAACACCGAAGTGTCCTAGAGGGCTCAACCAAGAACTAGGGCGAGATACTATTTTTGAAGAACGCATATACTGCGCATTCGAACATATATATATCCGACAATAGTTACGAGGTAAGCGCGTGAACACCGAAGCGTCCTAGAGGGCTCAACCAAGAACTAAAGAAAGATACTACTTCAGAAAGTATATGTTATATACAAACAATCAAATACTTGAGAGAGATGGTTTAATGAAGCGAACTTACTTCAATTTGAGGAAGAAACGACTCTGATTGCTTGAAACGCTTCGAACGAGGCTTGACTTTGAAAAAGGATCAACTTCAAACTTTGGACGAAAAAAGACTTGGACTTTGACTTTGAACCAAACCAGGTTCAAGTCAAGTCAACTGGGTTCAGACTTAGGTCAAGTAGGTTCAGACCTAGGTCAGGTGGGTTAGGACCAGGTCAGGCAGGCTCAGATCAGGTCAAGCAGGCTCAGGCTAAGTCAGGCAGGCTCAGACCAGGTCAGGTGGGCTCAGGTGGGCTAGGCTAGGTAGGGGAGGTTTGGAAAAGGAGGAGAGAGAGGGGGGTTGGCGATTTTTAGAGAGAGGGGGGCTCCTCTATTTATAGGAAGTGAAACTTGGGCCCCAAGTTTCACTTTTACCCTTATACCCCTTGGCTTTTCAGAAATCCCTTCCATGGAAGGTGCTGGAAGGAGCTAGAAGGTCCTGGAAGATGCTGGAAGGTGCTAGAATATTCTAGAATATTTTCTGAGAAATATTTCTGTGGGTCCCACCAATATTTCCGTGGGTCCCACAAAAATTTCGGGTTTTCGGCGATTATTTTCCGAAAAATTCTGAGTAGGCCATTATCTTCGTATTGATGCAACTAAGAAAGTTGGCTCGCAGGAATCCTTTGATTTTGTTCAAGTAGGAAGTTATGGCTTCTAGAGTGTTTGAGCATATATTCGTGATTTGACGAATATCCTAAGTATAACTGGCTCGCAGAAATTGATTCGTTTCGCATTTTGAGAGAAAATGCTATTTTTACCGGTAATTGCCTCATGAATTTATTCAGATATTTTCTGAAAAATTGCGGGTCTTACATCATTACCCCCTTAAAGGAATTTCGTCCGCGAAATTCAGTTAAGAGTACAAAGCGAAGAGTTCAGGATATTTATCCCGCATATCCGATTCGGGCTCCCAAGTGCAGTCCTCTATTCCATGATGCTGCCACCTCACTTTAACAAGTGGAATGACCTTCGTTCTTAGCACTTGCTCCCGTCGGTCCATGATCTCCACTGGCCTTTCTTCTACCGTCATATCTTCTCGAATGTCAATGTCTTCATGTTGAATGACGTGAGAAGGATCATGAACATACTTTCGAAGCATTGATACGTGAAATACATCATGTATTTGCGCGTATTATGGTGGCAATGCTATACGGTAGGCAGTCTTTCCGATTCGGTTCAAAACTTCGAAGGGACCGACGAATCTGGGGCTGAGTTTCCCCTTCTTTCCAAAACGAAACACACTCTTGGTTGGAGAGACCTTGACGAAAACCTTATCTCCAACCACAAAAGTGAGTTCCCTACGTCGCTGATCGGCGTAGCTTTTCTGTCGACTCTGAGCAGTCAGTAGCTTCTTTCTGATCATGTGGACCTGCTCAATGTAATGCTGCAACACAATGGGCGAGTCCAGGGTTCGCTCACCCACTTCACCCTAATGGATTGGTGATCGACAGGGTCGCCCGTACAAGGCTTCATACGGTGCCATCCCAATGTTAGCGTGGTGGCTATTATTATAAGCAAATTCAGCCAACGCTAGATGGGAATCCCAATCACCTTTCCATTCCAGCATACAGGCTCTTAGCATATCCTCGAGAGTCTGTATGGTTCGTTCTGATTGCCCATCTGTTTGGGGATGGAATGCTGTATTGAACTTGAGTTTCGTCCCCAGGGCTCTCTGAAGCTGCTCCCAAAAGTGAGAGGTGAACTTCGAGTCACGATCAGATATGATTGAAATCGGCACTCCATGGAGTCTAACGATTTCCCGAATGTAGATTTCTGCCAATCGTTCAGTTGAGTATCGAGTGTTGATTGGCAGGAAGCGAGCAGACTTGGTGAGTCTGTCCACGATCACCCATATTGAATCGTGTTGTCTCTTGGATCGAGGCAATCCAACGACGAAATCCATCGTAATGCCTTCCCATTACCATTCCGGAATCTCGATCCGTTGTATCTTTCCACCAGGTCGTTGATGCTCGATCTTTACTTGCTGGCAGATCAAACATTTTGAGACAAATGTAGCCACATCACGTTTCATACCCCTCCACCAGTACTTCCTTTGCAAATCTCGGAACATCTTCGTACCTCCAGGGTGGATAGTGTATTTGCTACTATGGGCCTCCTGGAGTACTTCCTGTCTTAGCTCAGGGTTATTTGGAACCCAAATCCTTTCTTCCATCCATATTCCTCCATCTTCTTTTAAATGGAAGAAAGTATCATCTTTTTCAGCTCGAGCCTTTAGGTCCGAGTACTGGGGGTCCTTGAACTGTTCGGCTACAATGCGATCAAGGATCTCGATATGGATCGTCAGGCATGACAATCGAATCTTTCCTGGGTCGGCCAGGAATGGCTTCCAACTGACGAAATCCTCCATCAGCTTCCATTGTCCGGTTAGGCTGGCCAGAGTGCCAGCAATCTTGCGACTAAGGGCATCTGCTACAACATTCGCCTTTCCAGGGTGATAGGAAAGTGTGAATTCATAGTCTTTGAGGAATTCCAGCCATCGTCGTTGCCGCATATTAAGTTCTTTTTGAGAAAAGAGGTATTTTAGGCTCTTATGGTCCGACATGACCTCAAATTTCTCTCCATATAGGTAGTGTCGCCAAATTTTAAGTGCGAACACCACCGCGGCAAGCTCAAGATCGTGGGTTGGATAATTTTTCTCATGGACTCTCAACTGTCGTGACGCATAGGCGATTACTTTGCCATGCTGCATCAACACACAACCCAGACCTGTTCCTGAGGCATCAGTACATGCCACGAAGCCTCCCTGACCAGAAGGTAAGGTAAGGACAGGGGCAGTGGTAAGCCTCTGTTTGAGAACCTCAAAGCACTCCTTACACTGGTTAGTCCATTCAAACTTGACTCCCTTTTTAAGTAATTTCGTCATCGGTACGGCGATTCAGGAGAAGTCTTGTATGAACTTCTGATAATATCCGGCAAGTCCAAGGAAGCTACGGACCTCAGTGATATTTTCTGGCTGCTTCCAGTCCATCACAGCTTCCACCTTCGCAGGATCCACTGCGATTCTATCTTTTGAGATCACATGACCAAGGAACATCACTTTATCTAGCCAGAATTCACATTTTGAAAACTTAGCATAGAGTTGGTTATCTTGAAGGGTTTTCAAGACGATTCTCAAGTGCTCCACGTGTTGTTCCTTGTTCTCCGAATATACGAGAATGTCATCGATGAAGACAATGACAAAGCTATCCAAATATGGTCTGAATATCCGGTTCATTAGATCCATAAAGGTAGCAGGCGTATTAGTGAGTCCGAAGGGCATCACTACGAACTCATAATGGCCATATCTCGTTCTGAAGGCAGTCTTAGGTATATCTTCTTCTTTCACTCTGAGTTGATGATACCCAGACCTGAGGTCGATCTTGGAGAACACCCTTGCTGTTCTGAGCTGATCGAACAAGTCCTCAATTCGAGGCAACGGGTACTTATTTTTAATAGTTGCCTGGTTAAGCATCCGATAATCGATGCATAACCGAAGGGATCCATCCTTCTTCTTTACAAATAACACCGGGGCTCCCCACGGTGATACACTTGGACGAATGAACCCTTGTTCCATCAGTTCTTCCAACTGACACTTCAACTCACTGAGTTCAGCTGGCGCCATTCGATATGGGGCCTTGGATATCGGCGCTGTTCCAAGTAAGGATTGAATTCCAAATTCAACCTCACGAAGTGGCGGAAGTCCTGGCAATTCCTCAGGAAACACATCGGGAAACTCCCGCACCACTTCCAAACTCTCAAGGGGTTGGTCGTTGGATTTTTCTACCGAGAGACTCAACAGGAAGGCCACACAACCCTTCCTAAGGTATTTTTGTACCTTAAGTGCTGATATGAGCCTTTTCTGTGGAACTGGTTTGGATAACCGGTATTCCATTTTAGGCAATCCGGGTCGAGATAGAATCACTTTGCCCTCACGACACAAAATCTTGGCATTATTCTGAGCCAACCAATTCATTCCCAGAATGACATCGTACTGTATCATATCGATCAGGATGGCGTCAGTAGGCAAGTGTTGCCCAGCTATCTCAATATCCAAGTTCTTCACACACCGGATACATTTGGTGCGTAAACCCAACGGGTTATACACTTTAATCATTTTATCAACCGGTTGCACCGAGGCGTGGAGTTGTTCAGTGAAATCGTCGGAGATAAACGTATGAGTAGCACCACAATCAAACAAGACGTAAGCTGCATGTCCATTAATAGGTACGGTGCCTTCAATCAGGTCACCATTTTCGACTTGTTCAGTCGTTACAGCATATACACGACCTGCAGCAGGCCTTTGTTCGATCCTAGGGGGCGGTCGTTGGAACTGCAAACGCTGTGGTGCTGGTCGAGAGGGTCCGGCAGATCCGGCATTACTCCTCTGTTCATCTGCAGCCTTCTTGGCGCAATCCCTTATAAAGTGGCCCATCTTGCCACAATACAAGCAACCACCCATGTCACGAGGACATGGATTTCCGGGGTGGTTCACACGACACCTTGGGCAGCTGAAGTTGGACTGCTGACCATTCGGAGTTGTGTTCTGTCTTGGCCTCACGACTTGTTGAGTGTTGTTCCCTCCTTGGAACTTCTTCTTTTGAAGAGGTTGTCGTGAACCCCGGCCACTTGGGAACGTCCTTTTACGATTCCCACCATTCACTATGGGCTTCTTTGCTACGATCACTTTAGATCGTGCCCAATCCTCTTGGATCTTTGAAGCTGCAGCTGCTGCAGCTACTGCAGCCTGAAAAGTTGAAGGCATGCTTTTTACTACTCGAGATCGCAGCCCTTCGCGCAGACCATTCACATATTTGTCAGCCCTTTCTTGGTCTGTTTCAAACAATCGAGAGCAGTAGCGCTCTAGATTCTGAAATTTGGTGGTATAGTCCATCAGACTCATACCGCCCTGTTCCAATTCCAGAAACTCCATCTTTTTCTTGTTTCTGGAATGCAGTGGGAAGTAGTTATCCATGAAAGTCCTCCGAAAGTCAGTCCAAGGAATGACCTCGACTTGTGAGAACTGGATAAGTTTAGTGGTATCCCACCACTTCCGTGCATTGTCTTTCAATCGGTACGTGCCAAAGTTGGTCTTCTTCTCTTCTGGTACTCCCAGTACTGAGAAGGCACGTTCTGTCTCTTCGATCCAACTCTCCGCAAGCTCCGGATCGGCTCTGCCAATGAAAACTGGCGGATCAAGCTTGAGGAACTTCTCATAAGTCACTCCTCCCAGGTGCTCATTTCGTGGTGCGACTGGTTCTGGCCTCGTTTCACAGATGACTGTAACCAGGTTGTTGAGCGTTTCTAGCAGGAATCCTTGAGTATGGGACTCCTCGCTCGGCATGGTCCTCCTCGTCGTAGGAGCCATTTATCTATCATATACAAGCAGCGTGTTTTTAGTTTCTCAATGTATATATCGAAGTAAGGCGTTATTTACTTAATATACATCACATTTACATAAGCATCGCCTTAAACAAAACGTCATGCCGCACTGGCAGACTTTTAGGCGTGGAGAAACTATATACATGAGTCTATTGACTCCAACACACTACCAGTCTCTTCTAGGAACTGGATTTCTTTCTTGACCCAAACAACCCGAAGTATCGTTTACTTCCACATTGCCTTGGTGCAGGCACTACTAGTTTTGGCTTGGGCGGTACTTCCGCGCTCTCAAGCGAATCTTGTGGGTAGATCAGTGATGCCAGTCCACTTGCCCATTCAGTGGCATCATGGCTCGGGGAATCCGATACCATAACGGGATGATAGGGGTTGTATCCCTCTTCCTGGCCATTCAGACTCGGCGTTGGTGAAGCCGCTCTGTTCCCCCATATAATAGTACTTTGATTCGAGGAATCTGAAATCATAATGGGATTATAGAAGTTGTTGCATCCCTCCTCCCAACTGTGCAAGCTAGGCATACATGATGCATGTTGATAGCCTTGCGATTGACCAAATCCCTCAAGAAAGTTCAAGTCAAATCCTACCAGAGACGGTAGTTCCTCAGAAGTTGCTGGGGTACGGCTACTCCCTCTACTGGAGTAATGTGGCCCACTAACACGCGAAGTCTCATCCCTAAGACCAAGCGATCCCCGCCGACCCATATCGGCGGTATGTTTCATTTGGCATTCATTGGCGGAATGCCCTTCTTCGCCACAGTATTGGCAGTCTTGGACTTCATACGGGCATATTCACTCATCGTGCATGACCTTGCAACGATAGCAGTATCCACGCGAGTCATGAGTTGCCATCTATACAAAGATGCACCCAGATCAGAACAAAAAGTATAAAAACATATACTTACAGTACGATATCGTGACATGACGGATCTTGAACCAGGTTTCTCAGACACATGCTCTGATACCAATTCTGTGACGCCCCGGATTTCCAAAACAAAGCTAAGTTAAAATTTTCATGAATTTCTTTTTTTTTTCTTTGCAGCGGAACTTAGAAAAGCTTTTAGCAGCGGAATAAGACGATAATGAGTCGTCGGTTTTAGAAAACTCCGAGCACGTTGCAAGTATGTGGCCAAGCAACTCATTGACCACCAAGGGGTTCCATTTTATCGAAAACCACATGTTTATTACAACACTACTACTTAGAAAAGCAGTGTAGGTTCAATAAAAGGAAGCAGTACAACTCTGTCTAGAGAAACCCTGGAACTTGATGCCACCATGCTCCGCATATCGCCACACAGGTCCAACACCTGAAATCCCCATAAAACAGGGTCAGAACCACTGAGGGTCTGGTAAGCATGCAGTCATACACCCATTCAACTCAAGTACAATAATGACCACTCAGGGTCGCAATGCGCAATAACGACGCTCAAGCCTCCAAGACTTAGCGTATATCGCAGGAGCCTCCTCAGGGCTATGAGTTGAACATCCGCTCAAGTCTTCATGACTTAGAGCAAGCCTTTTCAGGGTTGTGATTTGAATAACCGCTTAAGTCTCCACGACTTAGCCATGACCTCTTTCGGGTCTCAAAGTGATGTTTAGCTCAAGTCTTCATACTTGGCACATCCGTATCCCACGCATCTAAGGACAACTCCTCGAGCTTCGCTTAGTCGTGCGGATACAACACGGGTCTTTGCCCAGTCGGTCCAGTAGTATACCGAACATGACACCTTCACAAAGGTTATGTAGGACTGACTCAACAACGGCCATCCACGCATACATTCAAGCATCGCTGAACCTAAGCTAATGCATTGTTTCGATAATTAACCGCTCCCGCCTTTGGTACGCAGGTAGAGCTATTGTTCAGGCATCAACGCGACGTTCTGGGGGTTGATTATTCTATGTATTTTAGATACCCCAGAGGCCTGTTGACCCTATCCATAGTAGGGCAGTGTGTTTCAACTGGGAGAACCCTACTAGGCCCATATTCGGATGCATCCTCTACTTGCAGTAGTTGGGTTCAATCCTTAGGTCTTAAGGATAACCACGACCCCAAAACCCATGAGTGACTGAGGCCATCGTGGACTCTATCAGGTCCAAAGTAAAATACGTGTCACTCAAGGCTGTACCATCACTGTCATTCCACAGTGAGCATAATTCGTGAAGGGGTCTGCCAGTCTTACAATTACTTGGACAGAATCTGCATGCCATTTAGGCAGCCCGTGCTTTTAGCACTACGGGAGTATGTACCCAACCCCATTCAGTCCGCCCCAACACAGTCATTACTGAGGGGGTACCCCTAACACGATTTTCAACCGCGGGGTATGTGCGACCTTAAGTCTTATTCATATGCATGCAGAACACCGCTCTTGTCACTTCGGCCACCACGAGCATCACACCTCTTTGGGTGGAAACAACACACTCTGGCTCTTCGACCCTTACGAGTCTGGTTGCGTAACCGTTCTCAATGAGCATGCATATGACTCGATCTAAATAGATCGGCTACTCGGCGTATTTTTACGCAACGAGTCCAAACCTAGCCAAGGCGCAACCTCTACTCCGGCTCAGCGGCCCTTACGAGCAAGGTGCCCTTGCAGGCACAAGGATACGAGCCGATCTGGCATCGTTCCATCAACGGACATCATTTTGCCATTCTATTGGTTCCGGCAGCTCTATTGCCAACCATTTCGTCAGCACCTCTCCTGCTCTACCGGCAGTGGTGCGACGAACCCTTCTACGTTTGTAGAGGGCAAACCATGAACTGGGTAGCACTCTGCTATATGTCAGAGTATCCTGCTACGTTCTTTCTGAGCTATTCTTAGCTTCTTCAGAAATTTCAGCATATACTGCGCATTCGAACATATATATATCCGACGATAGTTACGAGGTGAGCGCGTGAACACCGAAGCGTCCTAGAGGGCTCAACCAAGAACTAAAGAAAGATACTACTTCAGAAAGTATATGTTATATACAAACAATCAAATACTTGAGAGAGATGGTTTAATGAAGCGAACTTACTTCAATTTGAGGAAGAAATGACTCTGATTGCTTCAAACGCTTCGAACGAGGCTCGACTTCGAAAAAGGATCAACTTCGAACTTCGGACGAAAAAAGACTTGGACTTTGACTTTGAACCAAACCAGGTTCAAGTCAAGTCAACTGGGTTCAGACTTAGGTCAAGTAGGTTCAGACCTAGGTCAGGTGGGTTAGGACCAGGTCAGGCAGGCTCAGACCAGGTCAAGCAGGCTCAAGCTAAGTCAGGCAGGCTCAGACCAGGTCATGTGGGCTCAGGTGGGCTAGGCTAGGTAGGGGAGGTTTGGAAAAGGAGGAGAGAGAGAGGGGTTGGCGATTTTTAGAGAGAGGGGGGCTCCTCTATTTATAGGAAGTGAAACTTGGGCCCCAAGTTTCACTTTTACCCTTATACCCCTTGGCTTTTCAGAAATCCCTTCAATGGAAGGTGCTAGAATATTCTAGAATATTTTCTGAGAAATATTTCTGTGGGTCCCACCAATATTTCCGTGGGTCCCGCAAAAATTTCGGGTTTTCGACGATTATTTTCCTAAAAATTCTGAGTAGGCCATTATCTTCGTATTGATGCAACTAAGAAAGTTGGCTTGCAGGAATCCTTTGATTTTGTTCAAGTAGGAAGTTATGGCTTCCAGAGTGTTTGAGCATATATTCGTGATTTGACGAATATCCTAAGTATAATTGGCTCGCAGGAATTGATTCGTTTTGCATTTTGAGAGAAAATGCTCTTTTTATCGGTAATTGCCTCATGAATTTATTCAGATATTTTCTGAAAAATTGCGGGTCTTACAGTAGTTGTAAGAGAATGATCACGATTCTAACTTTAATTGACCAATATTACTAATACCTCTAACTTTGAATTGAATGAATAAAACTACTTACCAAAAACCTTAGAGACCAATTGACGCTGGTACCTAAGTCATGCAAGATGAGGGAAGGGCTTTGAATGCTCACTTACATAACACCCTTCACTAACTAATGACTAATTGTAAAATGGACAAATCAATACCTAAGGAAAGAAGAATTAATACCAAAAAAAAACATACGTTAAATATTTCTGTAGCATACGTTACCCTATATAAGAGACTTAGTTAAGGTAATGAAATTTATACTTTCTAACAGATGGAATATTACAGCTACTTTCCTAAACAAGGGGATGTTGGACAGCTTCCTAATGTAATGGGTTTCAAAATAAGAAAAGGATGGTAATCTAATTAGACCAACCAACCGTCCACCTATGTAGTATTAATAGAAAAGTGTAAGCCTTGGGGCACACATGTTTTCTCTTAATTCCAAAGAGATATTCAATATAATTTTCAATATGAGCCCCTTACCAAATTTAACCCAGAAGGTCTCCCCATAGGCTGACGTATTGAAGTAATGACACCACCCTTTCCTTGATTGAATGGGCTGTGCATAAAGCGCAAGAATAACCCAAATTGAAAAATGTACTTTTCTATGGATTAGATTTACTTCACTGCACCCATCCTAACCTCACGACATGCACCTAACGAATACTAAGTAAGGTCAATAAAATTTAGAGATGACCAAAGGCAATAAACAACAACTTTTTAGTATGTAGAACTTCAATCGGCTATACCGATAAGCATTGGATCTAGTCGATTGAACTCTTTTTTTTTTTTTTAACTATGATCAAAAAAAAAAAAATTAGAATTCCAATGTTGTCGGACCTGCAGCCCTCCCCAACCGTGCTCCCAATTTGCCATATATATATTAATGAACCCAACCACAAATCCTTATGCATAGATGTATGTTGACATACCAAATTCACGGTTCACATAAACAATGAAACAATATGCTAAATGTCGCACAATAACATGAAATGAGTCATATTTATATATGTCATTCAGATGAGTTTTGTGGCAAATCGAGTTACACAACAAGAATGATTGGTTGATATTTTCAAAACAATAATTTTCAATAAAAACTTTGGAAAATCGTCAACCAAAAGTATAAAAACCGACTTTCCACAAAGTGGTAAGTACGGGTCGAATCCTCAGGGAACAGGAATTACTCAGAATATTTCTCAAAATTTAATTTATTAATTACAAATTTCAATCTACAATTACACAACTAATAAGAATACAATTAATCACTAAAAGGATTGAAAAAGCAATCCAATCTTTAGTTGCACGCCAAGGGTATTTTGGTCCTTTCGCCAATTAGACAATCTTCGCACTTGGACAATGAACCCTGGAAAAATGAATATGTTTTTCAACCTAAAAACAAAGGAAAATGCAAAGTTAGTAATTTATTCTAATAATGCAAACTATAAATGAATCTAAATCTAATTTTCACGAATTAGTAAAACAAATTCTAATTATGAGAAAATAATTAAATAAAATATTAAACTAATTCAAAAATCAGCTAAACTAATTTTAACAATGCTGTATGATGCTTATGCAGCTCCTAAGATGCAGAAAATACTGAAAACAGTCCTAAAATACCGAAACTAAAGAAATTATAAATATGCCCCTAACTAGTGTAAAATAGAGTTCTAATAGCTTGTCGGAAAACCACTGTTTGACATAGCAAACGAGGTCCAATTTTCCCAAAATATGTTCTGTTCTGTAACTAACAGATTAAATAATCTGACACTTTTTACAGAATAAAAAAACGATATCTGGAACTCCAGATATAAGTGTTTCAAAACTGGGAAAAATCAGGATATCGAAATTCCCAAAATTTAAAAACCAGAAAAAGCGGTTTTCACAAAACGCTTATAAATCAAACCAAACCAACTCGGATCGAGCTGAAATTTAGTCTGCATTCAGATAACACGCCAATAAAGTGAATAGAAAAAGAATTTTCTAAAAACTCAGAATTTGTGCACATAAAATAACGATATTACGATATGACAAAAATCGGGTTTTTCTTTGAGTGCACTATTCACTAAATAACTCTATTTTGAACACTAATAATGCAAAATAACCCTAATGCAATCTAAATGAGACTAATTGACAGTGTATATACTGCTATTGAATGCATTATTACTAAAGGAATTAAAGAATAACCATAAATTGCAATTTATGACTAACACTAAGCTAAAATAATGATGCAAATGCAACTAAGCTAATAAAAAAGATGCAAATCTATTTAACTAAGTTAAATACTAACTAAATACTATTGGAATAATCGAAATACACAAATCACCTACAAGAAACAAATACAACTTACGCATACACACTTCTACAGTATAACTAGACCAAATAACTAAAACAATTAGTCTAAAATCAATATGAGTTACAATTAAATGAAATGAAGCTACTAAAGACCAAAGGCTGCGGGTTTAGGATAAGACTAGGGTTATGTTCACTTGGTTGTCTCGGTTGACTCGACTAGGTTCGGTTGACTCAATTAGGCTCGGTCTTGACTTAGATAGGTTCGGTTTGGGTTAGGTTTGGTCTAGGACTTGACTTAGGCTAGGTTGTGACTCAGACTAGGTTTTGACTTAGCTAACTGGGTTCGGTTTTGACTAGGCTAGGCTCGGTTTGACTCAACTAACTGGGTCAACTAGATTGACTAGGTTGACTAGGTCTAGATACTCGATTCACCTAGGTTAGCTAAGTTAGATTGACTACTTTAGTAACCTAATAATGTAAATCTAATTAATTAACCACCTAAAATGAGAATGAATAATTAAATACACTAACTACATGCCTACTAGAGTAAATCAACCCCTATTTAAGACATATCTAATGAGTAACCTACTCACTAACCTAAAATTAATTCAAATCTAAACGAATTTAATATAGAAGGTTGGAAAAAGAAGGTAATAAATATCAATTATCGAATTCTAGAAAGTTGGATTATCAAAAATCATCCAATTAAATGGGGAGTTACAATCCTTAAATAGCTTTAAAGTCCACTTTGGAAAAGGGAAACGTCCAGTCTAGAGAACCCCACGATTTTGGCTTTCCAAGATAGGATTAAATTGCAATTATTTCTTTCTTGAAATCGTGGACACCAAATTTGGAAATTTAATTGAATTTCAAAATTACTTTCCAAAGCTAAGTAAGTAACTCCTTTTTAATAGACAATTAAAATTTAATTCTTTCTTTAAATGCTCCACACGATTTTTGAAGAATCCACTATTTCCAAAAACATTTTCAAATTCAATTACCTTAATTGCCTTCCTTCTCAAAACTCGTCAACCCTAATTGAAGCTATTTTCTAGGCTAAAGAATTTAAAACTTACCTAGGTAATGAAAAGACTCAAATAGAGAACACGATTTCCTAGAATTAAATGCTACACCTAATTCAAGACTTACTTAAATGAAATCCTAAAAACGTCTAAAGCATTAAACCTAATTCATTGAACCTAGACACCATAATGAACTTACCTAATTCTAAGACCTACCAAGAATAGCCTAGAGCTCGAATGGAGCTCTAATGGCTGCCGCCTCTCCTTGGGGAAGAAGAAGACCTAAATAACACTAGAAATTTTCACTTAATTAAAATAGAATTGCAAAACTAATCAAAGGAAATTATGCTTAGGACAAATCTAACTTACACAAGACCTTAATGAATCTAATTACACTAAACAAAAACACATTATCTAAATATGCTGCTGGAAATTACATGAACAATAAACAACCACCTAAATACACGCATAGACTAAAATACTGAGACTTTAAACTAATCACTAATAACTCTATTACACGATGAAAATCTAACTTAAGCTTGCATCAACAATTATACTAAAACAAAAAAAAATAAACTAAACTAAATAGCAGACCTACAGCCGGCTGAACACATCAATCAAAAACACAAAGAAAAGAAAACTCGATTTTTGTATTTTTAGCAATGAAACACACTACCGAAAACATTTAAAC
Source organism: Nuphar pumila (assembly GCF_984573655.1). Lineage (NCBI taxonomy): Eukaryota > Viridiplantae > Streptophyta > Magnoliopsida > Nymphaeales > Nymphaeaceae > Nuphar > Nuphar pumila. Next base: position 101,257,454 of record NC_143249.1, read on the forward strand.
ATCAAAACGAAATTTAAAAAGACCCAAACATGTTGAACTTGAATCACACAAACTTACAAACTGACAAACTGCAATTGAAAAACAAACTACACGACATCCATAATGGAATCACACGCACTTCCCTAATTTCAACTTCTCATTCAACGATTTTGGCATAAACTCTCACACGCCACCTAAGAAATCCAACTTCCCCTAAAACGAAAATGAATAATACTGGAAACAACAGAGTACACACATATCAAACAGCAAAACTACAGAAAAAAAAAACCATGAATAATTTTATAAAACACAAGAATCGGCTAGAAATAATCTAGCCGATTTTTTTTTTCTATTTAATTGAAACACGAAACAAGCAAACCCAACGACTGCACTAACATGAAATAAAACTTTGTCAAATGCTTTTTCTGTAAAAACAATACAGTAAAACACGCTGGACAGACTTGAAGAATCGGCTAGATGAGGATCTAGCCGATTTTCACGATTTGAGTGAAAAATGTTGAAAATCAAGACTCAAACGAATCAAACAATGAAATAAACCTAATCTAACGTGCTGGTCTGTGCACGGGATCTATTCTAAGGTTGAAACAAAAAGAAAAACAAGAAACACCCAGAAAATAATAAAAGAAAATCAACACACACAATTCGGTTTTAGCTAGAAGAAAAGGAAGAAGATGACCTACCTCTCGGGCGATCCGACAATCGAGGGGAAGAAGAAGAGCAGACAGTGGCTTGGCCTTGACGTCCTGAACGGTTCGAGGATGCTGGAACTTCACCAAGAACAGAACTTTTGCAGCTGCAACACGTTGGAGATCCACCGAGGATGGGATGGGCGCCGATTCGCGATCGGAGGGCTCAGAAAACCGGATGAAGGTAGGGCCGGTTCACCTTGATGGTGTGTTTCGCACTACCAATCAAGGTTAGTAGTCTCCACCTCTGCTACACCTGCAAAAACACAGAAAATGGTGAAAAACGCAGCAAGGAAGAAGAAGAAATGTATAGAAGTAACAAGGGAGATCAAAATATGCTTGATTTCCAAGCATAAACCGGTCTTCAATGGCCAAAACGTGATGGAATCGAATAGGAGACGGTGCTGGAGCTAGAGGCACTGTAGGGGGCATCAAATCCAAAGCCAAAGATGCCTAGGGTTCTTCTAAAAAGTATATTTATACTTTTTGGAATTTCAGAAACAAGGTTATAAAAAATTATTTTACTAGGCGCCACTTTCTGAGGGGTTTTCTGCAAAACTTTCTGAAATGGATATGGATATGCGTGTGGGTTGGATTTTGGGCTTTCTAAAGGTTGATCCAAGGTCCAAACAGCCTAATTGGGTCGGATATGGATCCGATCCACCTCAAAATCCGTGCCCAAACACTGAAATCGCCATAACTCTCTCATTTTAACTCCAATTTCTCTGAAATTCGAACCATAACCCCTTACTATCAAAATGCATCTAAACATGGGTTTAAAACCTTAAACTCGTTACAAAATGCATGAAAAACTTGTTAGCATGATGTGCATTTCATGCATCATCAATGATATATCTTGCAATGATGTGAAATCATAACCACGTATACAAAATTTCTGATCATATTAGGGCAGTTCAATATACATGGCCTGAATGGTTTATTAAACAAAAGATCGAACAAAACCAAATGATAATTCATAATTAATAATCCGAGCTACCTTTCCGGTGATAACCGTATTTTTGCAAGCATTTGATACAAGGCTCATGTTACTGATCCCACTGTGTAGAAGGGATCGATGCACATACCAAGACGTGTTACAGCTTAACCCCATACATTACACCCCATTCACCTACCTAAGATCGGTTTGATCTTGGATCCGACATGGTTTACACCCACGACTAAGTATATGTATTTTCTTACATATATTCGGGCTGTAGGATTTAATACGAGTGCTACATGTCACTAGGCATACGCATAAGGATAGAATGCCCTTACCTCAGTGAAGATCAAAGACGTTTTGCGAAAGGCTTCCTCCTGGCATGCACGTCTCCTTGCGTTGTTTGGCCCATCGTCAATGAGAAGCCGAGATAGAAAAATGGTGGTAGAAATGGCTGGACTGAAGAAGACATGAAGGATGGAGGAAGGAATAGTTGGAATGGGAAAAGAGGGAAGATTGGGAGAGAAAGGAAAAGTGCCTTTTTGAGACTCGTGTTTTTGTAAACTCCTTATGGGTTTCCATTTTTTTTTTTTTACTTCCTTACAAAAACCGTCCAGCCTCCCCAATTGAATTCCAAGAGCCCTATTCAATGCTCTTGGTTGGGCTTCCCATTTGGGAAAACGTCCAACCCACCTTCCATGTATGCCTCCCCCAACCCGTCTTTATTGGGGAAGTTGAAACGTCTTTCCCCTCCCAACTTCAAAAAAAATAATGATTATAGTAAGTTGAAACGTCCTAAAAAAAATCACAGAAGGATTCGAACTGGGGACCTCTTCTCTAAGGGGTAACGAGCCCCACCAGTATGCTATTTTGAATTTCGTTGCATATTCTTGCAACGTTAATTTATTTAACCTTTAGTAAGGTTTTGGCAGAAATTCCAAAAATAACATTTTTGACAAAGAGACACGTCTTTTTTCTAAAATCTGTGTGAGTGTAGTTCATGGGATTTGAACTCAGGTTGCCTTATCACTGGGTATACACCTCACCACAACACTGCTTCTCATCTTGTTGCACTATTGGCCATGTTTAATTCTTTTATCCTCTTTTGACGCAATTTACAAAATAGCAACTTTTAACAAAATTTCTGACGTACACAAGAATTCGACTAACGTTCTCTTTCTGCTGAGGCAACCAACCATACCAGTGCGCCAACTCTTACTTGGTTGCACTTCTTTGCGACTAAAAGTACTTCATTGATGAGTGATGTTCAAAATCGCGTAAGTAAGACGTATGAAGTGGCATGAGCACTGTTTATGAGGAATCAAGTGTCGAGAATCATAAATCAAAATCATAATACATATGACTAGAAAATCCCCGAGTTTGGGACCCAAACGAGGAAAAAACCTTATTATTTCATGTGAATTACTAGAAAGCATAGGTCGATAGGATATGGGTCATAACAAGGGCGATATTCGCAAAAGATGAAACTTTAAAAAAGTGCTTTGCGAATTTAGTTGTAATTGAAAACTAAAATTTGGATTTTAATTGGGTTTTAGATCCATCCAAGATCTGAATCCATTCATCGTATCCGAATCCAAAATCCTGGATCCATTTGATCCAGTTTGGATACAAGATCCATTTGGATCAACTCTATATCACTCTATCGTATTTATTTCCAAGAATGGTAATATTTATTTATTTTGATAATTATTGAAATTTTGCGGGTTTTACAAGTATGCATGATTGAATCACTATGAATTTTTTTTGACATCCTTAGAAGACATATATGCATGATTGAATCACTATTACTTTTTTTTATAGCCTTAGAACTCATATATGCACGAGTGAATCACTATGAAATTTTTTTGACAGCCTTAGAATGCATATATGCATGCTTGAATCATTATGAAATTTTTTTGATAGCCTTAAAACACATATATGAATGATTGAATCACTATGAAATTTTTTTGACAACCATGGAACACATATATGCATGATTGAATCACTATGAGATTTTTTTGACAGCCTTAGGACATATATATGCTTGATTGAATCAATACACTTTTTTTTTACAGCCTTAGAACACATATATGCATGATTGCATCATAACAAATTTTTGTGACAGCCTTAGAACATAAATATGCATGATTTAATGACTATAAAATTTTTTGCACTGCCTTAGAACACATATATGCATGATTTAATTACAATGATTTTTTTTATAGCCTTAAAACACATATATGCAAGATTGAATCTCTTTGAAATTTTTTTGACAGCCTTAGAACACATATATCCATGATTGAATCATTATGAAATTTTTTTGACAGCCTTAGAACACTTATGAGCATGATTTAATCACCATGATGTCTTTTACAGGTTTTAGAACACAAATATGCATGATTGAACTACTATAAATTTTTTTGACATAGTTAGATCACATATATGCATGATTGAATGACTATGAAATTGTTTTGACAGCCTTAGAACACTTATATGCGTGATTGAATTACTATGATTTTTTTTTGACGGCCTTAGAACACATATATGCATGCTTGAATCACTATAATTTTTTTTTGACAGCCTTAGAATACATATATGCAAGATTGAATCACTGTGAAATTTTTTTGCAGCCTAAGAACACATATAAGCAGGATTGAATCACTATGAATTTTTTTTTACAGCCTTAGAACACATATATGCATGATTGAATCACTATGGATTTTTTTTTGCTGCCTTAGAACACATATATGCATGATTGAATCACTATAAAAAAACTTTTACAACCTTAGAACTCATATATGAATGATTAAATCACTATGAAATTTTTTTAACAACCATAGAACACTTATATGCGTGATTGAATCACTATGAAATTTTTTTGACAGCCTTAAAAGACATATATGGATGATTGAATCACTATGAATTTTTTTTTAGACCCTTAGAACACTTATGGACATGATTTAATCTATATAGATTTTTTTTGAGAGGCTTAGAACAGATATATGCATGATTGAATCACGATGAAATTATTTTGACAGCCTTAGAACACATATATGGATGATTGAATCACTATGATTTTTTTTAGCGCCTTAGAAAACAAATATGAGTGTTTGAATCACTATGAAACTGGTTTGACAGCCTTAAAATACATATATGTGTGATTAAAACATTAGAATTTTTTTAGAGCATTAGAACACATATATGCATGATTGAATCAATATAAATTTTTTTGACAACCTTAGAACAAATATAGGAATGATTGAATCACTATAAATTTTTTTGACAACCTTAGAACACATATATGCATGATTGAATCACTATAAATTTTATTTGACAACCTTAGAAAACATATACGCATGCTTGAATTACTATAAAATATTTTTGACAGCCTTAGAACACATATATGCATGATTGAATCACTATGAAATATTTTTGACAGCCTTAGAACGCATATTAATGATTGAATCACTATGAAATTTTTTTGATAGACTTAGAACACATATACAAGTGATTGAATCACTATGAATTTTGTTTGACAACCATAGAATACATATATGCTTGATTTAATCACTATAAGATTTTTTTGTCAGCCGTAGAACACATATATGGATGATTGAATCAATACTAAATTTTTTTGACAGCCTTAGAATACATATACATATGATTGAAACACTATAAATTTTTTTTTGACCACCTTATAACAAATATATGCATGATTGAATCACTATAAGAGTTTTTGACAACCTTAAAACATATATAAGCATGATTTAATTGCTATAAATTTTTTTTACAGCCTTGGAAAACATATATGCATGACTGAATCACTATGAACTTTTTTTTCACCCGTAGAACACATATATGCATGATTGAATCACTATGATTTTTTTTTGCAGCCTAAGAACACATATATGCATGATTGAATCACTATAAATTTTTTTTGACAGCCTTAGAACACATATATGCATGATTGAATCATCACTATGACTTTTTTTTGACAGCCTTAAAACACATATAAGCATGATTTAATCGATATAATTTTTTTTTGACTGCCTTAGAACACATACATGCATGATTGAATCGCTATGAAATATTTTAGACAACCTTAGAACACATATATGCAAGATTGATTCACTGTGAATTTTTTTTAAAGCCTAAGAACACATATATGCGTGATTGAATCACTATGAAACTTTTTTGACTGCCATAAAAACACATATATGAAAGATTGAATCACTATGAATTTTTTTGGACAGCCTTAGAATACATGTATGCATGAATGAATCACTATGGAGTTTTTTTTACCGCCTTAGAACACATATATGCATGAATAAATCACAATAAATTTTTTTGGAGAGCATTAGAACACTTATATTTATGATTCAATCACTATAATTTTTTTTTGACAACCTTAGAACACATATCTGAGTTATTGAATCACTATGAATTTTTTTTTACGGTCTTAGAACACATATATGCATGATTGAATCACTATGAATTTTTTTTGACACCCTAAGAACACTTATGGGCATGATTTAATCACTATAACTTTTTTTTGACAGAGCTAGAACACACATATGCATGATTTAATCACTATGAAATTTTTTTGACAGCCTTACAGCTCATATATGGATGATTGAATCACTATGAATTTTTTTTAGAGCCTAATAACACAAATATGCATGATTGAATCTCTATGAAACTGGTTTGACAGCCTTAGAATACATATATGCATGATAGAAACACTAGAATTTTTTTTTAGGGCATTAGAACACATATATGCATGATTGAATCGCTAAAAAGTTTTTTGACAGCCTTAGAACACATATATGCATGATTAAATCACAATGAAATTTTTCTGACAACGTTAGAACACATATACAAATGATTAAATCACAATGAACTTTTTTTAAAAACCATAGAACACATATATGCATGATTGAATCAATATGAATTTTTTTTGCAGACTTAGAACACATATATGCATTATTGAATCACTATGAATATTTTTTGACAGCCTTGGAACACATAAATGCATCATTGAATCACTATGATTTTTTTTGACACCCTTAGAACACTTATGGGCATGATTTAATCACTATAAAAAAAATTTAACAGGCTTAGAACACACATATGCTGGATTTAATCACTATGAAATTATTTTGATAGCCTTACAACACATATATGGATGATTGGATCGCTATAATTTTTTTTTACAGCCTAATAACACAAATATGCATGATTGAATCTCTATGAAACTGGTTTGACAGCCTTAGAATACATATATGCATGATTGAAACATTAGATTTTTTTTTCAGGGCATTAGAACACATATATGCATGATTGAATCGCTAAAAAAATTTTTCACAACCTTAGAACACATACCTTCATGATTGAATCACTATGAAAGTTTTTTGACAGCCTTAGAACATATATATGCATGATTTAATCACTATGAATTTTTTTTGACATCCTTAGAACACATATATGCATGATTGAATCACTATAATTTTTTTTGACAGCCTTAGAACTCATATATGCATGAGTGAATCACTATGAATTTTTTTTGACAGACTTAGAACACATAGACGCATGCTTGAATCATTATGATTTTTTTTTATAGCCATAGAATACATATATGAATGATTAAATCAGTATGATTTTTTTTTTGACAACCATGGAACACATATATGCATGATTGAATCACTATGAGATTTTTTTGACAGCCTCAGGACGTATATATGCTTGATTGAAACAATACAAATTTTTTTTGACTGCCTTAGAACACATAAATGCATGATTCAATCACTACAATTTTTTTTGACAGCCTTAGAACACATAAATGCATGATTCAATCACTATAAAGATTTTTGCGGCCTTAGACCACATATATGCATGACTTAATCACTATGAATTTTTTTTGCCAGTCTTAGAACACATATATCCATGATTGAATCATTATGAATTTTTTTTTACACCCTTAGAACACTTATAAGCAAGATTTAATCACCATGATTTTTTTTTACTGGCTTTAGAACACATATATGCACGACTGAATTACTATCAAATTTTTTTGACATAGTTAGAAGACATATATGCATGATTGAATCACTATGAAATTATTTTGACAGCCTTAGAACACATATATGCATGATTGAATCACTAGAATTATATTTTGAGAGCATTAGAACACATATATGCATGATTGAATAACTATGAAATTTTGTTGACAGCCTTAGAACACATATATGCATGATTGAATCACTATGAAATTTTTTTGACACCCTTAGAACACTTATGAGCATGTAATCACTATAATATTTTTTTGATAGCCATCGAACACATATATGCATGATTGAATTACTATGAATTTTTTTTGACAACCTTAGAACACATATATGCATGATTGAATCACTATAAAAAAAATTTGACAGCCTTAGAATACATATATGTAAGATTGAATCGCTATGATGTTTTTTTGCAGCCTAAGAACACATATATGCAGGATTGAATTACTAAGAATTTTTTTTAGAGCCTTAGAACACATATATGCATGATTCAATCACTATGGATTTTTTTGGGCAGCCTTAGAACACATATATGCATGATTGAATCACTATGAAATTTTTTTGACACCCTTAGACTCATATATGCATGATTGAATCACTATAATTTTTTTTTAACAACCATAGAACACATATATGCATAGTTAAATCACTATGAATTTTTTTTACAGCCTTAGAACACATATATGCTTGATTGTATCACTATAAATTTTTTTTGAAAGCCTTAGAACACATATATGCATGATTGAATCACTGGAATTTTTTTGGAGAGCATTAGAACACTTATATGCATGATTGAATCACTATGAAGTTTTTTTGACAACTTTAAAACACATATATGCATGATTGAATCACTATGAGTTTTTTTGACAACCTTAAAACACTTATGGGCATGATTTAATCACTATAAAGTTTTTTTGAGAGGCTTAGAACAGATATATGCATGATTGAATCACTATGAAATTATTTTGAAAGCCTTAGAACACATATATGGATGATTGAATCACTATAAATTTTTTTTAGAGCCTTAGAAAACAAATATGCATGCTTGAATCACTATGAAACTGGTTCGACAGCCTTAGAATACATATTTGCATGATAGAAACATTAGAATTTTTTTTTTGAGCATTAGAACACATATATGCATGATTGAATCACTATAAATTTTTTTGACATCCGTAGAACATATATATGCACGATTGAATCACTATAAATTTTTTTGACAACATTAGAACACATATATGCATGATTGAATCACTATGAAAATATTTTGACAGCCTTAGAACATATATATGCGTGATTGAATCACTAGAAATTTTTTTTGACAGCATTAGAAGACATATATGCATGATTGAATCACTATAATTTTTTTTGGACAACCTTAAAACACATATCTGCATGACTAAATCACTTTTATATTTTTTTGACAGCCTTCGAACACATATATGCATGATTGAATCAATATAAAGTTTTTTTTTACAACCTTGGAACACATATATGCATGCTTGAATCTCTATAATTTTTTTTGATAGCCTTATAACACAAATATGCATGATTGAATCACTATGAGATTTTTTTGACAGCATCAGGACATATATATGCTTGATTGAATCAATATAATTTTTTTTTGACAACCTTAGAAGACATATATTAATGATTGAATCACTATGAAATTTTTTTGACATCCTTAGAACACATATATGCATGATTGAATCACTATAATTTTTTTTGACAACCTTAGAACACATATCTGCATGATTAAATCACTATAAAAAATTTTTGATAGCCTTCGAACACATATATGCATGATTGAATCTCTATAAATTCTTTTTTGACAACCTTAGAACACATATATGCATGCTTGAATCACTATAAATTTTTTTTGACAGGCTTAGAACACATATATGCATTATTGAATCACTATGAAATATTTTTGACAACCTTAGAACACATATATTAATGATTAAATCACTATGAAAATTTTTTGGTAGCCTTAGAACATATTTATGAGTGATTGAGTCAGTCTAAAATTTTTTTGACAACCATAGAACACATATATGCATGATTGGATCACTATGAGATTTTTTTGACAGCCTTAGAATACATATATGGATGATTGAATCAATACAAATTTTTTTTGACAGCCTTAGAACACATATACATAAGATTGAAACACTAAAAAAAATTTTGGACCACCTTAAGTGAAATATATGCGTGATTGAATCACTATAAAAAAATTTTGACAGCCTTAGAACACATATAAGCATGATTTAATTGCATTGAAATTTTTTTACAGCCTTAGAACACATATATGCATGATTGAATCACTATGAACATTTTTTGGCAGCCTTTAAACTCATTAATGCACGATTCAATCACTATGAAATTTTTTTCTAGCCTAAGAACACATATATGCATGATTGAATCACTATAATTTTTTTTTGACGGCCTTTGAACACATATATGCATGATTGAATCACTATTATTTTTTTTTGACAACCATAGAACACATATAAGCATGATTTAACGGATATTAAATTTTTTTGACTGCCTTAGAACACATATATGCATGATTGAATCGCTATGAAATATTTTTGACAACCATAGAACACATATATGCACGATTGATTAACTATAAAAAATTTTTGCAGCCTAAGAACACATATATGCATGATTGAATCACTATGAAATTTTTTTGATAGCCTTATAACACATATATGCATGATTGAATCACTATGAATTTTTTTTGACAGCTATAGAATACATATATGCATGATTGAATGACTATGGAATTTTTTTGACCGCCTTAGAACACATATATGCATGATTGAATCACTATGAAATTTTTTGGACAACCTTAGAACACATATGAATGATAGAATCACTATGAAAATTTTTTAACAACCATAGAACATATATATGCATGATTGAATCATTATGAATTTTTTTTGCGGCCTTAGAACACATATATGCATGATTGAATCACTATGAAATTTTTTGGACAACCTTAGAACACATATGAATGATAGAATCACTATGAAAATTTTTTAACAACCATAGAACTTATATATGCATGATTGAATCATTATGAATTTTTTTTGCGGCCTTAGAACACATATATGCATGATTGAATCACTATGAAATTTTTGTGACAGCCTTAGAACACATATATGCATGATTGAATCACTATGAATTTTTTTTGACACCCTTAGAACACTTATGAGCATGATTTAATCACTATAAATTTTTTTTGACAACCTTAGAACGCATATCTGCATTATACAATCACTATGAATTTTTTTTGACAGCCTTAGAACACATATATGAATTATTAAATCACTATAAAATTTTTTGACACCCTCAGAGCACTTATAAGCATGATTTAATCACGATGATTTTTTTTTACATGCTTAGAACACATATATGCATGATTGAATTACTATGAAATTTTTTTGACAGCCTTAGGACACATATATGCATGCTTAAATCACTATGAAATTTTTTCGCAGGCTTAGAACACATATACGCATGATTGAATCACTATGAAATTGTTTTGACAGCCTTAGAACACATATATGCATGCTTTAATCACTAGAAATTTTTTTTGAGAGCATTAGAACACATATATGCATGATTAAATCACTATAATTTTTTTTTTGACAACCTTAAAACATATATCTACTTGATTGAATCACAATGAAATTTTTTTGACAGCCTTAGAACACATATATCCATGATTGAATCACTATGAATTTTTTTTGACAGCCTTAGAACACATATATGATTGCTTGAATCACTATGAAATTTTTTGACCCTTTGAACACATATATGCATGATTTAATCACTATGAAATTTTTTTGATAGCCTTAGAACACATATATGCATGATTGAATCACTATAAACTTTTTTTGACAGCCTTACAACACATATATGCATAATTGAATCACTATGAAATTTTTTTGCAGCCTAAGAACACATATATGCAAGATTGAATCACAATAAATTTTTTTTGACATCCTTAGAACATATATATGCATGATTGAATCACTATGGATTTTTTTTAACAGCCTTAGAACACATATATGTATGATTGAATCACTATGAATTTTTTTTGACAACCTTAGAACACATATATGAACGATTGAATCACTATGAAATTTTTTTAACAACTATAGAACACATATATGCTTGATTGAATCACTATGAATTTTTTTGCACAACCTTATAACACAAATATGAATGATTGAATCCGTATGATTTTTTTTTAACAACCATAGAACATATATATGTAAGATTGAATCACTACAAAAAAAAATTGACTGCTTTAGAACACATATAGGCATTATTTAATCGCTATAAAAATTTTTTGACACCCTTAGAACACATATATGCTTGATTGAATTACTATAAATTTTTTTTGACAGCCTTAGAACACATATATGCAAGATTGAATTTTTTTTTTAGCCTAAGAACACATATATGCATGATTAAATCACTATGAATTTTTTTTCAGAGGCTTAGAACAGATACATGCATGATTGAATGACTATGAAATTTTTTAACTGCCTTAGAACACATATATGCATGATTGAATCACTATCAAAATTTTTTTGACAACCTTAGAACACATATATGCATGATTGAATCACTATAAAATTTTTTTAACAACCATGGAACACATATATGCATGATTGAATCACTATAAAATTGTTTTGACAGCCTTAGAACACATATATGCATGCTTTAATCACTAGAAATTTTTTTTGAGAGCATTAGAACACATATATGCATGATTAAATCACTATAATTTTTTTTTTGACAAACTTAAAACATATATCTGCTTGATTGAATCACAATGAATTGTTTTTGACAACCTTAGAACACATATATCCATGATTGAATCACTATGATTTTTTTTTGACAGCCTTAGAACACATATATGATTGCTTGAATCACTATGAATTTTTTTGACAGCCTTTGAACACATATATGCATGATTTAATCACTATGACTTTTTTTTTATAGCCTTAGAACACATATATGCATGATTGAATCACTATAAACGTTTTTTGACAGCCTTACAACACATATATGCATAATTGAATCACTATGAAATTTTTTTGCAGTCTAAGAACACATATATGCAAGATTGAATCACAATGAATTTTTTTTTACAGCCTTAGAACATATATATGCATGATTGAATCACTATGGATTTTTTTTAACAGCCTTAGAACGCATATATGCTTGATTGAATCACTATGAAATTTTTTTGACAACCTTAGAACACATATATGAATGATTGAATCACTATGAATTTTTTTTAACAACTATAGAACACATATATGCTTGATTGAATCACTATCAATTTTTTTGCACAACCTTAGAACACAAATATGAATGATTGAATCACTATGATTTTTTTTTAACAACCATAGAACACATTTATGTAATATTGAATCACTACGAAATTTTTTTGACAGCCATAGAACACATATATGCATGATTGAATCACTATCAATTTTTTTTTGACAACCTTAGAACACATATATGCATGATTGAATCACTATAAATTTTTTTTAACAACCATGGAACACATATATGCATGATTGAATCACTATGAATTTTTTTTGCAGCCTTAGAACACATATATGCATGATTGAGTCACTATGAGTTTTTTTTGACAGCCTTAGAACACATATATGCATGATTGAATCACTACAAATATTTTTGAAGAGCATTACAATATTTACATGGCTGATTGAATCACTATAAAAAAAATTTGACAACCTTAGAACACATATCTGCATTATTGAATCACTATGAATTTTTTTTTACTGCCTTAGAACACATATATTTTTTTGACACCCTTAGAACACTTATGTGCATGATTTAATCACTATAACTTTTTTTTGATAGGCTTAGAACACATATATGCATGATTGAATCACTATAAAATTATTTTGACAGCCTTACAACACATATATGGATGATTGAATCACTATGAATTTTTTTTTATTGCCGTAGAACACATATATGCATGATTGAATCACTATGAAACTGGTTTGACAACCTTAGAATACATATATGCGTGATTGAATCATTAGAATTTTTCTTGAGAGCATTTTAACACATATATGCATGATTGAATCACTATAAAAAATTTTGACAACCCTAAAACACATATCTGCATGATTGAATCACTATGAAATTTTTTTGACAACCTTACAACACATATATGATTGAATCACTATGAAATTTTGTTGACATTCTTGGAATACATATATAAAAGATTGAATCACTATGAATTTTTTTTGACAGCCTTAGAACACATATATGCACGATTGAATCACTATGAAATTTTTTTGTTAGCATTAGAAGACCTATATGCATGATTGAATCACTATGAAATTTTTTTGCAGCCTTAGAACACTTATATGAATGATTGAATCTGTAACGCCCCAAATATTTAACTTTAAAATTTTGGAATAATTTTTTTTTTCTAAACAACAGTGGAAAAGCTTTATTAAATCCTTAGTCAAATTATTTGGGCGGGTTACAAGTAATAGCACAAACTCAAGGGATTAAGTAAAATAAACTCTTGCATTGAATTACTACAAGTTTTAAATTACAACTTGATGATTTATTACAAGTCAGAATTCCTCAGGACCTCCGAAGAAGATATGGTCACGTGGCACTGTCCGCAGCGACGACCGCAATTGCTCGTCATTCAGTTTCCTGAAAAACATTAATTCAGAAAAGGGTCAGACTACCACGTCTGAGTAAGAATCATATATCCATATGAATGTGCACAGTGTCATGTGTACAAGTATATGTGCAACAAGTTTAGATAGAACTAATTACCATTTAACAATTGATAAATGTACAGGTCACTAAAGTCAAGCATTTTATGATATATTCCATCAACATCAAAGCACGATCCATCATATGCATAAACCATATTCATATAAGTAATAACAACTTTGAAACTAATGTGGATGTACACCTGACTTAACTAAAGCATTTCATGTAAAGTGTGCATAAAGCACAAACATCAATGTTCAACACATCATTCATAAGTTATCACAATTTCCATGTAAAGGAAAGTCAATTTGAATCATGCCCTGCAGGAGTCACAACTTACTCCAACAATTTCAACATCGAGTAGTATGCATCTACTTGAAGATCTTTCTTAATACACTAACTTTATGTTTCATCTTGTTAATTACCCTGTGGGTACGCACAGGCATTCAACATCGTAGCAGACCGAGACCACACGAGGGTCTATTATTTTATAACCTGTGTGACTAGCCGTACGGATATCCAAAGGGGACGGTTCACGACCGAGAGAGTACTCCCCAATGGCTAGAACTTAGAATTAGGATGCACCCTGTACTTCTGCAGAAGACTTGGATCTACCATCTAGGATACATTGGTAGTTCTGGCCCCCTAATTTCGAGGACTAGGGACCAGGTGAAACGCTAAGCTCTCACAAAAACAAGAATGTCCATGAAGCTTGTACCACCTACCCTCTCCAAGGTAGACCATGGGTCCGGTAACATACACCATCTTTCAGGTGTACCCAAAGCCCTGAGAAACCAGTAACATATACCATTGTCAGGTATACCCAGTATCCCGGGAAACCAGTAACATATACCGTCTTTCACGTATACCTAGAATCCCCATATTTGTTTTAGATGTGCATATATATATATTTATTCTTGTTTGTTTCATAGTGCGAGTCATTGCACCACAGGAGATTTTCAACATCCCAACCCACACTCGGGGTGATCTCAATGTATGCACAATACCCATTATATGCCCAATAGACAAAAATCATAATTTCTTAGAATTTTGGCTCAACTTTGAGTCGAGTACTTATACATTCAACAAATTTAAAGTTTTAGTTATGAGCTCGGGTGTACGTTTCGTACCCCCCCCCCCCCACTAGTTACGCCGCAACATAACATTATCCAACTTTATCAGTTCTTAAGTGCTCGTATGGCAGCCTTATCTTCCTACGAAGTTGGAACTAGATTTTAATCTCTCATATGATCATGGCGTGAAAATATCATGCAAACTTTTGCAAAACACACATAGATCACTAGCACGTAAACATGTCATAACATGAAATTGTGATTCCATTATATGAAATTCAGCATACTATTTAAACATTTGTACTATGGTGGCTTTGTTGTGGACCATGAGGAGTTTTCGACCAACTAGTGGTATGTATGCTATAGTGAATTGCCAATGTAATACATGTGTATAGACAAGGCAAATTCCCCTTTTTTTCTTTTTTTCTTTTTTTTGACAAAACTACTATAAGAGATTTGGATACACAGGTGTAGAACAATCATCAATGAAATAACAAGTTTGCTTTTGCCGTTGTAAGATGTTTATTAATATAATGAGTGATATAAAATTTCTATATTGTTTGCCTATGATATAGGGTGATGTTTATGAATGAAATTTACGAAATTCTAAATGTAACAGAGTGGCATATGTGTATGTATACATTTTGATGTTTTATAACAGATTGTCTATCACAACACATACAATCAAACCTAGTGCACGATTTTTAGGCACCATAATGTTTTCTCAAAATCGTAAGCTCATACATGAGCAGAACACCTGGACGTATAATAACATTGCATATCTCAACCAGCGATTTCATAAGATAGAGGTTGTGTGTCACATTTGATATATAGCATACTGCACCAAATCATTGGTTAGGGTGCCCAATTCATTTCATGAAATTCATCAAATTCACAAGCACAAATATTTACATGTGGTTAATATGCAACTATAATATCATGTTTGGTCTTTTGCTCTATTCCTTGTAAATGTATGCATGTAATAATTAGGGAATATAAGCCCATTACAACACATCAAACTTGGTTCTAAGACTCTAAATACTTTGTTGTTTTATTTATCGGTTCATAAGAATGATCCGACATCCCACATCCCACCTTAGGGGTTTGAAACCAAAACATATTTGTTGCCATCAATGTTCCTTCATGGTGGGAGTTGGCGCACAACCAGCCTATTGACTTAGGTTAATGTGAGTAACATCACGCGACAATCCCATGTGCCTCCAAAACTCATTACTACACATTTCTTCTAATCACATATAAGGACACAACCGTGTTTACATGGTATCGTGGTTCACCCGAACAGCAAACTCGAGTATGAGTTTATTCTACTAAAATCATGGGTAATTTACACTCAAGAATCATTAAGCATCAATATTGTGGTACATCTTCATAAAAGTAATAGTGGCGATTGACATCACTCCGCTGTCACTAAAACATCCATACAGTATTAAAATGTTCGTATGAGCGGTATATAGAAAAAATATTAAAGGTAAGATACACATGTTATGGTTTTTTCTTTAGGAATATTTTAAGGAGTTATCTCCTATAAGGCATGCTGATTACTGTATTTGTGCTATTGAACATTATACAGAAACAAAACATGTAAACTATACACGTAGACCTTGAGTACCGTAAATGAACATAACTTAGAAAATGGTTTCTGTCATGTACTTAACACAGAAAATCACTATATCATTGAATATAAAACAGAAATCAATTTCACATTTAATATTGAAATTCCAAACTGTCATTGAACTTAATACAACAATATGTTGTCATTGAACTGGACATAGATAATTTTCTGTCCATACTCTTAATATAGCAATTCAAGACTGTCAATGAACTAACTGTAGAAATCAACGAACTGAAAGAGCTTTTTGTAAAAAAAAAACAAAACTAACCTGGAACTTAACACAACAACCATACTGTCATCATGCTTAACATAAACCAATTTCTGTCAATACCCATATAGCAAATATACAATGTTGTCATTTTGCTAACGCAGATCAGAAAATTTCTCTAGTGAACATATTACCGAACACTTGCCCAAACAAAAAAAACCATGCAGAACATAAGTTCAAACATATTTTCTGAAGCCACGCACACAGATTTGAACTTCGAACATACTACAAAATGTTTTCTAAGCCCAATATGTAAATCAGAAATATTTCTATTATCCACCTCCCAGAATATTTCAATCTCCAAGCACACCGATCATAGATTTTAATCCAAAGCCAACCCGGAGACCAACAGTTAGTCTATATTACTGTCTATATATATATATATATATATATTCAATTTAAAATGTGTGTAATTGTTCCTTTCTCATATCACTCATTTGGGTATTAAATGCCACAAAAATTTGACAAAACATTCAGCATTTAGACGGCCTAATGCATCCAAATTTTTTTTTCTACATGTTGTCGAGAAGAGAAATCCAAACATCTCTCAACGTCTTTGGATATCTGATTAATAATGGCAAAAACGTTGAACTAGCATTACACATCTATGTATTTATTTATTATTTTTCCATATTATGATACGTATCCATTAACACGATCTTGCTACTTGGGGATTTTCTATGATCCATTCAATTAGCGTTGATCGATTCCCCATGACATGAGTTCTAACTGCCATATATGCAATTTTATTATTCACATACTAAAGACCAACTAGATCCCACATCCGCCATGGCTGAAACACACGTCATGGCTGAAACACACGATAGGATATATGTATTTTGTACATATATACATATAGTATATTGGATACGTGTGTTCCATGTCACAGTGCGCACACATAAAGATATAATGCTCTTACCTCTTTGAAGTCTCGCAACAGCACGGTTGCACCCCTACCTTCCTTCGTTGGAGCGGCACAACACTTTGATAATGGAATCCACACGATCAGCAGGGGAGGTCGACATGTCTAGCAATGATGGTCGACCACCACGGTGGAAGAGAAGGATGGATGAGCCAAAAACGTTAAGAGAGAGAGAGATAATGGTGTCAATGGCTGGAATAGGAAAAGATATGAAAGAGGGAGGATGAAGATGGTCACATGACTGGGATGAAAAAAACGTGAAGAGGGATGAAGATGAATCCAAAAAATGAATTTTTTGTAAAGTCCCTTCTCCATCTGTTTTTTTTTTCTTGAAATTGTCCTTCCCATTCAATGCCCCTTGTAAAGCTCCCCCCTTCCTTGTCAAAATTCGTGGGAATTTCCCAAAAAGAAAAATGTTTGGGTTTCCTTTTTGGGAAATTCGCCCAGCCCCCTCTCTCCTTGAAAAACGCCTTTCCTCATTTAAGTCACTTTAATGAGGAGTTACTAAAAAAAATATGTTGGTTATAAAGTATTTCCGGAAAAAATATTCTTGGCACACCAGAGGATTTGAACTGGGGTCCTCTTCTGTAAGAGGTAACAAGCCCCACCAGTGTGCCATACACAATTTCGTTGCATATTTTTGCAACAAAATTTTATTTAACCACTTATAGGCGTCTGGTGGATTTTGCCAAAAAATGATGTCTTAGGTATTTATTTTGTTTTGTCTTAGTAACCAACCTCCTTCTCCCAATTCTAAAATCGTGGGAGACGTTAATACCTTGTTTTTTTGAAACGTCCCCCTGCCCATTTCAAGGAGCCTTCCTTGTTACTATTTTAAAAACCCCTCTTAAATGTCGAATTAGTGGAAGGGCCTTTCCAAAGGAAGAAACTGTTGGGTTTCCTCTTTGGAAAACCACCCAGCCGTCCCCTTGTTATGATCCCACGATTTCTCCATTTAAGTCCTTAAATGATCTTCATTTAGGTTAAAAAGCACACGAATTTGCCAAATTCGTTTTTTTTTTTCTTGTTTTGAGACCTCCCCCATTAAGGTCTTCTTAATGGAGGAGTTATTACACCATTTGATTTTTTTTTTTCAAAAATTGTCTTTAATAAAAAGATAACGGCGCACAGGAGGATTTGAACATAGGTTCTCCTCCCTAAGGGGTAACGAGCCCCACCAGTGCGCCACCTCTTGTTTCGTTGCATACTCTTGCAATCGTAATCCTTTTATCCTCTTTTGATGAAATCTACAAAATAGCCACTTTTAACAAAATTTCTGGCGTACACGGGGATTTGACTCACGTTCTCTTCCTGTTGAGGCAACCAACCATACCAGTGCACCAACTCTTACTTGGTTGCACTTCTCTGCGACTAAAACTACTTCAATGATGAGCGATGTTCGAAATTGCGTAAGCCGTACAAAGTGGCGTGAGCACTGTTTATGAGGAATCAAGTCCCGAGAATTATAAATCAAAGTCATAATATATATGACTAGTAAACCCCTGAATTTGGGACTCAAACGAGGAAAAAAACTCGTTATTTCATGTGAATTACTGAAAAGTGTATATCAATTGGATATGGTCATAACGAGGGCCATATTCGCAAGAGATGAAACTTTAGAAAAGTGCTTTGTGAATTTAGTTGTAATTGAAAACTAAAATTTGGATTTTAATCGGGTTTTAGATCCATCCAAGATTTGAATCCATACATCGTATCCGAATCCAAAATCCTGGATCCATATGATCCAATTTGGATACAAGATCCATTTGGATCGACACTATATCACTTTATCGTATTTATTTCCAAGAATGGTAATATTTATTTATTTTGATAATTATTAAAATTTTACGGGTTTTACAGAATCACTATGATTTTTTTTTGACAATCGTAGAACACATATATGAATGATTGAATCACTATGAGGTTTTTTTGACAAGCTTAGGACACATATATGTATGATTGAATAAATATATATTTTTTTTACAACCTTAGAACACATATATGCATGATTTAATCACTATAAAAATTTTTTGGCAGCCTTAAAAAACATATCTGCATGAGTGAATCGCTATCAAATTTTTTTTGAAAGCCGTAGAACACATATAAGCATGATTTAATCACTATAATTTTTTTTTGACAACCTTATAATAAATATATGCATGATTCAAACACTATAAATTTTTTTTTATAGCCTTAGAACATATAAACGCATGATTGGGTCACTATCAATTTTTTTTGCATCCTTGGAACACATATATGCATGATTGAACCACTATGAAATTTTTTGGCCACCCTTAGAACACATATTTGTGTGATTGTCACTACAAGCTTTTGTTAAGAGCATTAGAACACATATATGCATCATTAAATCATTATAAAAAAAATTTGACAACCTTATAACACATTTCTGCATGATTGAATCACTATGATTTTTTTTTATAGCCTTTGAACACATATATGTATGATTGAATCAATATCAATTTTTTTTTACAGCCTTAGAACACATATACGCATGATTGATCACTATGAAATCTTTTTGATAGCCTTAAAACACATATATGCATGATTCAATCACTATGAAATATTTTTCACAACCTTTGAACACATATATGAATCATTCAATCCCTATGAAAATTTTTTTACAGCCGTAGAACATATACATGCATGATTGAATCACTATGAATTTTTTTTGATAGCCTTAGAACACATATATGCATGATTGAATCACTATGAAAATTTTTTGACAGTCCTAGAACAAATATCTGCATGTTTGAATCGCTATGAAGTTTTTTTAAACCCTTAGAACACATATACATATGATTGAATAAATACAATTTTTTTTTGACAGCCTTAGAACACATATATGCATGCTTGAAGCACTATGAATTTTTTTTGACAGCCTTAGAACACATATAAGCATGATTTAATCACTATAATTTTTTTTGGACAGCCTTAGAACATATATATGCATGATTGGATCACTATGAAAACTTTTTGCAGCCTTAGAACACATATATGCATGATTGAATCACTATGAATTTTTTTGGCTAGCCTTGGAACACATATATGCATGACTTAATCACTATAAATTTTTTTTTAGAGCATTAAAACACATATATGCATCATTGAATCACTATAAAAGTTTTTTGACAGCCTTAGAACACATATATGCATGATTGAATCACTATGCAATTTTTTTGACAGCCTTAGAACATATATATGCATGATTGAATCACTATGATTTTTTTTTGACGTTCTTAGAACACATATATGCATGATTGAATCACTACGAATTTTTTTTGACAACCATAGAACAGATATATGCATGATTGAATCACTATGAGATTTTTTTGATAGCCTTATAACACATATATGCATGATTGAATCACTATGGAATTTTTTTGACTGCCTTAGAACACATATCTGCATGATTGAATCACTATGAATTTTTTTTGACAGCCTTAGAACACATATATGAATGAATAAATCACTATGAATTTTATTTGACAACCATAGAACATATATATGCATTATTGAATCACTATGAGATTTTTTTGACAGACTTAGAACACATATATGATTGATTGAATCAGTAGAATTTTTTTTTGAATGCCCTGGAGCACATATATGCATGATTGAATCACTATAGATTTTTTTTGACAGCCTTAGAACATGTATAAGCATGAATGAATCACTATGATTTTTTTTTGACAACCTTAGAACACATATATGCATGATTGAATCACTAAAAAATTATTTTGCAGCCTAATAACACATATATGCATGATTGAATCACTATGAATTTTTTTTGACAGCCTTAGAACACATATATGCTTGACTGAATCACGACAAAAATTTTTTTAGAGCATTAGAACACACATATGCATGATTGACTCACCATAATTTTTTTTGACAATTTTAAAACACATATTTGGAAGATTGAATCACTATGAAATTTTTTTGACAGCCATAGAACATATATAGGCATGATTGAATCACTATAAACTTTTTTTGTAGGCTTAGAACACATATATGCAAGATGAATCACTATCAATTTTTTTTGTCAGCCTTAGAACACATACATGCATGATTGAATCACTACAAATTTTTTTTAGAACATTTGAACACATATATGCTAGATTGAATAACTATAGATTCTTTTTTTACAACCTTAGAACACATATCTGCATGATTGAATCACTATGACTTTTTTTTGACAAACTTAGAACGCATATACACATGTTTAAATCACTATAAAATTTTTTTGCTGCGTTAGACCACATATATGCATGATTGAATCACATTGAAAATTTTTTGGCAGCCTTAGAACACATATATGCATGATTGAATCACTATAATTTTTTTTTTAGAGCATTAGAACACATACATGTCTGATTGAATCACTGTAAATTTTTTTTGACAAACTTAGAACACATATCCTCATGATTGAATCACTATAAATTTTTTTGACAACCTTAGAACACATATCGGCATGAATGAATCACTATGAAATTTTTTTTATAGCCTTAGAACACATATTTGCCTGATTGATTCACTAAGAAATCTTTTTGACAGCCTTAGAATACAAAAATGCATGATTGAATCACTATGATTTTTTTTTACAGCCTTAGAACACATATATGCATGATTAAATCTTTGTGAAATTTTTTTGACAACCTTACGACACATATATGCAAGATTGAATCGCTATAAAAAAAAATTGACAGCCTTAGACCACATATATGCATGTTTGAATCACTATGATTTTTTTTTTACTACCGTAGGACACATATATGCATGATTGAATCACTAAGAATTTTTTTTGACAGCCTTAGAACACATATATGCATGATTGAATCACTATGAATTTTTTTGGACAACCTTATAAAACAAATATGCATTATTGAATCACTATGAATTGTTTTTATTGCCCTAGAACACATATATGCATGATTGAATCACTATGATTTTTTTTTGAAAACCTTAGAACACATATCTGAATGATTGAATCACTATGAAATTTATTTGACAGCCTTAGAAGATGTATATGCAAGACTGAATCACTTTGAAATATTTTTGACAGCTCTAGAACACATATAAGCATGATTTAATCACAAGGAAATTTGTTTGACAGCCTTATAACGCATATATGCATGATTGAATCACTATGAAATTTTTTTGACTGCCTTAGAACATATATA
The DNA here is from genome assembly GCF_984573655.1 of Nuphar pumila. NCBI lineage: Eukaryota > Viridiplantae > Streptophyta > Magnoliopsida > Nymphaeales > Nymphaeaceae > Nuphar > Nuphar pumila. Next base: position 101,281,040 of record NC_143249.1, read on the forward strand.
TGCATGATTGGATCACTCTAAAATTTTTTGACAGCCCTAGAACACATATAAGCATGATTGAATCACTATGAAAAATTTTTGACAGCCTTAGAGCATATATATGCATGTTTGAATCACTATGAATTTTATTTTTATAGCCCTAGAACTCATATAAGCATGATTTAATCACTATGAAATTTTTTTGACAGCCTTATAACACATATATGCATGATTGAATCACTATGAAATTTTTTTGACAACCTTAGAACACTTATTTGCATGATTGAATCGCTATGAAAAATTTTGTTCAGCCTTAGAAAAAATATATACATGATTGAATCACTACAAAATTTTTTTAAGAGCATTAGAACACATATATGCATCATTGAATCACTATAAATTTTTTTTGACAGCCTTAGAAGATATATCTGCATGATTGAATCACTATGATTTTTTTTTACTACCTTAGGACACATATATGCATGATTGAATCACTAGGAATTTTTTTTGACAGCCTTAGAACACATACATTCATGATTGAATCACTGTGAAATTTGTTTGACGGTCTTAAAACACATACATGAGTGATTGAATCAATATGAACTTTTTTTGACAGCCTTAGACCACATATTTGCATGATTGAATCACTATAAAATCTTTTTTACAGCTTATGTACAAATATATGCATGATTGAATCACTATGAAATACTTTTGACATCCTTAGAAGACATATATGCATGATTTATTCACTATGATTTTTTTCTTACTGCCTTAGAACACATATATGCATGATTGAATCACTATGAAGTTTTTTTGACAGCCTTAGAATACATATATGCATGATTGAATCACTATGAAATCTTATTTACTGCCTTAGAACACATATATGCATGATTAAATCTTTCTGACAACCTTAGGACATATATATGCAAGATTGAATCACTATAAAAAAATTTTGATAGCATTAGAACATATATATGCTTGTTTGAATCACTATGAAATTTTTTTGGCTACCTAAGGACACATATATGCATGATTGAATCACTAGGAATTTTTTTTGGCAGCCTTAGAACACATATATGCATCATTGAATCACTATGAAATTTTTTGGACAGCCTTATAAAACATATATGCATGATTAAATCACAATGAAATTGTTTTTATTGCCCTAGAACACATATATGCATGATTGAATCACTATGATTTTTTTTTGAAAACCTTTGAACATATATCTGCATGATTGAATCACTACGAAATTTATTTGACAGCCTTAGAAGACGTATATGCAAGATTGAATGACTTTGAAATTTTATTGACAGCCCTAGAATGCATATGTGCTTGATTCAATCACTATGAATTTTTTTTGACATACTTAGAACACATATAAGCATGATTTAATCACTATGAATTTTTTTTGACAGCCTTATAACACATATATGCTTGATTGAATCACTATGAAAATTTTTTGACCGGCTTAGAACATATATATGCATGATTGGATCACTATGAATTTTTTTTGACAGCCTTAGAACATATATATGCATGATTGGATCACTATGAATTTTTTTTTCTGCCTTAGAACATATATATGCATGATTGAATCACTATGAAATTTTTTGGCCAGCCTTAGAACACATATATGCAAGATTGAATCACTATATAATTTTTTTGAGAGCCATAGAACACATATATGAATGATTGAATCACTATGAAATTTTTTTGACAGCCTTAGAACACATACATGCTTGATTGAATGACTATCAAATGGTTTTGATAGCCTTAGAACATATATATGCATGATTGAATCACTATGAAATTTTTTTTGACAGCCCTAGAACACATATAAGCATGATTTAATCACTATAAAATTTGTTTGACAGCCTTATAACACATATTTGCATGTTTGAATCACTATGAAATCTTTTTGACATCATTAGAATACAAATATGCATGATTGAATCACTATTAAATTTTTTGGCCAGCCTTAGAACACATATATGCATGATTGAATCACTACAATTTTTTTTTAGAGCGTTAGAACACATATATGCATCATTGAATCACTATAAAAAATTGTTGACAACCTTAGAACATATATCTGCATGATTGAATCACTATGATTTTTTTTTACTTCCTTAGGACACATATATGCATGATTGAATCACTAGGAATTTTTTTGATAGCCTTAGAACACATACAGTCATGATTGTATCACTGTGAATTTTTTTTGACAGCCTTAGAGCATATATATGCGTGATTGAATCAATAAGAATTTTTTTGACAGCATTAGACCACATATTTGCATGATTGAATCACTATAAAATCTTTTTGATAGCCTATGAACACATATATGCATGATTGAATCACTATGAAATATTTTTGACATTCTAAGAACACATATATGCATGATTGAATCACTATGAAATCTTATTGACTGCCATAGAACACATAGATGCATGATTAAATCTTTGTGAATTTTTTTTGACAGCCTTAGAACACATACACTGTAAAAAAAAATTGACAGCCTTAGAACACATATATGCATGTTTGAATCACTATGATTTTTTTTTTACTATCTTAGGACACATATATGCAAGATTGAATCACTAGGAATTTTTTTTAACAGCCTTAGAACACATATATGCATGATTGAATCACTATTAATTTTTTTGCACAGCATATAACAGATATATGCATGATTGAATAACTATGAAATTGTTTTTATTGCCCTAGAACACATATATGCACGATTGAATCACTATGATTTTTTTTTTAAAACCTTAGAACACATATCTGCATGATTGATTCACTATGAAATTTATTTGAAAGCCCTAGAACGCATATATGCATGATTGAATCACTATGAATTTTTTTTGACATACTAAGAACACATATAAGCATGATTTAATCACTACGAAATTTTTTTGACAGCCTTATAACACATATATGCATGATTGAATCACTATGAAATTTTTTTGACAGCCTTAGAACATATATATGCATGATTTGATCACTATGAATTTTTTTCAGCCTTAGAACACATATATGCATGATTGAATCACTATGAAATTTTTTGGACAGCCTTAGAACACATATATGCATGATTGAATCACTACAAATTTTTTTTGAGAGCATTAGAACACATATATGCATCATTGAATCACTACAAAATTTTTTTGACAACCTTAGAACATATATCTGCATGATTGAATCACTATGAAATTTATTTGACAGCCTTAGAACACATATATGCCTCATTGAATCTCTATAAAACATTTTTGACAGCCTTAGAACACATATATTCATGTTTGAATCACTGTGAAAAAATTTTGACAGCCTTAGAACACATATATGCGTGATTGAATCAATATAATTTTTTTTTGACAGCCTTAGAACATATATGATTGAATCACTATGTAATATTTTTGACATCCTTAGAACACATATATGCATGATTCAATCACTATGATTTTTTTTTACTGCCTTAGAACACATATATGCATGATTGAATCACTATGAGGTTTTTTTGATAGCCTTAGAACACATATCTACATGATTGAGTCACTATGAAATCTTATTGACTGCCTTAGAACACATATATGCAAGATTGAATCACTATGAAATATTTTGCACAACCTTAGAACACATATATGCTTGATTAAATCACTATGAAAACTTTTTTACAGCCTTAGAACATATATATGCCTGATTGAACCACTATGATTTTTTTTTTACAGCCTTAGAACACATATATGTATGATTGAATCACTATAAATTTTTTTGAGAGTAGTAGAACTCATATATGCATGATTGAATCACTATGAATTTTTTTTGACAGCCTTAAATCACATATAAGCATGATTGAATCACTATAAAATTTTTTTGACAGCCTTAGAGCACATGTATGCATGACTATATCACTATGAAATCTTATTGACTGCCATAGAACACATATATGCATGATTGAATCACTATGAAATGTTTTTCACAACTTTAGTACTCATATATGCATGACTCAATCACTATGAGAACTTTTTTGCAGCCTTAGAACATATATATGCCTGCTTAAATCACTATGAGTTTTTTTTGGCAGCCTTAGAACACAAATATGCATGATTGAATCACTATGAATTTTATTTGACAGCCTTAGAACACACATAAGCATGCTTAAATCACTATAAATTTTTTTTGACAGCCATAGAACACATATATGCATGATTGAATCACGATGAGATTGTTTGGACAACTTTAGAACACATATATGCATGATTGAATCACTATGAAGTTTTTTTGCAGCCTTAGAACACATATATGCATGATTGAATCTCTATAAAAGTTTTTGACATCCTTAGAACACATAAGCATGATTTAATCTCTATGAAATTTTTTTGACAACCTTATAACACATATATGCATGATTGAATCACTATGAAATTTCTTTAACAACCTTAGAACATTTATATGCGTGATTGAATCAATATGAAATTTTTTGGATATCCTTAGACCACATATTTGCTTGATTGAATCACTATAAAATCTTTTTGACAGCCTATGAACACATATATGCATGATTGAATCACTATAAACTATTTTGCAACCTAAGAAAACATATATGCATGATTGAATCACTATGAAAAAATTTTGACAGCCTTAGAACACATATATGCATGATTGAATCACTACAAAAATTTTTTAGGGCATTAGAACACATAAATGCAATGTTGAATCACTATAAATTTTTTTTGACTACCTTAGAATACATATCTGCATGATTGAATCACTATGATTTTTTTTTATTGCCTTAGAATATATATATGCATGATTGGATCACTGTGGAATTTTTTTGCAGCTATAGAACACATATATGCATGATTGAATCACCATGAAATTTTTTGGCCCGCCATAGAAGACATATATGCCGGATTGAATCACTACAAATTTTTTTTTAGAGCATTATTACAAATATATGCATGATTAAATCACTATAATTTTTTTTTACAACCTTAGAACACATATATGCTTGAATGAGTCACTATGAATTTTTTTTGACAGCCTTAGAACTCATATATACATGATTGAATCACTATGAAATTTTTTTGATAGCCTTAGAACACAATATGCATGTTTGAATCACTATAAAAAAAATTTGGTAGCCCTAGAACACATATATGCATGATTGAATGGCTATGAAATTTTTTTGCAGCCTTATAACACATATATGAAGGAATGAATCACTATGATTTTTTTTTGACAACCATAGAACACATATATGCATGATTGAATCACTATGAGATTTTTTTTGGCAGCCTTAGAACACATATATGCTTGATTGAATCACTATGAATTCCTTTTGCTGCCTTAGAACACATATATGCATTATCGAATCACTATGAAATTTTTTGGCCAATCTTAGAATCACTACAATTTTTTTGTGACAAGCTTAGAACACATATTTGCATGATTGAATCACTACAAATTTTTTTTTAGAGCATTAGAGCACATATATGCATTATTAAATCACTATAATTTTTTTTTGACAGCCTTAGAACACATATATGCTTGATTGAATCAATATGAAATTTTTTTGACAGCCTTATACCACATATTTTCATGATTGAATCACTATGAAATCTTTTTGACAGCCTATGACACATATATGCATGATTTAATCACTAAAAAATATTTTTCACCACCTTAGAACACATATATACATGATTCAATCACTATGAAACTTTTTTTACTTCCTTATAACACATATATGCATGATTGAATCACCGTGAAATTTTTTTGACAGCCTTAGAACACATATATGCATGATTGAATCACTATGAAATCTTATTGACTGCATTAGAACACACATATCCATGATTGAATCACTATGAAATATTTTTTACAACCTTACAACACATATATGCATGATTCAATCACTATGAAAACTTTGCAACAGTCTTTGAACATATATATGCCTGATTGAATCCATATAATTTTTTTTTGACAGCCTTAGAGCACGTATATGAATGATTGAATCACTACAAAAAATTTTTTAGAGCAGTAGAACACATATATGCATGATTGAATCACTATGATTTTTTTTGACAGCCTTAGGACACATATAAGCATGATTGAATCACTATGAAATTATTTTGACAGCCATATAACACACATATACATGATTGAATCACTACAATTTTTTTTTGACAACCTTAGAACACATATATGGATGATTAAATCACTATGATTTTTTTTTACAATGTTAGAACACATATATGCAAGATTGAATCAGTTTAAAAGTTTTTTGGTAGCCATAGAACACATATATGCATGATTGCATCACTATGGAAATTTTTTGACAGCCTTAGAACACATATATACATGATTGAATCACTATAAAATTTTTTTGACGACCAAAGAACCCATGTATGCAAGTTTGAATCACTATGAGATTTTTTTGACAGCCTTAGAATACATATATGCATGATTGAATCACTATGAAGTATTTTTCTGCCTTAGAACACATATATGCATGATTGAATCACTATGAAATTTTTTTGACAACCTTATAACACATATATGCATGATTGAATCACTATGAAATTTTTTTAACAGCCTTAAAACATATATATCCGTGATTGAATCAATATGAAATTTTTTTGATAGCCTTAGACCACATATTTGCTTGATTGAATCACTATAAAATCTTTTTGATAGCCTATGAACACATATATTCATGATTGAATCACTATGAAATATTTTTGACATCCTTAAAACACATATATGCATGATTGAATTCGTATGAAGTTTTTTTGACAGCCATAGAACACATATATGCAAGATTGAGTCACTATGAAATCTTATTGACTGCCTTAGAACACATATATGCATGATTGAATCACTATGAAATATTTTGCACAAACTTAGAACACATATATGCAAGATTTAATCACTATGAAAACTTTTTTACAGCCTTAGAACATATATATGCCTGATTGAACCACTATGAATTTTTTTTGACACCCTTAGAACATATATATGTATGATTGAATCACTACAAAGTTTTTTAAGAACAGTAGAACTCATATATGCATGATTGAATCACTATGATTTTTTTTTACAGCCTTAGAACATATATAAGCACGATTAAATCACTATAATTTTTTTTTTACAGACTTAGTACACATATATGAATGATTGAATCAATATGAAATCTTATTGACTGCCACAAAACACATATATGCATGATTGAATCACTATGAAATATTTTTCACAACCTTAGTACACATATATGCATGATTCAATCACTATGAGAACTTTATTACAGACTTAGAACATATATATGCCTGAATGAATCACTATGAATTTTTTTTTACAGCCTTAGAACACATATATGCATGATTGAATCACTACAATTTTTTTTTGAGACCAGTAAAACACATATATGCATGATTGAATCACTATAAGTTTTTTTTGACAACCTTAGAGCACATATAAGCATGACTCAGTCACTATAAATTTTTTTGACAGCCTTAGAACACATATATGCATGATTGAATCACTATGAAATTATTTTGCAACCGAAGAACACATATATGCATGATTGAATCACTATGAAATTTTTTTGACAGCCTTAGAACACATGTATGCATTATTGAATCCCAATAAATTTTTTTTTAGGGCATTAGAACACATATATGCAAGATTGAATCACAATAATTTGTTTTTGACTATCTTAGAACACATATCTGTATGTTTGAATCACTATGATTTTTTTTTGACAGCCTTAGAATATATATATATGCATGATTGGATCACTATGGAATTTTTTTGCAGCCTTAGAACACATATATGCATGATTGAATCACCATGAAATTTTTTGGCCAGCCTTAGAACACATATATGCCTGATTGAATCACTACAATTTTTTTTTGAGAGCATTATTACAAATATATGCATGATTAAATCACTATAATTTTTTTTTGACAACCTTAGAACACATATATTCCTGGAGGAATCACTATGAATTTTTTTTGACAGCCTTAGAACTCATATATGCATGATTGAATCACTAAGAAATTTTTTTGATAGCCTTAGAACACATATATGCATGATTGAATCACTATTAAAAAATTTATATAGCCCTAGAACACATATATGCTTGATTGAATGGCTATAAATTTTTTTTGCAGCCTTATAACACATATATGAAGGATTGAATCACTATGAATTTTTTTTGACAGCCATAGAACACATATATACATGATTGAACCACTATGAGATTTTTTTGACAGCCTTAGAACACATATCTGCATGGTTGAATCACTTTGAATTCTTTTTGCAACCTTTTCTACACATATATGCATGATTGAATCACTATGAAATCTTTTGGCCAGTATTAGAATCACTACAAAATTTTTTGAGATCATTAGAACACATATATAAATGATTGAATCACTACAAAATTTTTGTGACAAGCTTAGAACACATATCTGCATGTTGAATCACTACAATTTTTTTTAGAGTATTAGAACACATATATGCATTATTAAATCGCTATAAATTTTTTTTGAAAGCCTTAGAACACGTATATGCTTGATTGAATCAATATGAATTTTTTTTGACCGCCTTATACTACATATTTGGATAATTGAATCACTATGAAATCTTTTTGACAGCGTATGAACACATATATGCATGATTTAATCACTATAAAATATTTTTCACAACCTTAGAACACATATATACAAGATTCAATCAATGTGATTTTTTTTTACAGCCTTAGAACACATATATGCAAGATTCAATCACTATGAATTTTGTTTGACAACCTAAAAACACATATAAGCTTGATTGAATCACTATGAAATCTTATTGACTGCCTTAGAACACACATATCCGTGATTGAATCACCATGAAATATTTTTCACAACTTGAGAACACATATATGCATGATTCAGTCACTATGAAAACTTTGTTACAGTCTTAGAACATATATATGCCTGATTGAATCACTATAAATTTTTTTTGACAGCCTTAAAACACATATATGCTTGATTGAATCACTATAAATTTTTTTTAGAGCAGTAGAACAGACATATGCATGATTGAATCAGTATGATTTTTTTTTTACAGCATTAGAAGACATATAAGCATGATTGAATCACTATGAATTTTTTTTGACAGCCTTATAACACACATATACATGATTGAATCACTATGAATTTTTTTTAACAACCTTAAAACACATATATGGATGATTGAATCCCTATGAAATTTTTTTGACCACGTTAGAACACATATATGCAATTTTGAATCAGTTCAAAAGTTATTTGGTAGCCTTAGAACACATATATGTATGATTGAATCCCTATGAAAAATTTTTGACCACGTTAAAACACATATATGCAATTTTGAATCAGTTCAAAAGTTATTTGGTAGCCTTAGAACACATATATGTATGATTGAATCACTATGGATTTTTTTGGACAGCCTTAGAACACATATATACATGATTGAATCACTATGAAATTTTATTGACAACCAAAGAACACATATCTGCATGATTGAATCAGTATGAGATTTTTTTGACAGCCTTAGAACGCATGTATGCATGATTGAATCCCTATGAAGTATTTTTGCAGCCTTAGAACACATATATGCATGATTAAATCACTATAAATTTTTTTGGCCAGTCTTAGAATCACTACAATTTTTTTTGACATCTTTAGAACACATATAAGCAAGATTTAATCACTATGAATTTTTTTTGACAACCTTATAACACATATATGCATGATTGAATCACTATAAATTTTTTTTACCAGCCTTAGAACATATATATGCGTGATTGGATCACTATGAATTTTTTTTGCAGCCTTAAAACACATATATGCATAATTGAATAACTATAAATATTTTTGGCCAGCCTTAGAACACATATGCAAGATTGAATCACTATAAATTTGTTTTGACAACCTTAGAACACATATCTGCAAGATTGAATCACTATGAAATTTTTTTGACAGCCTTAGAACACATATATGCATGATTGAATCACTATGAAAATTTTTTTACACCCTTAGAACATATATATGCATGATTGGATCACTATGATTTTTTTTTCTGCCTTAGAACACATATATGCACGATTGAATCAATATGAATTTTTTTGGCCAGCCTTAGAACACATATATGCATGATTGAATCACTACAAATTTTTTTTGAGAGCATTAGAATACATATATGCATGATTGATTCACTATAAATTTTTTTTGACAACCTTAGAACATATATCTGCTCGATTGAATCACTATGATTTTTTTTTGACAGCCTTAGAACACATATATGCCTGATTGAATCACTATAAAAAAATGTCGACAGCCTTAGAACACTTATATTCATGATTGAATTACTGTGAAATTTTTTTGACAGCCTTAGATGTGGCGCCCCAAACCCCGACCTTGGAAAACTTGGGATTTTCAGTGATTTTTTTTTTTTTGAAAGGCTTAAGTAGGAAACCAGCAGAAAGCAGGCATGGGAAAACAACAAAGCCGCAAGTCTGGGCGGCCACCACAGGTAAGTGCAACAAGTGGAAACAGTGTAACCAACAGTGTGTACAAAAGTGTAACTATGAAGTGGAAAAGGGGAAACACCCCCAACAGTTTAAAGAGTTTACAAAATGTAAGTACAAAAAGTACAAAACAGGGAATATATCCCAACAACAACCAAAAACCCAAAAACCACCAGGTACAGGAACTGCAGGTCAAGTGTGTCGGTCCTCCGAGCCTCCACTGCGTATCATCGCATTCACACTATACCTGTTCGTCACCTACATCCCCATAAAACGGGGTCAATCCTCTTGTGAGGTGGTGAAGAAACAACCACAAGCAGATATATATATATCATGTACACAGGAAAAGCAGGAAAAGCTAACAAGTGTAAGTGCCTGTGTCAGGTAAGTGTAAAGTGACAAGTACTAGTCAACAAGCTATAGCAACAGGGAAAACAAGTAAATAAAGCAACAAACTGAACCGTAAAGTGAACTGAGCAGCAAGTAACTAAAGTAACACTGAAGTGACTGTAACCAGTACTCAAGCAGTAACAAGAGCTGTCAGCAAGTAGAGTAACTACGTAACAACTGAAGTACACTCTACAACACAAGTAAAGCAACATCTACTGTAAGTCAGCTGTTTGGTTAGTTCCTAAGTGCTTTTGATTACTCCTTCAGGTACGCGAAGGAAACCTTGCATTCTGTGAGACATGCACCCGACGTCTGTTATTAAAAGTCTAGTGTGGTAACCGGGGAAGCTACAGACCGAGTCAACCTCATGCGAGCAACACACGGCTAGGAGAAAACACTCCCATACACAAGGTTTGAAATCCATACTACTGCAGTAGTGAGGCCCTAAAAAGGCAACCTCGACCTCCCTGACTCTGAGTGACTGGAGGCCAAAGGACGCTATAGCTCCTGTCAAAACACGTGTCGTAGTAACGATAAGTCACTCAGGGTTGTACCATCCACCCTCTCCCAAGGTGAACCATGTTGTGAATGGGGCGAAGCAGGTTTATCTTTCTTAAGGCTCATGTTCAATCATACCTCACAACGAGGAATTTACCTCATGGTCCCCATGAGGTACGCAAAACGAGGACTTGGCCTGCCCATTCACGTGCTCAGCCTCACGCGGCAAATAGAGCACACTGCTTGTGAAAGCAGTCAAAACACCATATTATTTATTTCTGTTTAGGGTATATCACACAAGAGTCCTTACACAACACAAGGGCCACTGCTCGAGGACTCCAACTGAACCCACAACAAGTCATACCAGTATTTATACCCTATGGTGTTCAATCTTTAATCCTTTCATTTTATTGAAGTAAGTGCATGTGGTGCGCGTACCAATGCCTCAAACCAGGTACCTTTTCAAGGTACGCTCTACTCAGTAACAGTGTCAGGATGTGCTAAGTGCAAAGTGTAAACATAACATGAGCTTTCTATCATTTGCACAATAAAGTTATCAGAGGCATTGCATGATATTAAAATGCACCATATTGCATATTTCAGTGTTACGACTGCATTTATCAACATTCTCATACATATGGGAATTACATTCGCATTCTCAAGGGTTTGGAAATGAATTTAACCAACATCTCGTCTAATGGGAATAACATTGGCTATTCCAAGGTGGATCGTCGCTCTTGCAGAGAAGATGCAATTGCGACCCAAAAAACCATTACACGTGGTTCAACACACTTATGTGTTTGTAGCGAAATCTCGGATATTCCGTCTTATGGGAATAACATTAGCTATTTCCACGGTATGGGGTGCCGCACCTGCGGACTCGAAACCTGAAGTTTTTGAACAACACATATGATCCTAAATCAATTAAGTCTCTATGTTCGTGGCTTTACAAAAATGTTAAACTACGTACTTTCCTAACCTGTCGGATGTGGTTTAAAGCATAATGATTTTCCTTACGCAATGCGACACACTTACGTGTCGAAGGAGAATCTGAAATAACCCATCTAATGGGTTTTACATTGGCATAACCATGGTTCGGGGTGCCGCGCCCGCGGACCCGAAAACAAGGACATTGCCAAACCTAGCAGGACAACTCTATGGAGTTCTACATTTAATTAGGAGCGTAACATCATCTGGGGAAATACCACCTGGACGGGACACAGGAGTGTCGCAAGTCCATTCGGTCATACCGAATCGATCATTATGTGTGCTTTGACGTACATATATATATATATATATATATATATATATATATATATATATATATATATATATATATATATATATATATATATATATATATATATTCACATGGTTCAATTCCACTTAAAGACATGTCCTCATATGTACGTATGTAAATGCACAAGTATACATATGTATATATATATTCGTACTAAAATACATATATATACTTACACCCATACTCATATATATAAATATATACATATATAAATATATATATATATATATATATATATATATATATATATATATATATATATATCGAACTCTTTGAAACCCAAGGCATATACAATTATGCCAAAACCCTAACCGAAATACATGGAGGGTGCGGGGCAAGGCAATTACTAGTTGAACCGAATATGGTTCAACTTGAAGTAGCCACGGACTGGTTTTTGATAGGAAGGTATTGATGGCCATCATGGTGGCTCTACGAGGCTGTGAGTGTACCAAAACAAGGGTCTACACTCTTGCTGCCAACGAGGTTGTAACTCAACTGATGGTCTGGCCCTTCGGACCAGACTGTCATGCACGCTAAAGGGTTCTGGTCCGACGCATGGTTCGGACCAGACTAACCCACAGATTCGGTTGGGCGGGTTCCTGCCCCTAACAAGGTAAATCTGCGGTTCTAAAGAAAGAAGGCACGAGGGCCAAACAAAAAGGGGAAGGGTCTGGTCCTTCGAACCAAACGGCTACTAAGCAGGGTAGGGTCTGAACTTTTGAGTTCAGACCTGAGCCCAAAGTGTCTCAGCCTAGAGGAAAAAGGCCCGGGGCGTTCAGCACAAGCTGGCTGGCACCCGGTCCTAACTAAGTGGAGCCGCGGCTAGCATTAGGGGCTGGCTGGGCTGCCAACGGGTTCAGGTCTTAACCACGGTTCAGACCTGCACCCATAGAAAGCTAACAGTGTGCTAACAAGGTGATAAGGGGTGCACAGCACCCACGATGTGCGTGCCCAGCTCCAGCCAAGTAAAAACTGGTTGGGCTAGGTTCGCGCCTAATGCTGGTCAATCAGCTATAGGGCAGGTCTGGACCCTCGGTTCAGACCAGCACCCTAACCCACACCATCTAGCACTATGTGTAGCACGAACATGTAAAGAAATACATTTATAAATGTATAATATATTTATTATTATATATATATTTTTTTGAAAACTGCTGCCACTGGGTGCGCGGGCCACCTGCACAGCGCCAACTCCATTCTTGGAGCGAAATGGATGGACAATAGGGGTCTGGTCCACTGGACCAGACTGAGCCACCCTTGCCAGCGTAAACCAGAGCCCAAGGGCTCGGTTCACAGCAGCAGAGAGGGTGTGCTGGGCACACCTACAGCCGGCCCAACCTGCTCCAGTCCGGGTTCCAAAGGGGAAAACCGAAAGAAATAAAAAAAGTAAAAATAATGAAAAACAAAAAAAACAAAAAAAACAAAGGAAACAATAGGGTAACACATCAACCACCGGCAGCCTGGCCTTCGCACAACTCAAAGGGGGTGATCATGTTGTGACCCACGCCCAAGGGATAGGCTGCAACACCAGTCCCATTGTGCTGGGACTGGGTTTAGCCGAAAACCCAAAAAGAAAGAAAGCACATTGAAAAAAAAAATGAATGGGCTGACGGGTTGGGTGTAAGCTGGACGAGCCTAGCTCGGTCCAACACACCCCTATGATGAGAATGCCATGAAATCAATCAGAAAACAAAAGAAAATGAATGACATGGCATCATTATCATGGAAAAATGAACAGCTAACATGCAAAGGAGAAACAAATGGAACAAAAGCAAAGATGCCAATGTAGGAATCAAAAGGAAATCTATTGCAAAAGCATGCAGGACAAAAGCTTGTGAAAAACAATGAAGGTTCAATATTTTAAACTACTATTCTAGCTAAATCCGCCATTTGGACTTGCATGCATTGATGCAAGGCGCCATTGGCTTCATGCCAATCCGTAATCAACGAAGAAGGTGAGTCTTAACCTTAGCTAGTATTGTAGAAGGAGATGGAAGATGTTGAAGTGTTGCAGCTATTCCACGCCAAGGAGAAGCCCACGGCTGGAGTGAGGGAGCTTGAGAAAAGGGAGGAAGTTTTGGGAGAGAGAAGAGAGAGAGAGTGAAGAAGAAAAAGTCGCCCAAACAAGGGGGACCTGTTTTTTTGTAAAGGTTTTATAGATGTTGGCTTAGGGGTGGACGGCTGGGATTTAATCCCTCCAAGATGGAGGGTTGGGGAGCTCCACGCCCCCCAACCACCAATGCATGTCAAGCCTTCCAAAAAGTTTTGCAGAAATTTCAAAAACGCCATTTTTGAAGAGCCTTAAAGTTTCAACAAATTACAAGGGGGCACCCTTGGCTGCCACCCAACATGCCCAATGGGTTTTAAGGATTTGAATTCTTTTGAAAACATTACAAACTTTCCATGGGGCGCTAGCCCCATGGCTCCCTTTTGAAAATGGCGCCCCTCATGATGGAGCCTAGGCTTCATCATGAGGGTGTTGGAAAAATACATGGCCAATGAAAGCCTAAACTTTAAAGCCATGCAAGAAATATTTCAAAACTACCATCCAGCTGGTCAGCCTTGACCAACTGGTCAACCAAGGACATGGACGTCCACTATAGGGGTCGTCCATGGGTTTTGGATCCACTAGGTGCTCCGAATCCAAAACCAAAACCCACATATTACACATATCTGAAAATAACGCCTATTTAATGCATTAAATTAATAATTTAATTCCAAAAATTTATTTTATTCTCTTTATAACCCTAATTAACGTAGAATGGTCGATGCCTCTTGAGGAAATCACCTCTCGTTTGTTAAAATTAAGCGTTCTAAGTTTCGGGTCCAAAATTAAGTCAAGACTCGTAATTCACATGCACTGACAGCGTTTTTTCGTTGTTCGGGTCTCAAATTCGGGGTGTACCAATACAACCCTATTCCAAACTTACCCTAAAAGTTTCGGAGGTTGATTCATTCTAGATTTTCCAAAATCACTCTTTTTGCGTAAAGTTATGTGATTTTACCTGATTCTCAAAATAAGCAAATCTTTAGAAATTGCCAAAACATAAAAAAATTCATCGATTTCCACATAATTACACAATATACATCAAAATGAAAATCGTGGATCTTACATCCTCCCTTCCTTAAAAAGGATTTCGTCCGCGAAATCACCCTTAGGAGGTTACAAAAAGTTCTGGATAAGTCTCTCTCATGCTCGCTTCTGGTTCCCATGTGCATTCTTCAATGCCATGGTGCTGCCAACGTACCTTAACTAGCGGAATAGTCTTGGTACGCAAAACTTGATCTCGTCGATCAACAATCTCAATACGCCTTTTCGACAAGGTCAGATCTTCCTGCACGTCCACATCTTCGTAATGAATGACATGCAACGGGTCAGGAATGTACTTCCTGAGCATCGACACCTGAAAAATATTGTGAATGTGGGTATATTGTGGAGGCAACTCTACATGATATGCCACTTCATCAATCCTTGCCACGATCTCAAACGATCCAACGTACCTCGGACTCAACTTCCCTTTCTTTCCAAAATGAAACACGCTCTTCGTCGGCAAAACTCTGACAAAAACCATGTCTCCAACATCAAAAGACAATTCGCGATGTCTCTTATCGGCGTAACTCTTCTGCCTATCTTGCACTGCCTTCAAACGTTCATGAATCTTCTGCACTTGCTGCGTGTAGTGCTGAAGAACAATCGGCGCTTCGCTCAATCTATCGCTGATGTCGTCCCAATAAGATGGCGACCGACAAGGTCTACCATACAACGCTTCGTACAGGGCCATCCCGATACTAGCGTGGTAACTGTTATTATACGCGAACTCTACCAAACATAGGTGTGAATCCCATTCACCCTTCCAATCAAGTATACAAGCTCGCAACATATCTTCCAACGTTTGAATCGTTCGCTCGGACTGTCCATCCGTCTGAGGAAGAAAGGATGTACTAAACTTCAACTTCGTCCTCAAAGCAAATTGCAACTGACCCCATAGTCGCGATGTAAATCAGGGATCACGATCGGAAATGATAGATCTCGACACACCATGAAGTCGAACAATCTCTCTAATGTACAAGTCAGCTAAACTCTCAAGAGACTAACTGATCCTGATCGACAGTAAATGGGCAGACTTGGTGAGTCTGTCCACGACTACCCAAATTGCATCGTGTTTACGCCTAGTCAGTGTAAACCTACAAAAAAATCCATCGTAACATTCTCCCATTTCCACTGAGGAATCTCAAAACTCTGTAAGGTACCACCGGGACACTGATGTTTCGCTTTGACTTGCTGACACGTCAAACACCTTGCAACGTAAGCCTCTATCTCGCGCTTCATGCCATGCCACCAATACTTTCGTTGTAAGTCCTTGAACATCTTTGTTCCTCCAGGATGAATCGTGTATCTCGACATATGAGCTTCGTCAAGAATTTCTCTCTTCAGCTCAGGGTTGCTCAGAACGCAAAGGCGATCTCTCATACGAACACTGCCATCTTCAGACACTCTGAAAGAAGAATCTGCTTGCTCAGCCAAGGCTAGAAACTTGCCATGTTGGTCGTTAAGCTTCTAAGCCTCTACGATCTTCGGCAAAAACTCGGATCGAATGGTCAGACCAGACAATCTGATCGAACCATCACCAACAGAAAAAGGTTTCCAGGCTACGAAATCTTCAATAAGCTTCTGGCTCCACACAAGACTAGCCAAAACACCACTCGCTTTGCGGCTAAGCGCATCTGCCACAACGTTCGCCTTACCAGGATGGTAGGACAAAGTGAAATTGTAGTCCTTGATGAACTCAAGCCATCGTCGCTGCCTCATGTTCAGCTCCTTCTGGGAGAATAGGTACTTGAGGCTCTTGTGGTATGAAAAGACCTTGAACGATTCCCCATATAGGTAATGTCACCACGATTTCAAAGCAAACACGACTGCTGCCAACTCTAAATCGTGCGTCGAATAATTTCGCTCGCGAGTCTTCAACTGTCTTGAGGCATAGGCAATCACTCGGTCATGCTGCATAAGCACGCAACCTAAACCGGTACCAGAGGCGTCTGTGTACACCACAAAGCCACCTCTGCCAGAGGGTAAAGCTAACACTAGCGAGGTCGTCAACTTCAACTTCAGTATCTGGAAATTGTCCTCACAGGCACTGTTCCACATGAACTTAACACCTTTACGTAACAGCTTTGTCAAAGGTAATGCGATCCTCGAAAAGTCTTGGATAAAGCGTCGATAATAACCGGCCAATCCAAGAAAACTACGAATCTCAGACACATTCTGGGGCTGCTTCCAGCCCAAAATTGCTTCGACTTTCGCTGGATCGACGGATACTCCATCCTTTAATATCACATGGCCAAGAAACATGACGCGCTCGAGCCAAAATTCACACTTAGAGAATTTGGCGAACAACTGATGCTCACGAAGAGTACTCAACACAATCCACGAATGCTCTCGATGCTGCTCCGGACTCTCCGAACAGACCAAGATGTCGTCGATAAATACTATCACAAACGAGTCCACAAATGGACGAAAGATCTGGTTCATCAAATCCATGAACGCTGTTGGAGCATTCATGAGGCCAAAAGGCATCACCACGAACTCGTATAACCCATATCTCGTCCGGAAAGCTGTCTTCGCAATATCATCCTCTCGGATATGAAGCTGATGGTAACCCGATCTGAGATCAATCTTTGAGAAAACCTTCGCCTTCTGCAACTGATCGAAAAGATCTTCGATCCTCGGTAACAGATACTTGTTCTTATTTGTCGCTTGGTTGAGCATCCGATAATCGATGCACAACCTCAGGGATCCATCCTTCTTCCGTACGAACAACACTGATGCTCTCCACGGTGAAGCACTAGGTCGAATAAAACCCTGATCGAGAAGTTCTTCCAACTGACGCTTTAACTCTTCAAGTTTCGCTGGTGCCATATGGTATGGTGCCTTGGAAATCGGTGTCATTCCCGGCATCAACTCGATACCGAATTCGATCTCTCGCCTCGGAGGTAACCCAGACAGTTCCCTTGAAAACACATTGGTAAAATCTCGGACCACGTCCAAGTCATCGATCAAAACCATCTCAGGTTCAACTAGGGCAATACTGACTAAGAATGCAGTACCCCCATTCCGCAGATACTTCTGAGCCTTGAAAGAAGAAATCATGCGGCTATCGCGCAGAGGTCGAGGAAGCTTGATCTCCAAAACAGGACGATTAGGTCGAAAAAGAACGACCTTGCCTTCCCGACAAAATACTTGAGCATGGTACTCAAAAAGCCAATCCATGCCCAAAATGACATCGTACTCTGTCATGTCTAACAGAATAACGTCAGCTGACAGGTTCTGCCCTGCCACTGACACCACGATGTTCAGAATATACGAGTCACAAAAAGACTGCTCTCCAGTTGGAGTGTGAACCTCCAACGGGAAATTCAAAGGCTTGACTGCCAAAGGTAAGGTACGAGCAAATCTAGCTGCTATGAACGAATGAGTAGCACCACAATCAAACAAAGTAAATGCTTCATGTCCGGCTACTAAGATCGTACCTTGGACCAACTTTGCCTTGGTCACTTGCTCAACTGTTGCCGCACATGCTCGACCGGCAATGACCTTCTGGTTCATTGACTTCGGTGGATACGGCTGCTGCTGCTGCTGCTGCTGTGTCGAGGGTTGTCGCTGCTGCGCCGACTGGGAAGTGCTCGGTGTATTCCTGCGCTGGTTGTCCGCCTGTTTCTTCCTGCAATCTCGGATATAATGACCCATCTTTTCACAATATAAGCATCCTCCTGTGTCTCACGGGCAGGGTCGCCCTGGATGGTTTGTGGTACATTTTGGACAACTGGCCGTGTTAAGCTACTTCTGCTGCGGTTGCTGGCATTGTTGGTACTGGGGTCTACAGTTCTGGTACTGAATCTGGCGAGTGTTGCTGCTGTTGTTGCTGTTATTACGCTACTTCTTTGACTGAGGATGGAACTTCCTTCCACTCTGGTTCCTCTGGAATTGTCTCTTCCTTGGCCAACTCTTTTGGCCAGGATTCTGCTGCTGCTGACGTGGTGCGGGAGTCTTTTGCGATTTGGTCCAGTCACACTCAAGTAAGGAGGCCGTCTCTAAAGCCTCATCGACCGTCGTAGGTGCGCGTGTGTACACTTTCGTCCGTAGTACCGGCTTTAGACCTCGAGCAAATTTAAGAGCTCGCTCCTTTTCCGTCGTGTATAAGTGCGGACAAAACCTCTCTAGGCTGCGAAAACGTGTGACGTATTCAGAGAGAGAAGAACTACCCTGTTGTAGGTCAAGAAACTCCTGCATTTTTCGGATCCTCTCATGAGTTAGAAAGTAAGCTGCGTAGAACGCTTCTACGAACTGGTCCCACTCTACAGGCTGGTTGTCGAATTTTATCTCCCAGGCGGTCGCCCACCATCTTTTCGATCATCACCAACTTGTAACACACGGAAGATACGCTCTATTTCTCTGATCCAATCTTCGGCTACTTCCGGCGATGCTTTCCCGTCAAACGAGGGAGGGTTCAAGCTCATAAATTGCTTATATGGAACTGCTGCAACAGGAACCTGGGAAGGTGTTCCCTGTCCCTGGGCGGCCTGCTGGAGGTGCTCGCCCATGTTCCTTATGGTCTCTGCTTGTCATCCTACAACCTCTGTAAGGTTGTTCAGAGTCTCCATAAGGTTATCACACCTGGAGCGCCACGCCATCTAAATACGCAAAAATTCTTACGTAAGCAACCAACAAATACACAGAGATAGGAAAATTTCCATTTTATTAATAAGGGAACTGAAACATTACAGAAGTACCCTTCATCAAGATAGGGTTAAACAAGCACTGCCAACAACTTAAACACGACAAGAGCAAAACGAAACACTGACTCAGTGTTTCTAACATCAAAGCATCACATCACAATTTCACGACTTGCTGGTGTAGAAGTCCCTGTAGTCCTTCCGACTACCACAGCGCCTCGACCTAACACGTGGAGGAGAAACAACATTCCTCAGCGGCGTGTCAGAGATCTCCTGAACTTCCCTCAGAATCGGCGGCACGTACTCTGAAGAAACCGCATAGGGGTAGGACTCGGGAGAATATTGGAGAGAATCGATCGCTCCACGCCTTTCTCCGTCCTGGCTATCCACTTCCACAACCAAAGGTCCAGAGACCGATGATACATCGTCGATGTCTTCCGCATTGCTCTTCCAGAGCTCATCCCTCTGCTTCGTCTGGCATTCCTCTTCGACATGCCCACGAAGACTACAGTAGGGGCACTCAGCCAACTCACGGGGACAGATATGTCCCGCGTGATCTCCCAAACACCTGGCACATGAAGGTGCCAACATATGCACATTATGTGTCAAATGTCGCACAGCTCCACTCAGGGCCTCTTTGCCTTGAGTCAGGTTTTGGAGAGCCTCCAAAATCTTGCCGTAGGTCGGGTTTGTCGACATCTATTACATACACAGAACCACAAACACAACTATCTAAAAAGCAGGAAATAAAAGAAATAAAGAAGCTTAACTTATACTTACAGTGCGATGGATGATGCACGATGAAGCTCTGACCACACACTTAAACTCTGCTCTGATACCAAACACTGTGGCGCCCCAAACCCCGACCTTGGAAAACTTGGGATTTTCAGTGAATTTTTTTTTTTGAAAGGTTTAAGTAAGAAACCAGCAGAAAGCAGGCGTGGAAAAACAACAAAGCCACAAGTCTGGGCGTTGTGAACACCCCAAATTTTTCAAAATGTTGTAAATATCCCCTTTTGCCCCTGACCCTCATTTTCTGACAAAATTGAGTCATTTTAAAACAAAACTCCAGTTTATTCTTGAATTTTCTGGAATCAAATCAATTTCTGACTTAATTTTGGTCCATATTCAGTTAAAATCAAAATCTGAGCCTCGCTATCCAAATTTTGATCAAAATTCATAAAATTCCAAAAATAAATTTTTAAAAGGATTAGACAGTCCATCCGGCATTTGTTTGGGTCCATTGTCCTATATTCCTCGATTCGAGAACCAAAACTCGAATACTTTCTCAA
The DNA here is from genome assembly GCF_984573655.1 of Nuphar pumila. Taxonomy (NCBI): domain Eukaryota; kingdom Viridiplantae; phylum Streptophyta; class Magnoliopsida; order Nymphaeales; family Nymphaeaceae; genus Nuphar; species Nuphar pumila. The sequence continues at coordinate 101,302,797 of NC_143249.1, forward strand.
AACCTTGGATCCGAACCCGTTGTCTAAGAAAATTTCAAAAGTTTTCTCAGAAGACTCATCTTTTGTACATATTTTTCAAAAATAAAAAAATAGTTTTTAAATCTCTCATTTTGCTTAGATTTTAGAATATTATTCCAAAATCACAAAAAAAATATATATAGAAAATGATGAAAAGATAATATATATATATATATATATGAAGAAAAGAACAAAAAAATCAAAATAGCAAAGAAAATTACAAAAAAATGGTTTTAAAAACCCCTTTTGAGAAAACTTTTTAAAAGGACCCCTTTTATTGAAAATTTTGGAAAAGCCCTCCGTAACAAAAACCCGCAGAAGCTCTCCCTCTCTCGGCCTTCCCTCACGAACCTTCTGAAAACCCTCCATCACCGACTTCCTCCATGAGTTTCCTCCATCGCCTTCCCTCAATCGATCGATCGATCTATCCATCGTTCATCTCCAACGGTTCCTCCTCTTTTCCACCTTCCATCGCTAACAGTCGCTCCTTCTCGACACTTCCCCTTCTCGATGGTTCCTCTGATGTCTATATTAACAGGCATCGAGGGAAAAGAAGGGGCATCCCTTACTTTCATCATCCGTTATCGACACACATTCTTCATCTCACTGTACCGAGTTTGTCTGCTAAGCCATTATCAACATCATCTGTAATTCTCTGGTCATCCATTTTGTTTTTCCATTGACTACTCTTCTGGAGGAATCATCTGCAAATATTACCCATCGTCTCCATCGAAGGCCGACCTCCTCCTCCTAGACCCCTGCAGCCTCTTGAAGGTCTCTGGGGCAAGAAGAGAAGGAAAAGGGGAATCTCGCTCTTCACAAAATTCTGCAAGCTACGGTAAGAATGTCTTCACCTTCTAGCTTCATATTCTATTTTCCTTCTATTAGTCTTTCCGATCTCCCCTCTCTTCTCTGTATATTTTTTTTTTCTTTTCCTCTCTTCTCTTATGTTTATCGTTCTAGTAAAGCACCTACCGGTAGCACCGATTCACCTATAGCGAAATCAGGTCACCAATGTGCAAAACTGAGGGAATTAGAGTATTCCAACATCTTAACTTCTTGCTTATATTAGCACCGATTAGTTATAAACTTTCATTTGTTCCTCTTTGGATTTTAGTCTCCCTTCTAGGTTTCATCCTTATTTTTTTTTTGGTTTTTGAATTGTGATTTTCTATTTCTTTTTTTTTATTGAGGCACAAGGATTCCCTATATTCGATCGAGTGACCATGTGATGGCTGATCAAACAAACTTCCAGTAATTAACTGTTAGAAGCCCCTCTTTCACTGTCTTTGAACTAGTATTCGGTAAAACTCCCTTGGGAAGGCTCATCTGGATGCCGATATTTGATTCAAAGGTCGATTGACAGAGTCTTACTGAATTAACAGGGGGAATATCTCATTCGCCTGTCTTTTTTCTCTCTCTCATTTGCCCGTGGATCTCCACCTGGTTGCTCACCGGTGCCTTCAAACACCCGTATGTTAACCCATCTCATCGTTTTGATTCATGCCATGTTAGTCTAATACTTTATTTTTTTTGTTTTGTGATTTACAGTTAACGTATGATTAATCAATTTGGCTTATAATGCTTTGCTCTCCTTTATTTCTCATTCGTTTTCTTTTTCTTAGTTTTTTTTTTTTTCTTCTTTGTATCTTCATAAGAGTTTGTAATTAATGTCCAATTTTTCCCCTTTCATTTTATCCAACCTGTGTCTTCCTCCAAGTTCGTTAGGAATCAAACCAGTGATCAGCTTCTGTAATGTCTGATATGCATTTTTCTTTATGATGCTTGTATCTAAAGTCTGTCTAAATTTTTTTTTATCACCATCCATGCTTTGTTATCTGCATAATAAGTGTAATCGCACGATGTATGAAGTGGTCTGGATGTAAAAGGGCTTCCACTAGCCCAAAACTATATGTTAAATTGTTTACTTCCCCCTTCCTTTCAAGCTTATTAGAGTTCATTTGATATCAAACTTCTCTGATGGATCGATGGTGGGTAATCAAACGCCTCTGTGTGTGAGAAATTGAAGAACCAAGGATAGGTCCAAATGTTTAAAAACATAAAACTTTTTTTTTTGCTGATTTAATACTCTTTCCTGCTTAAACCTTTTTTTTTTCTCTTGCTTTGGTCAGTTTGTTCCAATCCCCCGCGAAGGTGGGCTCCTTTGTGCTTATAAATTCCAGCAACCTTGCTTGTGCATTTGATCCCCCACAGGTCTCTGTTACTTCCCTTGGTTGATATGAATAGCACCATTATGATGCCAAGTAAGTTATGGTTCAGAAATCACATTACAGATTTTAGCTATGCTATAACGTATCCAAAAGGACATCAGATCAGAATTGTGAGGAATGCAAGAATGGCTTTCTAAGCCACACTGGTGTAACAGTGCAGGAATTGAACTACCGATGAAAAGGGATATCCTGTGGTTTAATCATTGTTTTTTATCGCTTAATATTAAGCAAAATTGACTGTGTTTCTGCTATATATTCAGGTTTGTCTATAGATTTTTGCTGTGAATATTGGATTAATCCATCTCTTGTCACTGATTGCGTGCCACCATCATTCATATCAGAGATTCGATTGTTGCTTGTATATAAAGGTTGCTTAGGTGTTTGGAGCTTTTCAACTTGTTAAAATACATCGATACCCCTCCCTTGTCATCGGTGCTCATGCACTGCTTAATGTTAGGTATAGCTATTATCTCATTTTTTTATTTCTTTTTGAATGGTTATGTTCACCTTTCTAAGTGACTTAGTCAAAATCAGAATCTCTGATTCACCATGCACCAGTTAAACCCACCATATCATTGTAGACCCCACTACCATACCCACCATGGCTTCCTGTATTTCGGTAGCACAGCAGCCCTATGGTTGCTCTAGTTTTTTTTTTTTTTTGTTTCGTAACTTCATTATATGCCATATATTGCATCTTCCCTCCATATATTTCACCACCAACAGCTTCCACCTACCTCATTTATCATTCATATTCAGTACATTCATCAGGTTGTAATCCTGTAAGTATAATTTCATCCTGTTATTATGTGTTTCCCTACATCAAGAGGTATATTCATCCGCACTTCATAGCATGCCTACAAACTTATTTTTTTTATCTTTTTTTTTTTTACTGCTGGATGTTTAAAAACTTCATTTGTTGAAAATTTGATGAACAGGAGTGTCCAATAATGACTGAATAATTTGATTTATGGTTTTGTGGATCATTGAGATTATGTGGAATCACTGAACACTGTTGCTGTTATCGTCGCAAAATTTTTCCCGTCTTCCCTTCCTTGCGGAAGAGAGAGGAAAATGCTTTCGCGATTCAAACTTGACAGGATTTTGGAAATTGTTTTGAAATACTCGCCTCCGTTTTGAAAATTATGGGAAAATCCATGGGATGGGGCTCGACCTGTTGGTACGAGGTTCGACCGTTCCTGCCGCCTTTAACAGGGGTAATCGAACCAAGGATCAAAAATTGTGCTTGACTTAGTAAAATTATCGAAATTGTATTCTATCCTAAATGCACAGAGAATTCAGGCATGTGCTATGCAATCTTGTAAAATGCAAGTTGGAAAATATGATGTATGCTTAGAAAATATTTGGAGTTGAAAATTTTTCAGAAAAAGATGGAAATCAATCTCTCAGGAAACTTAGACGAAGAAGATTTGAAATCTAGAGAAAGTTTATAAAGATTTAGAAAACCATGAAGAAATGGGAATCTCGGGAAAATCTCGAGAAAGTTTATAAAGATTTGGAAAATCATGAAGAAATGAGAATTTCGAGAAAATCTCGAGAAAGTTTATAAAGATTTGGAAAATCATGAAGAAATGAGAATCTCGTGAAAATCTCGAGAAAGTTTATAAAGATTTGGAAAATCATGAAGAAATGAGAATCTCGGGAAAATGGAAGGAATTCTTGAGAAAAGATGAACATTTGAAAAGAAAAACTCTTGTCGGGAAAACTCGGACTTTGAATATTTTCTTAGGAAAATGATAGAAAATTTATGGGAAAGCTCTTTGGAGATGGAAATTAAAAACTTAAAAAATTGAAATCCTGAGAATCTTGTCTTTGAAATATCTGAAAATCAACTTTGATTCTTGAGAAAGATGAAAATTTCCTTTTTGAAAGCATCTTAAGAAAATAATATTTTCAAGGAAAATCACGGGAAAACTTTAACTTGGGAAAATCCAACTTCGAAAATCTTCATAGTTTCTTGAGGAATCGATTTCCATGAAGTGAAAATCTCTTGAGAAAATCATGAGAAAAACAGATGATGCAGATGATTTGAATGAATGAATGCACTTTGAAAAGATTTTTGAAAAATTTCTTGGAAAATGTGTATTAAACCAAAGTAAATCCTTCACATATTCTGACTGTGGCCATGAATATGTTCAGAGTTTATTTGAGTTAATTCACCATATTTTGAAAAAATGGAAATATGATATGCATTTTAAAATATCCTAAGAGTGTAGGCTCAATGTGACTGGTAGAAAGATGATGGATTTGGGTCTTGTCCATATTCCGACTAGGGCCGTAAATATGGACTCCACCGAGTTCATCAACTCTCTAAGAGTTGGTGCACGGCATCGTGTTTATCCACGTTGAATTTTGAAAATTGAGATATATGCATCATAGAATTAGGATATTGCTGAAATCAAACTATATGAGATGCAGCCTAATCTAAGCAGTAAAAGTAAATATTATTCCAAGTTTGATTATTACATCTCTGACATAAATCAAAATAAATGAAATACATAGTGTAGAAAGAATCAGCATCCTCCAAATTTTCCTGCAAAATGAGAGTTAGTACCAGATAACCAAGAAAATGGGTATATATATATAATATATACAACAAAGAGATATATCTATATATCAAAATGCTAAAATTGGTGTTAAATGACATATAACAATGGAGGTGTATTTATATGAGAAAATAGATACATGGATGCTCATATATGGAAATAAGTGCACATGAAGGGATATATATATATATATATAAGTATATATATATACATATAATGAGAAAATATACATATTAATGGAAATTCCATATAATGGGTAAAATCAGAAAATACAGGTATATACAGTTTCTGTAGGTGATTTTACACAGCCGTATTTCGCAAGTTATAACATATTTCTCAGTAAAAATGGGTATGGAGCTTCCCTATATACCAATAATGAAGCGTGCAAATGATGGTCCAAAGATCATGAATGCATATTGAAATATCCGTTCATGAATATGGCTAATTCTCATAACTGCACACCTGCAGGAAAGAGAATGGGTAATGGGAGATGAACTAAGCAATATGCTGAGGATGAGCATGCTACAAACAGAAAATGCATTGAGATTACTGGAAAAGGAATAAATTTATATCTAGTCCTTGCACTTGTGTAGAGGAGCAAGTCAAATTGTCTCCGTAGAGAACAAAATGCTTGATATTGATTCACAATCAAAACTTCCTCTTTTATTACTTCAAAATGAACATAATTTTGATATTTGTACAAAAAGAATCAAGAGTAACTCAACAATTACAACTATGCACTCAAAGATCCATCATGAATTAACCCGTACCCAAGATTATATCACGCCAAACATGAGCCAGTCAACTCAAAAGCATAACACATGTGAGGTTCATCTACACCTGCTAATCATAATTAGAAATAGCACAATGTCATATGCAACTATACCTGTTTATGCCAATGAGAGATATGTTGCAGATGATGTTCACTAAACATTATGGGTGCTTCTAATTAGAGATATAGATATACTGCCCTAAAGGAATGCTATTAGATGTAACAAAACAAGCAGAGGTATACTACTATGATGTTAACTCTGGCATGCTACACACTAGATGAAAATGTTATCTACAAAGACTACATGCAATGAAACAAGTGTTTAAAGCCTAATACTTAGACACAATTATCATGCAGACACTAGTGAGCATTTTTTTTTTTGACTTGGAAACTGAGTAATACTGCATAAATGAAATGCTAACATCTGTTAAAAATCAAAACAATACAGCTAGGCAAAACAATACATGTGATGATTAATGGATGCAAAGTCGTCACACGTTATCCATGACAGGTTGCTGATAGAGGATCAAATTATAATAAGAGTTGCAATCATATTCAAGAGAGGACAACTTTGCAGGAACAAGTTATACAGAAATCCTCTCAACTTAAAACAAAAATCTATAGTTATTCCACGCATCTGGTCTGGATATACCCCGTTAGTTCCTGCAAATTTCTGCACCTAATATGAATCCTTGCCATTAGTTCTCCTTCTGTAAGATCATACAAAATCTGAATATTGTTGCTTAGTTCGACAGAAGCTGAGCAGGGAAGGGGTGATTCTTTATTGCTGGACTTGAAGGAAAAGGGGCAGCAGCTATTTGGACCCTCTGCACCCTACGAAATGCCACCCAGCCCATCGAGGATTTAAGGGTTGGACTTCTTTTCCTGCTGGATGGTGAAAACGCTGGATTTTCGGCTGGTGGGCGTTAGATCTTCTTCTACTGTAGACAATAAGAAAGACCTGCTGATGAGCTGAAGAAGGTGAAGGCTGGCTGGGCTTTCCTGCTGGTGAGCTGAAGCGGTTTGAGACAGCAGCTTGCTGGTGGGCTGAAAAAGATGCCGTTTTGCTGCTAGATCTCCTGCGGCTGGTGGGTTGAAGGTGAGAAATAACTGCTTCACGCTGGACCTCCTGCTGATGAGATAAAGAGGATGGGAAGGCAAATCGGATGTGCTGAAGGAAAGGTGAAAGACAACTGCTGTTGGAGGTGGAAAAGAGCTCCACGTTGAATGGCCTCTCGTCTGCTGGCTGGGTTGAATGAAAGGTGGGCAGCAGCTGGCTTCTCCTCTGCTGCTGGGCTTCAATCGACCTCCTCCTCCTTGGTGAATTCTTCCCGATAAGCACCAAAGCTTTCCCTCCTTTGGTGAATCTCCTGCAATAAGCACCAAAAACCCTCAATCGGCCAGTTTTCCTTCCTCTCTTCTTCCCCAAAACTCCTCTTTTTAAAGATTTTGAAACCTCTTCCAAAAAAATCGCAGCCCCCCCCCCCCTTTCATGAGGTTCCGTTACCTCTTTTGAATTTTGAAAATAGCCGTTTCAAGAGGGGCGCATCTTGTTTTTTTTCAAAACTTTGTTTCATTTACCTAAGTTTTAGGTAAAAATGAAATTTATTATTTTTTTGGAAGTTCGGCTGTGCCATTTAAGGCTGCATCCTTCTTAAAACAAAATTTATTTAAACAAATCAATAAAAAGGAATAAAATAAAAAAATGAGTATTGAAATAAATGAGAGGCTTTTATGGAAATGTCACCTCAACCTACTTTTAAAAGCCTTTTGGAAAATAAAGTTTTATTTTGTTTTGGAAAATCTTTTATTTTCAATTGGGGTGCCACATGTGTGTGGGCCCACTAACTAAAAAAAACAAATAAATAAACAACATTAAGAAATTAAACAGAAGAATTTGCAAATTGGTGCGATCTCCAGGTGAATCCCGCTCCATTTATTTGAAAATAAAGACAGAAGAAATAAACTTCTTTTTTTTTTTTTGGAATTTTTATAACACGAGATAAAACTTTGTTTATTTTCAAGAATTTGGAAAAATTGGTTTTTCAGGGCAAAAATATGGATAAAGTAAATGTAAAAAATTTTGTAAAGAGATTTAAAATCTTTTTACAAAAAGTTTTGAGATAAAATCTTTAAAATCAATATCCAAATATCCAGATTGTTTTCCTTGAGAAAAACTTTTGTAATTCAAAGTCCTGGGGGTAAATGGGAAAGATTGGCAATTTTGAAATCCCAGGGTTTTTAAAATCAATTTTGAAAAGAGTTAAAACTCGAATCTGGATTGAGAATTTTTGAAATCGAGAGTTTCTGGATCTCAAAATGACATGCTGTGCAGTGAAATGATATGAAATGTTCATACAATGTTATGCAAAGACATGTTCTATGAAATGTCATTCTGAGTTTGAATTTAAAAATTCTGACTTCTGGTTAAGCATGAGATTTTGAAAATTTGCAGTTTGAAGATGTCTCTGAACCTAAATATTTAAATTTTGAGACTCAAGAATGAAATTTTAGACTTTCTACAAGGTTCAATCTCAGAAAATGACCATTTTGCCCTTTATTGCTTCCGGAGAACTGCAATATGATAATTGGGGACGATGTCAAGAAGGTGAGTGAAAATTTGGGGTGTTTACAGATGCCCCTCTTTGCTACTAAGTCGGCTTGTTGCCGAGCTTAGTGGCAAAGAAAACACACCAAATTTGGGCTATATAAAAATGCCCCAGTTAGAAGGATCTGACTGGGTTTGAGAAAATTAGCCTGAGGAAGATGGTAGATATGAAATGGAGAATAAAGAGAACAAATTTGTTTTGGTGAGAGTGAAATTCAGGTTTTTGCCTTTAACCTGGATGGGACAGAAATACCTCGTATGGAACGAAGCTCAGGTTTTAACCCTTGACCTGATTGGGGAATGAAATATCTCATCGCAATGAGACTCAGGTTTGTACCCTTAACCTGATCGGGCAGATAATGAAATACCTCTTTGAGTGAGGCTCAGGTTTGTACCCTTATCCTGATCGGGCGGAAAATGGAATACCTCTTTGAATGAGGCTCAGGTTTGTACCCTTATCCTGATCGGGCAGAGAATGAAATACTTCTTTGAATGAGGCTCAGGTTTGTACCCTTATCCTGATCGGGCGGAAGATGAAATACCTCTTTGATTGAGGCTCAGGTTTATACCCTTATCCTGATCGGGCGGAAAATGGATTGGTATGATGGAACCTTCGGATTTTGCACAATAAATCCGATAGGGGTTTTGCAAAAGGAGGGAAAATGGGGTCCCTAAAGCTTGAAAAGGGGGTGATCTTGGGCGTCTCATTGCTGAGACTAAAATCAGCTTTTGAAATTGCCTTTTGCAAGAAATGATTGGTGGTTTGACCTCGAACCTAAATGGGACTGTCTATGGTTGGACAGTGGGGACACAGGAAAGTGTGCAAATCTGAGAGCTCGCTCTCAAAGAAGGGAAGGAATCAAGTCCTTAAGAGGGATTTAAAATTAGTGTCAGGATGTATCAAAAACAGACATCAAGCTCTCACTTCACGTCAGGATAGCTAGAAAATATCATCAAAATGTTGAAAATTTTGTTGTTGATTCAAAATATTTGAAAATAATGCACATTGTTGCAAAAATATTCTTTCTTTTCTACCTGAAGCATTACCTCCAAACGAGATTCACTTCGTAGAATCAAGATTTAGCATCCAAATTGCTTGCGATTGACCTTCTTCCAGGAGGTTATCAATTTCCTTGATATGAACAAGAAAGAGAATTTGATATTATGAAAGCAATTGATGAAAGGATATTGATAATAGAATTGCACAAATTTAAAGAAATTCTTGGCAAATTTTGGCAGTTTGATATCCTGAGAGCTTCTCCCATGATAATCTTTCTGCACTCTTTTGGGCTCTTTTGGGTTTCGGTTACATTCTCCTTCATTTTGGAGATGTTCTAACTTTTCTCTCTTTCTTTTTTCTCTCTTGTTCTCTTTTGGGAAGGGTACATCACATACTCCTTCAACTTGGAGATGTTTCGATCCTTCTTTGACGATATTGGCTCATGGGTTTGAGATCTTTGGATGATAGCTGAAATTAAATATCTTTTAGGGATTGTCGGGAGGTTCATCGCATCTGCCTTCATCTCGACAGTGCTTTGGACTTTCCCTGGAAGGATCCGTCAGAAACTCCATCATCTTAGAGATGTTTCAAATCTTCTTTGGCCCCGGGGGTCTACTCGCTTAATTCGCCTTCATCTTGACGACAATTGAGAGATCCCTTTTGCGGATATTTAATTGTCGCTTAGGTGACTTTCAGGAGATAGGGCTTGGATGAATTCTCTCTTTTCCTAGCGCTCTGGATATTTTCACTGCCTCATCTTTACAAGAATGGTCTTTAAAAACGTGTCATTGACTGCGATCAATATCAATCATCTATGGCTTTTCGGTAACATTGAATCTTCTTTTCTGGCCATATCGAGGATTTATCCTTCATCCTTTTGGGTGGCCAATAAAAAGAATTTGAGTTTTGAATCTCTTTTCGCAAAAGCTTTGCTCTTTTGGAAGTAATGCTGAAGGTAAACTAAGGTAAAGATTCATGTAATAAAGATTCTGAAATCAACAAATAATTTGATTGACAAATTGACAAAGTTTTCTTGAAATCCTGGGTGAAAGAGAGCGTTTGAAGTCCGGTTCAACACATCCGTGACAAAAATTCTCCTATCTTTTTTCCCAAAAAGAGAGACTCAGGCTTTGCCCTTACCTGAATGGGAAATGGGAAATACTCCTCTCTTCCCTGAAGAGGAGGTGTTTGCAAAACGAACTTTCGAAGAGAAATTAAGCTTTCGTCAAAGCTCCCTAATATTAGGTTTCTCTTATGGAAAGGGGGCCGATAATAGTGAGGTCTGAAAATTGGGTCATGAAAGGAACGAGTCCATCACACTCTCCCTGAAAAGAGGGTCCTTCATGACGAAAATGGCATAGTATGAAATTGGGGAGTCACAAGAAAAGCAAGTCTCCGTCGAGTCTCTCTCTTTATAAGGGTTCCTTGTGTGAAATTAGAAATTGTTTTGCAAACGGTTCACAAAGACGTGAGTCCCTTCAAACTCTCCCTGAAAAGGGGCTAAGTGAATAAATTGGATAGCATGCGAAAAGAACGAGCTCCCTCGAACTCTCCCTAAAAAGGATCTCTCGCAAGAGAAAATGATTGAAATTGGATATTGAGATTGATTGACCCAAAGGTCGAAATTGAAAATTGGAAAATTGATTGTTGGAAATTTGAATGACCCGGAGGTTGAAATAGGATGACCTAACGGTCGAAATTGAGAATTGGTTGACCGAAAGGTCGAAATTGTGTGACCCGAAAGTCAAAATTGAGAATTGAGTGACCCGAAGGTCGAAAATTAGAAATTAAATGACCTGGAGGTCAAAATTGAGAATTTGGAATTGAGAATTGAGGATTGGAATTGAAATTGGAAATTGGGTTACCCAGAGGTTGGAATTGGAGAATTGCATGATCCAAAGATTTAAATTTTAAATTGGAAATTGGTGGGCAAAATATCAAATTTGAGCAATTGACAGACCCTGAGGATCGAAATGACTTGGATCAACAAAGGAGAATGATGAGTTTGAGTCAGAGCTCGAATAAAATACAGAGATCACGAGTCAGAACCCGGATCAACAAAAGAAAATGAAGAACTCGAGTCAGGACTCGAGTAAATAAAGAGATCTCGAGTCGGAACCCGGATCAACAAAAGAAAATGAAGTGCTTGAATTAGAGCTTGGATAAGATAAAGAGATCTCGAGTCGGAACCCGGATCAACAAAAGAAAATGAAGAGATCGAGTCAAGGCTCGAGTAAGGTAATGAGATCACGAGTCGGAACCCGGATCAACAAAAGAAAATGAAGAGCTCGAGTCAGGGCTCGAATAAGGTAATGAGATCACGAGTCGAAACTCAGATCAACAGAGAAAAATGAAGAGCTCGAGTTAGAGCTCGAATAAGGTAAAGAGATCACGAGTCGGAACCCGGATTAACAAAGGAAAATGAAGAGCTTGAATCAGAGCTCGAATAAAGTAGAGAGATCTCGAGTCGGAACCCAGATCAACAAAAGAAAATAAAGAGCTCAAGTCAGGGCTCGAGTAAATAAAGAGATCTCGAGTCGGAACTTGGATTAACAAAGAAAAATGAAGAGCTCGAATCAGAGCTCGAATAAAGTAGAGAGATCTCAAGTCAGAACCTGAATCAACAAAAGAAAATGAAGAGCTCGAGTCAGAGCTTGAGTAAATAAAGAGATCTCGAGTCGGAACTCGGATTAACAAAGAAAAAATGAAGAGCTCGAATCAGAGCTCAAATAAAGTAGAGAGATCTCGAGTCGGAACCCAGATCAACAAAGGAAAATGAAGAGCTCGAATCAGAGCTCGAATAAGGTATAGAGATCACGAGTCAGAACTCGGATCAACAGAGAAAATGAAGAGCTCGAATTAGAGCTCGAATAAGATAAAGAGATCTCGAGTCGGAACCCGGATCAATAAAAGAGAATGAAGAGCTTGAATCAGAGCTCGAATAAAATAAAGAGATCTCGAGTCGGAACCCAGATCAACAAAGGAAAATGAAGAGCTCGAATAAAGTAGAGAGATCTCGAGTCGGAACCCGGATCAACAAAGGAAAATGAAGAGCTCGAATCAGAGCTCGAATAAGGTAAAGAGATCACGAGTCGGAACTCGGATCAACAGAGAAAATGAAGAGCTCGAATCATAGCTCGAATAAGATAAAGAGATCTCGAGTCGGAACCCAGATCAACAAAAGAGAATGAAGAGCTCGAATAAGATAAAGAGATCTCGAGTCGGAACCCGGATCAACAAAAGAGAATGAAGAGCTCGAATAAGATAAAGAGATCTCGAGTTGGAACCCAGATCAACAAAGGAAAATGAAGAGCTCGAATCAGAGCTCGAATAAAGTAGAGAGATCTCGAGTCGGAACTCGGATCAACAAAGGAAAATGATTTAAAGGAAAACCTGAGTCGGAACTCGAAACAACAAAGAAAAAATATGGACCAACTTGAAAGTTGGAGTTTGAAAGAAAAAGAAGCTTGGATCGGAATTCGGATCTTCAGAGGAGAACCCGGTTAGGGGATCAAAATTTTGCAAATTGTGAGTGCGGGAACTGGATTTTTGAAAAGGGAATTCTATCTGATGAACAGAGATGGTAAACTGGAGTAAGAGATTGATGATTAGGATGAGAAATCATTCATGGCCTCAAGATTTATCCCTTCTCCTGAATGAGAAGTGAATTGGTTGCATAATTAGTGCCAATGAAATGCACATGCACATGAAAATGCAAATGAAGTGCAAATGAATGGTGAGGGATTTTATTTGATCCTGCCTGCATACAAAATGTTTGAAAACAAATTTTCAAAAAGATGCCCCAGTGTAATGGGGAAGAGAGAATAATATTAAAAAAAATAGAACAACCAAAAGAAGAATGTCATAATTAAATGAGAAAAGTTGACGATTTTATTGATGCCTTAAAAGGGATGACAACTTAAAAAAGGAAAACAACTAGGACTATATCGTCCTGACAAAAATAAATATGACAAAATGAAAAGGCATTGGCATTGGCATTGTCATTCTTCCGAGTAATCTGGGAAAGGCTGGGTCAGGACTGCAACTCGTTCCTCTCTTTCTTCCGGCACCAAAAGCTCTTTATTGATGTAGTCCTGTACAATATTTTTTAGAACAAAGCAACATTCAGTATCGTTCCCCATTGCGCGATGGAACTTGCAGAAACAATCTTTCCATTTCCCCATGGTGACGGGAGGATCCACAATCCTTGGAAGTTTAATCATATTCTTCGCGAGCAGATATCGAAGAATTTCTTCGATTGGCTGACCTAAACGAGTAAACTCGCGATCATAACTCCAACCATAATGCTTTATCTTCTTCGGATTGCGGGATTTCTGTTAAATGCTAACTTCTTTGACTTCTTTCTGGGAACTGGACTGAACTTGCTTGGTTAGGGCTACTGGATGTTCTTCTTCTCTGCCTTCAACAAAGAGGTTCTTATCAATACAGTCTTGCACAATGTTTTTGAGGACAAAACAATGATCAGTGTCATGCCCTACTGCCCGATGGAATTTGCAAAACTGGTTCAAGAATCTTCCCATGATGGTGGGAGGATCTGTGGCTTTTGGGAGCCGGACTAATCCCTTGATCAACATGTATTCAAGGACTTCGTCGAGTGGTTCGTCTATAGGAGTGAAATCTCGATCGCCGCTCCAGTTTCCACGCTTTGGTTTTTCTTTATTTTTTTCCTTTTGCTGAGGGCTGGATTGAAAAGGTCTATCCTGGATTTTGGAATACTTTCCCTTCCGACCCTTAGGCTCTTCCAAATTGCTACTTTGATTGCCTCTATTTTTGTTGTTGTTGGGTTTAGAACCTTTTGCGCTATTGTGGTCGCCAATGATGCTCATAGGGATGGTGATAGATGCCTCTTCTTTAACAGGAACTTTTCTGAAATTGGCTTCAGCTTGCTCGGATAATATCTCAATCATCATTCTTTTGAACAACCGATATATAGCGGGATGAATCTCCTCCTTGATGGTCTGAGCTCCCTCTTTGACAGACTTTATGAAATCCATTTCACTCACTGTCTGTAACTAATGTGCTGAAGTAGTGCGGTCTTTGATCTCGTCTGGATCACACAACCACGCCAATGCCCTCTGCAGAACCACATGGGATGTTTAGCATGATGGAAAAAAAGAATTTTGAAAGCAACAATCTTGAGAGAAAAACAAATGATGGGATTAGACAATCTTGGAAGGAAATGACAAACAAAATTTTGGATAAAATTTGGAAGATATACCGAAAAAGAAGTTTTTGAAGACATGAGCAAAATTTGAAATTTCAAAAATTTGTAGGCAGGATCGGAAAAAGGCTGAAAATCCGAGATCCAGTAGAACGGGAGAATGGAAACCACCTGGAGTTTTAGAAAGAAATTGGACATTTGGGAAAATCATCCAGGGTTTGAGAAAATAAAGGAAAAAGATGAGAATATGGGTATTTGAAAATATTTTGTGAAAATGTAAGAAAATAGAGGTAGCATACCAACAATCACATCCTGCACAAACATTTATGCACATACAGCACTCCCTAAAAGTCTGACTCTAAATGCATCATTTTAAAACAGCTGTAGGACCTTAATCCTAACTCTAGGTTCAGATCATCTTTGTCCAATCCAGTTATGCCGATATACCTGAATTAAAATCCGAGGTAAGTGGCATACATTCTCAACTCCGGTTCTAAGGTAAGGTTTTCCAACATCCTTGAGCGCCTACCGATATACTTCGGACTGTGGCCAGCGGTACGTGGTAGGGGGGTGTTAACCCAAATAATTGGTCCAGTTGTGAGGCTCTATCCTGAACTAGGGTTCTGGAAGAGAGCCCAACAATGTGAAGACCAGGTAATGATAGGTAAAAGGGGGTTTGAAAAAATGATCACATGCAAGAAATAGAGAGCTCTAAGTCCTAGAAAGATAGATTTTTGAAAATCTTTGAAGAAACATACATTGTTTGCATTCAGATCCTAAATTGAGGAGAGTTGTGTTTAGACCTAAGTCTATGTGAGCATGAAAATATCTCCTCAATCTGGTCCTACCAAACCATGCCTAAGCTATATGCAGTCAATGTCAGCTAGGTCAGAATCTAGGCTCCTAGGTTCGCATGATAGCAAAAAGTAAAGAGCTGACATTTTGTGAACATAATTTCGATAAATGAACTAAGTCAAGCACAATTCTGATTAGACAAGGACATGTCCCATCATGGTCGCCAAACTTGTTATCGTCGCAAAAATTTTCCCGTCTTCCCTTCCTTGCGGAAGAGAGAGGAAAATGCTTTCACGATTCAAACTTGACCGGATTTTGGAAATTGTTTTGAAATACTCGCCTCCGTTTTGAAAATTGCGGGAAAATCCATGGGATGGGGCTCGACCTGTTGGTACGAGGTTCGACCGTTCCTGCCGCCTTTAACAGGGGTAATCGAACCAAGGACCAAAAATTGTGCTTGACTTAGTAAAATTATCGAAATTGTATTCTATCCTAAATGCACAGAGAATTCAGGCATGTGCTATGCAATCTTGTAAAATGCAAGTTGGAAAATATGATGTATGCTTAGAAAATATTTGGAGTTGAAAATTTTTCAGGAAAAGATGAAAATCAATCTCTCAGGAAACTCAGACGAAGAAGATTTGAAATCTAGAGAAAGTTTATAAAGATTTAGAAAACCATGAAGAAATGGGAATCTCAGGAAAATCTCGAGAAAGTTTATAAAGATTTGGAAAATCATGAAGAAATGAGAATTTCGGGAAAATCTCGAGAAAGTTTATACAGATTTGGAAAATCATGAAGAAATGAGAATCTCGGGAAAATCTCGAGAAAGTTTATAAAGATTTAGACAATCATGAAGAAATGAGAATCTCAGGAAAATGGAAGGAATTCTTGAGAAAAGATGAACATTTGAAAAGGAAAACTCTTGTCGGGAAAACTCGGACTTTGAGAATTTTCTTAGGAAAATGATAGAAAATTCATGGGAAAGCTCTTTGGAGATGGAAATTAAAAACATAGGAAATTGAAATCCTGAGAATTTTGCCTTTGAAATATCTGAAAATCAACTTTGATTCTTGAGAAAGATGAAAATTTCCTTTTTGAAAGCATCTTAAGAAAATAATATTTTCAAGGAAAATCACGGGAAAACTTTAACTTGGGAAAATCCAACTTCGAAAATCTTCATAGTTTCTTGAGGAATCGATTTCCATGAAGTGAAAATCTCTTGAGAAAATCATGAGAAAAACAGATGATGCAGATGATTTGAATGAATGAATGCACTTTGAAAAGATTTTTGAAAAATTTCTTGGAAAATGTGTATTAAACCAAAGTAAATCCTTCACATATTCTGACTGTGGCCATGAATATGTTCAGAGTTTATTTGAGTTAATTCACCATATTTTGAAAAATTGGAAATATGATGTGCATTTTAAAATAGCCTAAGTGTGTAGGCTCAATGTGACTGGTAGAAAGATGATGGATCTGGGTCTTGTCCATATTCCGACTAGGGCCGTAAATATGGACTCCACCGAGTTCATCAACTCTCTAAGAGTTGGTGCACGTGCCATTCGTGTTCATCTACGGTGAATTTTGAAAATTGAGATATATGCATCATAGAATTAGGATATTGCTGAAATTAAACTATATGAGATGCAGCCTAATCTAAGCAGTAAAAGTAAATATTATTCCAAGTTTGATTATTACATCTCTGACATAAATCAAAATAAATGAAATACATAGTGTAGAAAGAATCAGCATCCTCCAAATTTTCCTGCAAAATGAGAGTTAGTACCAGATAACCAAGAAAATGGGTATATATATATAATATATACAACAAAGAGATATATATATATATATATCAAAATGCTAAAATTGGTGCTAAATGACATATAACAATGGAGGTGTATTTATATGAGAAAATAGATACATGGATGCTCATATATGGAAATAAGTGCACATGAAGGGATATATATATATATATATAAGTATATATATATGTATATACATATATACATATACATATAGGTAGATATACATATATATATAGATATATATATACATATAATGAGAAAATATACATATTAATGGAAATTCCATATAATGGGTAAAATCAGAAAATACAGGTATATACAGTTTCTGTAGGTGATTTTACACAGCCGTATTTCCCAAGTTATAACATATTTCTCAGTAAAAATGGGTATGGAGCTTCCCTATATACCAATAATGAAGCGTGCAAATGATGGTCCAAAGATCATGAATGGATATTGAAATATCCGTTCATGAATATGGCTAATTCTCAAGACTCCACACCTGCAGGAAAGGGAATGGGTAATGGGAGATAAACTAAGCAATATGCTGAGGATGAGCATGCTACAAAAAGAAAATGCATTGAGATTACTGGAAAAGGAATAAATTTATAACTAGTCCTTGCACTTGTGTAGAGGAGCAAGTCAAATTGTCAACGTAGAGAACAAAATGCTTGATATTGATTCACAATCAAAACTTCCTCTTTTATTACTTCAAAATGAACATAATTTTGATATTTGTACAAAAAGAATCAAGAGTAACTCAACAATTACAACTATGCACTCAAAGATCCATCATGAATTAACCCGTACCCAAGATTATATCACGCCAAACATGAGCCAACAAACTCAAAAGCATAACACATGTGAGGTTCATCTACACCTGCTAATCATAATTAGAAATAGCACAATGTCATATGCAACTATACCTGTTTATGCCAATGAGAGATATGCTGCAGATGATGTTCACTAAACACTATGGGTGCTTCTAATTAGAGATATAGATATACTGCCCTAAAGGAATGCTATTAGCTGTAACAAAACAAGCAGAGGTATACTACTATGATGTTAACTTTGACATGCTACACACTAGATGAAAATGTTATCTACAAAGACTATATGCAATGAAACAAGTGTGTAAAGCCTAATACTTAGACGCAATTATCATGCAGACACTAGTGAGTTTTTTTTTTTTGACTTGAAAACTGAGTAATACTGCATAAATGAAATGCTAACATGTGTTAAAAATCAAGACAATACCGCTAGGCAAAACAATACATGTGATGATTAATGGATGCAAAGTCGTCACATGTTATCCATGACAGGTTGCTGATAGAGGATCAAATTATAATAAGAGTTGCAATCACATTCAAGAGAGGACAACTTTGCAGGAACATGTTATACAGAAATCCTCTCAACTTAAAACAAAAATCTATAGTTATTCCACGCATCTGGTCTGGATATACCCCGTTAGTTCCTGCAAATTTCTGCACCTGATATGAATCCTTGCCATTAGTTCTCCTTCTGTAAGATCATACAAAATCTGAATATTGTTGCTTAGTTCGACAGAAGCTGAGCAGGGAAGGGGTGATTCTTTATTGCTGGACTTGAAGGAAAAGGGGCAGCAGCTATTTGGACCCTCTGCACCCTACGAAATGCCACCCAGCCCATCGAGGATTTAAGGGTTGGACCTCTTTTCCTGCTGGATGGTGAAAACGCTGGATTTTCGGCTGGTGGGCGTTAGATCTTCTTCTACTGTAGACAACAAGAAAGACCTGCTGATGAGCTGAAGAAGGTGAAGGTTGGCTGGGCTTTCCTGCTGGTGAGCTGAAGCGGTTTGAGACAGCAGCTTGCTGGTGGGCTGAAAAAGATGCAGTTTTGCTGCTAGATCCCCTGCGGCTGGTGGGTTGAAGGTGAGAAATAACTGCTTCACGCTGGACCTCCTGCTGATGAGATAAAGAGGATGGGAAGGCAAATCGGCTCCACGTTGAATGGCCTCTCCTCTGCTGGCTGGGTTGAATGAAAGGTGGGCAGCAGCTGGCTTCTCCTCTGCTGCTGGGCTTCAATCGACCTCCTCCTCCTTGGTGAATTCTTCCCGATAAGCACCAAAGCTTTCCCCCCTTTGGTGAATCTCCTACAATAAGCACCAAAAACCCTCAATCGGCCAGTTTTCCTTCCTCTCTTCTTCCCCAAAACTCCTCTTTTTAAAGATTTTGAAACCTCTTCCAAAAAAATCGCAGCCCCCCCCCCTTTCATGAGGTTCCGTTACCTCTTTTGAATTTTGAAAATAGCCGTTTCAAGAGGGGCGCATCTTGTTTTGTTTCAAAACTTTGTTTCATTTACCTAAGTTTTAGGTAAAAATGAAATTTATTATTTTTTTGGAAGTTCGGCTGTGCCATTTAAGGCTGCATCCTTCTTAAAACAAAATTTATTTAAACAAATCAATAAAAAGGAATAAAATAAAAAAATGAGTATTGAAATAAATGAGAGGCTTTTATGGAAATGTCACCTCAACCTACTTTTAAAATCCTTTTGGAAAATAAAGTTTTATTTTGTTTTGGAAAATCTTTTATTTTCAATTGGGGTGCCACATGTGTGTAGGCCCACTAACTAAAAAAAACAAATAAATAAACAACATTAAGAAATTAAACAGAAGAATTTGCAAATTGGTGCGATCTCCGGGTGAATCCCGCTCCATTTATTTGAAAATAAAGACAGAAGAAATAAACTTCTTTTTTTTTTTGGAATTTTTATAACACGAGATAAAACTTTGTTTATTTTCAAGAATTTGGAAAAATTGGTTTTTCAGGGCAAAAATATGGATAAAGTAAATGTAAAAAATTTTGTAAAGAGATTTAAAATCTTTTTGCAAAAAGTTTTGAGATAAAATCTTTAAAATCAATATCCAAATATCCAGATTGTTTTCCTTGAGAAAAACTTTTGTAATTCAAAGTCCTAGGGGTAAATGGGAAAGATTGGCAATTTTGAAATCCCAGGGTTTTTAAAATCAATTTTGAAAAGAGTTAAAACTCGAATCTGGATTGAGAATTTTTGAAATCGAGAGTTTCTGGATCTCAAAATGACATGCTGTGCAGTGAAATGATATGAAATGTTCATACAATGTTATGCAAAGACATGTTCTATGAAATGTCATTCTGAGTTTGAATTTGAAAATTCTGACTTCTGGTTAAGCATGAGATTTTGAAAATTTGTAGTTTGAAGATGTCTATGAACCTAAATATAGAAATTTTGAGGCTCAAGAATGAAATTTTAGACTTTCTACAAGGTTCAATCTCAAAAAATGACCATTTTGCCCATTATTGCTTTCGAAGAACTGCAATGTGATAATTGGGGACAATGTCAAGAAAGTGAGTGAAAATTTGGGGTGTTTACAGTTGCCCATTTCAGCAATTACTGAGTATTTCTTGTTGACTAAAATCGACCATCTGGATCGATGAACTGATATCTGGTAACTTTCCAAAGTTTTGATGCATGACCACCCTCCGACATTAATCAGAGGCCAGCATCATTTCAGCTGTGGGAATCCTCAGTGATCATTCTATTTAAATCATTATCGAATCTCATTGATGTTAGTTATTTTTTTTATTTGTTTTTCAGAAAATCCACTCTCCAGAAAGGCATATTTTACAGCTATTGCCAAATATCTCTTGTGCTAGGCATTGCAGCAACTGCCTATTGGATATTACGCCCGAGCTTGGTAGGTGAATCTCACTAAAATAAGTAGTGTTATGCTAAGCTTTCATTTGCTGTGATTTGTTCTCTTTTGAATGTTGTCTTAGTTGAATGTTATTGATCAACAAGAAGCTTCATCATTGATAAACAGTCCCCAACAGATGGCTAACCTCTAGCTGGATATTGTTGCTCAACCAGAGTATCTTTTTGCTCATGACTACAAATTGTGAGCCTTGCGCGGTTTCATGGTGGGATTTTGTGCAATTCACTATTCGTCTCCAAAAGTCGTGTAAGAGTCCGTCGGATGCATGTCTGTATTTAGTCATAATTCTGAGATTTTGTTAGTAATATGTTAGCATTAAATGAATTTGCTTTATGAGTTAGTACACCTGTATCAACTCACTTACCCAGCATTTGAGGCTTTTCACAAATGGTATATGTCATGATAATTGCATTTTGTAAGTTGGATATATCTATTGTTGCTATGTCTGCTCCACCTACCACATGTTATACTGCCAACAGTTCACTATCCTATTCAAGCATCCTGCATCCTTCCCCACTTATCCAATCATTCCTTTTGCCACCAAAAGCCAGTTACCGTTAACAACTACCATAATGGCTGACAGTATGAGTGTGCTCAGAAAACAGAATATGGCAAGGATGTTTAATATAGCTGGAAAGTCACTTGTTAGGATGGCCGAAAGTGGTCTGCAGAATCCAACTCGCAGAAATATACCTTCTGCAAGTAGGCCTGCCGCTGGGAGTGACCTGTTGATTCACTGTTTTGTGTTAGACTGGGTGAATGATTCGATCTGCTATGCATGCTGAGGTCGATCTGTTGCAGAGAACCAAGTGAAGGAATCAATGTTTTCATAAATCTAAGTTACCCTTAGCTCTTATCTCCATGATAATTCCTGCATTATTATCTCTGGTACTCATCATTTATGCACTTCCCTATTATATATCAATAGCCATCAGTCATTACTTGTACCATCTCTTACTAGTTGCCCTCACTCCACCACCCACTGGAGGCAAGATAAGCTCCATTGGCAATTATATATCAAAATATGACACACACTTCCTCTATGCATAGGTCGGCCCAAGTGTAGATACTGTCCCTTTTAGTGGCCTGGTGACCAAGTCATCATCTGACTAATTCGTTGCAGTATTACATTAAACCACACAATGTATACACATATATCATGACTGTGTGCAGACCTGTAGATCTCTATGTGTCATGTTCTGGTATGTTGAGACCAATTGACCATGGTCTCATATGAAGTAAATTGTTAGGGTCCAATGATTGACCCTGTTCCTACCCACAGTGACTTCATCACCATGATATCACGCCCGGGCCTCCTCTCTAATACTTGCACATCCATTGAACCATCATACATGTGCATAGTATGTCATTCACTGTACAATAAACCAATTGTTTAAAGATGCATTTTATCATTTATTTCAAGGCAAGATTCTGAAGGTCTTTTTCATATGTAGTTTCTCATTTGATCTTAGATGCTCTGTACTCATATACAAACATATATACATATATATGTCCATATCCACATGTGTATACATATATATATATATATATATATATATATATATATATATATATATATATATACATATGCCCCTACGTTTTCCCAAGCTATTGATATATATACGTCTACTCATATGTATATATATCCATATACATATATATGCATATATATATATCATTTTTTTTTCTTTCCATTATATATATCTGGGCATATAAGCATTTCACCATTGATCACCATGTGATATGTGTAATTTCTTTCTATTTTCCATATTAATCAAGTGTTTTGCAAGGAAGATGTGGGAGGTGTCATCATTGGGAGTTGTAAATTTAATTTTATGTATTGTAATAGAAAGATCTTAATGAAAATTTACATTTCCAGTTTTAGATAGAATGAATGGGCATTGTAAATATCATAAATTGCTTAATCTCATGCTTTTTACCTTTATTTTTCAAAATCTCACAATGGTGAAACACGAATGACACGTACACCATTTCGTAAGAGGTAATTAATCCTAGGTTGACGATTTACATCAATGGCCATAGTCAGGATGTAAACAAAACTTAGGATTTTTATCTTCTTCAAAAATCATTATATTTTCAAATATTTCATTCTTTTATTAGAGTCTAACTTAAAATTGGCTCAAAATATATACCAATGGCCATAGTCAGGGTATATTGAGAGTTAATTTCATTTTAAACTCTATAAAAGCAAAAAAATATGTTTTATTCTTCACCTGAATTTAAATATAGATCATTATATAATACATTTAATGACCATAGTCAAGGATGTATTATATTTTCCATCTTATTTTAATTCATTTAAAGAATGAAATAGCTTTTCAAAATCCAATTTCAAGATTCTTTAAATTCATTTCATCATTTAGGATAGAATTGCATCATATCTTCAAAATTCTTTTCAAAATTCAAGTAATCTCAAAAAATTCTTCTCCAAATCTCTATTCATTCTTCTATCTTATTTCAAAGATTTAGATTTCAATTTCAAAGTCCGATTTGACTCTAAGATTTCAAAATTCAATTTTATATCCAAAATTCCATTTCCAAAAAAAAATCCATTCTCAAAGTTCAATTTAAAAAAATTCTGATTCATCTTCTGATTCCAAATTCAAAACTTCAAATTCAAGGTCTAATTTGACTTTGAAATTTATTTGTATATTCATGATTCAAATTCTAAAAAATTCATTTTCCAAAGTTCAATTCAAACTTTGAAGTTTTTGATTCATCTTCATATTCAAAACCAAGTTTATCTTCCTATCTTCAAAATTCAAAAATCAAAAATTTGAAATTGATCCTAAGCTTGACCTTTCCTAAATTTTAAATTCAAACTGAGTTTCCAAAACCCAGATCCATATTCAAAAGTCCCATTTAGACTTTCAAAGCTCAAATTCAAAATTAGATAAACTTGGATCCAGATTTCCAAATACAAATCTCCATCTTGGATCTCAGACTTCAGATCCAAAATCCATTCTAGGTTCCAAATCCAATTCCACTTTGGATCTCAGAAATCAAATCCAAAATTCTCTTTTGGATCCAGAATCCAATGCCACTTTGGATCTCAGACTTCAGATCCAAAATTCATCTTAGGATCCAAAGTCCAACTCTATTTTGGATCTCAAACTTCAAATCCAATTTCATTTTAGGATCCAGAATCCAAATTCTACCTTGGATCTCAAACTTCAGATCCAAAATCCATTTTAGGATCCAGAGTCCAATTCTACTTTGGATCTCAGACTTCAGATCCAGATCCATCTTAAGATCCAAACTTTGGATTTGAATTCCAGATTTCAAATGAAATTCTATTTTAAAATTCCAACTTTTCAAATCCAATTCCATTTCATTTCCAGATTTAAAATCCAAGTTCCATTTTCAGACCTCATCTGAATCCATTTTCTATTTCCTATACCATTTGGATTTCTCAAAGTCCATTCGGATTTCAAATTTGAAATTCAAATTTGAAATTCAAATTTGAAATTCAAATTTGAAATTCAAATTTGAAATTCAAATTTGAAATTCAAATTTGAAATTCAAAATCCATTTCAAATATTCATTTCCTTTCCTAAGTCCAAGTTTAAAATTCAAATTCAACTTCAAAGTCATTTCTGACTTTGAAGCCTCATTTCTTTATCTCTCATCTTCAAAATCTTTCTTTTCAAAATCAAGATTTATTTTCCCAAACTCTGATTATTTCACAGACTTAGAACTTCTCTGATCGATCTCAAGTTCTAAGTTAGATTCAACCGTTTCTTCACTCCATTATCAAATTCATCTCAGGATACTTGGAAATTTTCTAAACCTCTTTCAAAAGAGCATACATCCTTGCATTGCACAAGCATGATTCTTTGTGCATCTAAGACTTAGGGTAAATTCTTAGATAATATTTAGGCAAAGCAAAAGGCATAAATTTGATCCTTGGTTCGATTACCCCTAGTAAAGGCGCCAGGAATGGTCGAACCTCGTACTGACGAGCGAATCCCGTCTCTCCATTTTCCCGCGATATATTTCAAAACGGAGGTGAGTTATTTGCTAAATATTTTCAAATTAAGGTCAAGTGAAACCCCGCAAAAGAGTTCCTCTTCTCTCTTCTTTTCTTTTCTCTTCTCTCTTCTTTTCTTTCTTTTATTTTTTTCCTTCAAAAAGGATGAAATAGAAGTTAGAAAAGGAAAAGAGAAGGAAGAGAGAGAAACCACAAGAGAGGAAAAATTTTGCGATGATCACAGGCGGCCACCACAGGTAAGTGCAACAAGTGGAAACAGTGTAACCAACGGTGTGTACAAAAGTGTAACTATGAAGTGGAAAAGGGGAAACACCCCCAACAGTTTAAAGAGTTTACAAAATGTAAGTACAAAAAGTACAAAAAAGGGAATATATCCCAACAACAACCCAAAACCCAAAAACCACCAGGTACAGGAACTGCAAGTCAAGTGTGTGGGTCCTCCGAGCCTCCACCGTGTATCATCGCATCCACACTATACCTGTTCGTCACCTACATCCTTATAAAACGGGGTTAGTCCTCTTGCGAGGTGGTGAAGAAACAACCACAAGCAGATATATATATCATGTACACAGGAAAAGCTAACAAGTGTAAGTGCCTGTGTCAGGTAAGTGTAAAGTGACAAGTACTACTCAACAAGCTATAGCAACAGAGAAAACAAGTAGCTAAAGCAACGAACTAACCGTAAAGTGAACTGAGCAGCAAGTAACTAAAGTAACACTGAAGTGACTGTAACCAGTACTCAAGCAGTAACAAGAGTTGTCAGCAAGTAGAGTAACTACGTAACAACTGAAGTACAGTCTATAGCACAAGTAAAGCAACATCTATTGTAAGTCATCTGTTTGGTTAGTTCTTAAGTTCTTCTTATTACTCCTTCAGGTACGCGAAGGAAACCTCGCATTCTGTGAGACATGCACCCGGCGTCTGTTATTAAAAGTCTAGTGTGGTAACCGGGGAAGCTACAGACCGAGTCAACCTCATGCGAGCAGCACACGGCTAGGAGAAAACACTCGCATAGGCAAGGATTGCAATCCATACTACTGCAGTAGTGAGGCCCTAAAAAGGCAACCTGGACCTCCCTGACTCTGAGTGACTGGAGGCCAAAGGATGCTACAACTCCTGTCAAAACACGTGTCGTAGTAACGACAAGTCACTCAGGGTTGTACCATCCACCCTCTCCCAAGGTGAACCATGTTGTGAATGGGGCGAAGCAGGTTTATCTTTCTTAAGGCTTATGTTCAATCATACCTCACAACGTATGGGAATTACATTCGCATTCTCAAGGGTTTGGAAATGAATTTAACCATTATCTCGTCTAGTGGGAATAACATTGGATATTCCAAGGTGGATCGTCGCTTCTGCAGGGAAGATGCAATTGCCACCTAAAAGACCATTACACGTGGTTCAACACACTTATGTGTTTGTAGCGAAATCTCGGATATTCCGTTTTATGGGAATAACATTAGCTATTTCCACGGTATGGGGTGCCGCGCCTGCGGACTCGAAACCCAAAGTTTTTGAACAACACATATGATCCTAAATCAATGAAGTCTCTATGTTCGTGGCTCTACAAAAATGTTAAACTACGTACTTTCCTAACCTGTCGGATGTGGTTTAAAGCATAAGGATTTTCCTTACGCAATGCGACACACTTACGTGTCGAAGGCGAATCTGAAATAACCCATCTAATGGGTTTTACATTGGCATAACCATGGTTCGGGGTGCCGCACCCGCGGACCCGAAAACAAGGACATTGCCAAACCTAGCAGGACAACTCTATGGAGTTCTACATTTAATTGGGAGCGTAACATCATCTAGGGAAATACCATCTGGACGGGACACAAGAGTGTCGCAAGTCCATTCGGTCATACTGAATCGATCATTATGTGTGCTTTGACATACATATACATATATCTATATATATATATTCACAAGGTTCAATTCCACTTAAAGACATGTCCTCATATGTACGTATGTAAATGCACAAGTATACATATGTATATATATATATATATTCGTACTAAAATACATATATATACTTACACCCATACTCATATATATATATATATATATATATATATATCGAACTCTTTGAAACCCAAGGCATATACAATTATGCCAAAACCCTAACCGAAATACACGGAGGGTGCGGGGCAAGGCAATTACTAGTTGAACAGAATATGGTTAAACTTGAAGTAGTCGCAGACTGGTTTTTCATAGGAAGGTATTGACGACCATCATGGTGGCTCTACGAGGCTGTGAGTGTACCAAAACAAGGGTCTACACTCTTGCCGCCAACGAGGTTATAACTCAACTGATGGTCTGGCCCTTCGGACCAGACTGTCATGCACGCTAAAGGGTTCTGGTTCGACGCATGGTTTAGACCAGACTAACCCACATATTCGGTTGGGCGGGTTCCTGCCCCTAACAAGGTAAACCTACGGTTCTAAAGAAAGAAGGCACAAGGGCCGAACAAAAAGGGGAAGGGTCTGGTCCTTCGGACCAAACGGCTACTAAGCAGGGTAGGGTCTCAACTTTTCAGTTCAGACCCGAGCCCAAAGTGGCATAGCCTAGAGGAAAAAGGCCTGGGGCGTTTAGCACAAGCTGGCTGGCACCCGGTCCCAAATAAGTGGAGCCGCGGCTAGCATTAGGGGCTAGCTGGGCTGCCAACGGGTTCAGGTCTGAACCACGGTTCAGACCTGCACCCACAGAAAGCTAACAGGGTGCTAACAAGGTGATAAGGGGTGCACAGCACCCACGGTGTGCATTCCCAGCTCCAGCCAAGTAAAAACTGACTGGGCTAGGTTCGCGCCCAACGCTGGTCAATCGACTATAGGGCAGGTCTGGACCCTCGGTTCAGACCAGCACCCTAACCCATGACATCTAGCACTATGTGTAGCACGAACATGTAAATAAATACATTTATAAATGTATAATATATTTATTATTATATATATTTTTGAAAACTGCTGCTACTTGGCGCGCGGGCCACCCGCAGAGCGCCAACTCCATTCTAGGAGCGAAATGGATGGACAATGGGGATCTAGTCCACTGGACCAAACCGAGCCACCCTTGCCAGCGTGAACCAGAGCCCAAGGGCTCGGTTCACAGCAGCAGATAGGGTGTGCTGGGCACACATACAGCCGACCCAACCTGCTCCAGTCCGGGTTCCAAAGGGGAAAACCGAAAGAAATAAAAAAAGTAAAAATAATGAAAAACAAAAAAAAAACAAAGGAAACAATAGGGTAACATATCAACCACCGGCAGCCTGGCCTTCGCACAACTCAAAGGGGGTGATCACGTTGTGACCCACGCCCAAGGGCTAGGCTGTAACACCAGTCCCATTGTGCTGGGACTGGGTTTAGCCGAAAACCCAAAAAGAAAGAAAGCACACTAAAAAAAAATGAATGGGCTAACGGGTTGGGTGTAAGCTGGACGAGCCCAGCTCGATCCAGCACACCCCTATGATGAGAATGCCATGAAACTAATCAGAAAACAAAAGAAAATGAATGACATGGCATCATTATCTTGGAAAAATAAACAACTAACATGCAAAGGAGAAACAAATTGAACAAAAGCAAAGATGCCAATGTAGGAATCGAAAGGAAATCTATTGCAAAAGCATGCAGCACAAAAGCTTGTGAAAAACAATGAAGATTCAATATTTTAAACTATTGTTCTAGCTAAATCCGCCATTTGGACTTGCATGCATTGATGCAAGGCGCCATTGGCTTCATGCCAATCCGTAATCAACGAAGAAGGTGAGTCTTCACCTTAGCTAGTATTGTAGAAGGAGATGGAAGATGTTTATAAACACCCCAAATTTTTCAAAATCTTTTAAATATTCCCTTTTTGCCCCTGATTCCATTTTCTGGGTAATTGAGTCACTTTTAAATCTAAAATTCATTTTATTTCTCAAGTTTTACTGAAATTAAATTCATTTTATTATTTGACTCAATTTTGGATCTAGATCCAGATAAAAGATCCAAATCTGAGCTTCGTTTTCCAACATTTAAAATCAAATTCTCAAAATTTCCAAAATAACTTTTGAAAAGCTCAGACAGTTCGTCCAGTATCCGTTTGGATCCATCAAAATATATTTCTCGATTCGAGGTTTAGAACTCAAAATCTGGGTCCAAACCCATTTTCTGAAGAAATCAAACCCAAATTTCTTAAGAAAACCCTCTTTTGTAAATATTTCCCAAAAATACAAAAAAATTTAGTTTAAATCCTCATTTTCTCGTAAATTTTAAGGTTTTATTCCAGAAATATCAAAAAAAAAAACCATTCTTTTGCAAAAAACCTTTTTGAAAAACACCCTTTGTTTTTGCAAAAGATTGTTAGGAAGCCCCTATCGGTAAAATCTTAAAAGTAACGGGGAGGGGTGGCAAAATTTCTTTTAGGGTTTTAACGAGGAGGAGAGTGCCTCTCTCCACCTCTCGAAACATCCTACACCTTCAATCCCCTTCTCTTCCACTCTCAAACCCGCCACGGTCGACCCCATGCGCGAAACCCCTTCTTGAAGCCTCCACGAGCCCCTCCATGGCCTCCGTCCATCTGCAACAGAAATTTTCCTTGCTCAACCCTTCATTGCCAGAACCTTCTTCTCCATCCTCAACCACCGATCTCCAACGACTTTCATCTCCATCGCCCTTCATCACCAACAAACTCCCTAATCGATGCTTCTTCTCTCCCTATATAAGTAGAGCAAGGGGAGCGAAAACAAGGGAGAAAAAAAAAAAGGGGGCAGTAGCAAAAAGATATCCGGCTTCGACCCCATTGCCAGGCAATATCCGCCATTAACATCTCTATTCCTCTTCTGTTTCTTACAGCGTAAGGCTATCCGGTAAGTTTCTTTTCTACTATTCTTTTTCTTTTCCTCTCATCGTTTTTTTTTTATTCTTTTTTTTTTCTTTCTTTTCCCTTTTCTGTTTTGTTTTAATCCCCATTTACGCACCATGAGTGGGGTTTGGATTGCTGATAGCGATTTCGGCTCTCTCCTTTGTGCAATAGCAAGTGGAATCTCCTGATTCTGACTTGTTCTTCTTTCTTTGTTTACATTTCCTTATTCGTTGTTGTTATTATAGACAAAATCCTTAGTTCTTATAATAAACATTTGTCTGAGGCATCATGGTTTATTTATTTATCATTTTTTTTTACCCCGGATTGCACTTTGTTCATCCCAGCTTACTGCGTTTCGTTCAAATTCATTTTGTTCGATTGTCCTTGGTATTCTCTTTCTACACTTATCTCATGGATAATCCTGCATCTTGACATGCCATTATAGTTATCTAGTCCGAATCAGATCTATGTTTTTCCCTTTTGATCCGTTTCAAATATATACCTTCATTTTATTGTATTGTTGGGCTGTGGTTCCGATTCTTGTTTTCGACCTTGTTCGAAGGCTGATTCTGGTTTCCTGTTTCGAGTGGTATTAACATTTATTCTTGTTTCAGTTAAGATACACTGATTCCCACTTTTGAGTGGCCAATCGTTTGAGGGCTGACGGATCGAATTCTAGAAGATTGTTGGTTAAATTGATATCTCATGAAGAGTTTTAGATGCTTAATCCCTGACGAATGAATTATTTGACCACCAAGACTCCAGTAATCAGTTGTCTAAATACCCACTTGGTGTTCGAAGTTGAATCTGTGTGAATATTGATTAGTCGTCCATGTTCTATATACATTCATTCCGATTTTGGAATGATCATAGGATTTTTGGCAATCAAAGTGTTATTCGGGCATTGGTTGAACAATCTCGGGTGTCGATGGTTGGATTTCAGTCAAATGGTTGCATGAGTATTTGAATCAGTTACCCGATTTCTGGTGAGTAATTTCTTTCACAGCTAAGTGCAGGTATTGTCATACCCATTTTCTTCATCAAAAATTTTCCTGTTTTGATTACCTGTAAAGAATAACCCTATTTCCCCACATTTTTTTCTTTCTTTTGTCAGAATTTGTTTCTAGATGATCCATAATGATCAGATCCTCATAACCTGAGGATCGGTTTATCGCAGATTAGGGGACTCAAGATCAATGACTAGTTGAGTATTGATCATCTTCTGGCCTAAATAATCACCGATTTGCTAAGTCTTAATTACAATCTCTCCTGTTTGATTTGCTGAAGCTTCCTTATGATTCTAACTGGAACTCGTTAAGTCTTACTAAGTTCTTATGAGCTTAATTTAGTTTCATTGATCGGGTGGGTTAAACTTACTAAATTCGATGTGTACAGTCCTACTCTGATTCCCAATCAAGGGGAGTTGCTGATCTTCAGATATAAGGAATATGGAGATAAATAGGTTTGGGGAATCCAGTTCCTAAGTCGTGCGCTGTCATTGTGCTATGCTGAAGACTCCATCATCAGTTGGCAAACTGATTTCCTTTAGTCATTGCGAATGGTTATCTATTTTCGATTTTTTTATTGTCTGTTGTCAGTTAAATTGGTATAAAAGATGATAGCAGAAGTCATTTTCCATCCATCCTTAGAGCAAAATCTTATACCCTGCATCCTTGGGTTTTTAAACCACTTCAAAACCTGATTTGGTTGTGATCTCTTCATCCTGAGGTAACAAGAAATGATACACTAAAAGGTGTATCCTGGCAGAATATTATAAAGGATCAATGGCCTTTGCTGCATTTCCCTTCTAGAACTAAAACTCCTCGTTTGTGCAGGAATCCTCCTCAACGCTGATGATAGCTCCATCATCATGATGCCCAAAATCCCTGCTACAAGTGTCAGTTGGTGAATTTCATTGATTGAAATAAAAAAAAAAGGGGCAGAAGTGCCTAACAATGATAGCATGATTTGACTTATTGTCATATTGTCATCGGAGTCGAGTGGAAATTACTAAGTGTTATTGCCCATTCCAGCAATTTCTGAACATTTCGATTGCCTGGATTGACGAATTGATAGCTTCCCAAAATGTTGAAGGAAATCTGATAAATCAGCATTATCGTTGCCATTATTGTCGAACCCCGTCTGTGCTGAGCATTGCGGCAACCATTCACTGAATTCTACCTCCAAGCCTGGGGCGTACGTGGCCATCATCAGCGGCTACCACCGAAAGCAGCTACACTTGGATTTTGCAGTGAAATTCCAAGGTATGGTGCCTATGTGTTGACGTTTTAGTATCCCTTTTCCTTTAAGTTTTGTACATGGACCTTATCATGCTACTTTTAAAAGAAGAATTTTTATGACTGCGACTGAATAACCTGCATCGCATAGGTAAAATGGGTGTTTAATATTGAAGTTGGCATAGAAAGTGTTAGGCAGTCGATACAAGCATTATCAGCTGATGTATATATTAAGCATATTGAGCTTTGTTGCCTTAAGTTGTTGGAAGCATAAAATCTCCAAGAGACATTTTTTTTTTCTTTCCTCTTCATGTAATAATATGCCAATTTCCACTGTACCTTCTCGGCAATCCCCGAGTTGCCCCTGCCCGCTGCACACGGCCATCCCCTGTGGCCGATGCCCTTCTCCATTTTTCTTTTTTTCTTTTATTTATTTTCCTGTGTTCTAGGACTCACTGGCGGTAGCTGTTCACGTTGGTCCATCCATGTTTTCACAAGTGGTACATCCACTGCCTGATTCATTGATTCGTCCATTATTGAAACAATGAATAAATAAAAAAGAATCACCACCCCGAGTAGTAATTCTAGCCACTGATTGTATCAAATCCAACTTCTATGTTGAATTAGACTCGATCCAAAAAGCTACTGAACATCAGCTTTTCATAGGAAGAGTCGAATTTCGGGCTTGCTTGACAACATTCCTCTAGTTTAAAATGTGAAACATCTGTTTTGCTATCGCAACATCAAAATTCTGATTCACTGTGCGACTTGTTCCTTTTGAGGTCTTATTAATTCAGAATCAGGTCGCTGATCTGCTATGGATCATGTGGTTTGGCTGTCATGATAATTTAAAACAAAAACTTACCTCATTGCACAACATGTGCTCTGCTGACCCACGGTAGGATACCATCCATATGCCCTCAGCAGTAGGTAATTTCATTACTGATATTAGGCTCTAGTTCATGATGGGGCCGTGAATCATGACTAGAAAAGTATGGCTGGAGACATCCTCCTGACAGAATTCTGAATATGGTCCATAAGGGTGAATCCTGAGTATGTATCATCCCACTAAAAACTATGAATCCGATTCAGTGACCTCACACAATTGTGAATGTCTCCTCTCCTTTTATCAGGAATACACGTATATAAGTATATATGTATATATAGATATATATACATATACGCATACATGTATATATACATCTATATGCATATATGTGTATATATATATATATCTGTACTTTCAAGTATATTTCTTCACAAGCATTCTCATAAGAGGGATCCATTCCCTCATGTATATACATAGCCCTATACATTTTATTACATTCTTCATCCTATGTATAAAGTGTTCTCTCTCTTTTCCCATGTGTATCTCCTATTGTATACAAACACTCGATTTCGCAGGAGATGTGTAAAGGGTATGGCTTTCTTTTGAGATTAAGAAATTTTGTAATATCAATTTCATTCAAAATCTGTAATGAGAATTTACATTTCCTGTTTTAGATAGAATGAATGAGCATAGTAAATCATAAGTAGCTTGTTTTCATGTTTTTTCCCCTTTATTTTTCAAAATCTCACAATGGTGAAGCACGAATGGCATGTGCACCATTTCGTAAGAGGTAATTAATCCTAAGTTGATGATTTACATCAATGACCATAGTCAGGATGTAAACAAAACTTAGCATTTTTATCTTTTACAAAATAACACTAGATCCACACTAGGTCCGTTTCAAAATTCATCATATTTTCCTTAAATATTTTCCTCTTTTATCAGAGTTTAATTTAAAATTATTTCAATATATATACCAATGGCCATAGTCAGGGTATATTGAGAGTTAATTTCATTTAAAACTCTATAAAAACACCAAAATGTATTTTATTCTTCTTTTGAATTTAAATATAGATTATCATATAATACATTAAATGACCATAGTTAGGGATGTATTATATCTTCAATCTTATTTTAATTCATTTAAAGAATAGAATAGCTTTTCAAAATCAAAATTCTTTTTCATTCATCATTTGGGATAGAACTGCATCATATTTTCAAAATTTCTTTTTCAAAAATCCAAGTGATCTTGAATATATCTTCAATTTCCATTTCCATCTCATTCTTCAAGATTCAAAAATTTAATTTCAAAGTCCAATCTGACTTTGAAATTTCAAAATCATTTTGTATTCAAATTTCAAATTTCCAATTCAAATCAAAATCAATTTCAAAGTTCAATTTAAACTTTGAAATTTTTGATTCATCTTCTGATTTCAAATTCCAAATCAAGTTTATTTTCTTATCTTCAAAAAAATTCAATGTTTGAGATTGATTCTGAATCTCAAAACTTGACCCTTCTTAAATTCTAAATTCAATTTGGGTTTTCAAAAACCCAGATCCATCCTCAAAAGTCCCATTTGGACTTTCAGAATCCAAATCCAAAGTTAGATCTTAAACCCAACTTGGATCCAGATTTCCAAGTACAATCTCCACTTTGGATCATAGACTTCAGATCCAAATTCCATTTTAGGATCCAGAATTCAACTTCTACTTCGGATCTCAGACTCTAGATCCAAATTACATCTTGGATTCCAGACCTTGGACCCAATTCCATTTAGGATTTAGAATCCATCTTTACTTTTTGGATCTCAGACTTCAGATCCAATTTCATTTTAGGATCCAGAATCCAACTTCCACTTTGGATCTCAGACTTGAGATCCAATTCCATTGTAGGATCCAGAATCCAATTCCACTTTGGATCTCAGACTTCAGATCCAATTTCATCTTAGGATCCAGAATCCAATTCCACTTTGGATCTCAGACTTCAGATCCAAATTTCATTTAGGATCTAGAGTCCAACTCCACTTTGGATCTCAGACTTCAGATCCAAATTTTGTTTAGGATCTAGAGTCCAACTCCACTTTTTGGGATCTCAGACTTCAGATCCAATTCTATTTTAGGATCCGGAATCCAAATCCATCTTGGATTCCAGATCTCGGATCCCAGTCTATTTAGGATCCAGAATCCAATTCCATTCCCAATTCTAGATTTTAAATCCAATTCCATTTTCAGATCTTATCCAAATCCATTTCTATTTTTAAATGCCATTTGGATTTCTCAAATCCATCCTGATTCCAAATCTTAAAATTCAATTCCATTTCAAATTTTATCTCTTCTCATAGATCTAAGTTCAAAGTCCATCTTCTGACTCTGAGATTTCCTTCCTTTTTCCTTTTATCTCAGTTTCAAATCATTCTCTCTTAGAAATCAAGATTTATTCTTCCAACTCTGATCACTTCAAAGACTTAGAATTTCTCTGATCTATCTCAAGTTCTAAGTTAAGATCTTACCATTCAGAAACTAATTCTTCACTCCATTATCAAGTCCATCTCAGAATACTTGAAAGTTTTTAAAACATCTTTTCAAAAGAGCATACATCTCTGCATTGCACAAGCATGATTCTTTGTGCATTTAGACTTAGGATAAATTCTTAGATAATGTTTTAGCAAAGCAAAAGGCATAAGTTCGATCCTTGGTTCGATTACCCCTGGTAAAGGCGTTAGGAACGGTCGAACCTCGTACCAACGAGCGAATCCCGTCTCTCCATTTTCCCGCAATATATTTCAAAACGGAGGTGAGTAATTTTCTAAATATTTTCAAATCAAGGTCAAATGAGACCCCGCAAAAGAGTTCCTCTCTGTCTTTTCTTTCTTTCTTTTCTCTTCCCTCTTCTTTTCTTTCTTTTATTTTCTCCCTTCAAAAAGGAGGAAATAGAGGTTAGAAAAGGAAAAGAGAAGGAAGAGAGAGAAACCACAAGAGAGGAAAAATTTTGCGATGATCACAATGTTGAAGTGTTGCAGCTATTCCACGCCAAGGAGAAGCCCACGGCTGGAGTGAGAGAGCTTGAGAAAAGAGAGAAAGTTTTGGGAGAGAGAAGAGAGAGAGAGTGAAGAAGAAAAAGTCGCCCAAACAAGGGGGACCCATTTTTTTGTAAAGGTTTTATATATGTTGGCTTAGGGGTGGACGACTGGGATTCAATCCCTCCACGATGGTGGGTTGGGGAGCTCCACGTCCCCCAACCACCAATGCATGTCAAGCCTTCCAAAAAGTTTTGCAGAAATTTCAAAAACGCCATTTTTGAAGAGCCTTAAAGTTTCAACAAATTACAAGGGGACGCCCTTGGCTGCCACCCAACGTGCCCAATGGGTTTTAAGGATTTGAATTCTTTTGAAAACATTACAAACTTGCCATGGGGCGCCAGCCCCATGGCTCCCTTTTGAAAATGGCGCCCCTCATGATGGAGCCTAGGCTTCATCATGAAGGTGTTGGAAAAATACATGGCCAATGAGGGCCTAAACTTTAAAGCCATGCAAGAAATATTTCAAAACTACCATTCAGCTGGTCAGCCTTGACCGGATGCCTCTTGAGGAAATCACCTCTCGTTTGTTAAAACTAAGAGTTCTAAGTTTCGGGTCCAAAATTAAGTCAA
The DNA here is from genome assembly GCF_984573655.1 of Nuphar pumila. Lineage (NCBI taxonomy): Eukaryota > Viridiplantae > Streptophyta > Magnoliopsida > Nymphaeales > Nymphaeaceae > Nuphar > Nuphar pumila. Next base: position 101,339,074 of record NC_143249.1, read on the forward strand.
GACTCGTAATTCACATGCATTGACAAAGTTTTTTCGTCGTTCGGGTCTCAAATTCGGGGTGTACCACTACAACCCTATTCCAAACTTACACTAAACGTTTCGGAGGTTAATTCATTCTAGATTTCCCGAAATCGCTCTTTTTGCATAAAGTTACACGATTTTACCTGATTCTCAAAATAAGCAAATCTTCATAAACTGCCAAAACATAAAAAAAAATTATCGATTTCCACATAATTACACAATATAAATCAAAATGAAAATCGTGGATCTTACATTAGAACACATGTATACGTGATTGAATCAATATGAATTGTTTTTCACAGCCTTGGACCACATATTTGCATTATTGAATCACTATAAAATCTTTTTGACAGCCTATGAACACATATATGCATGATTGAATCACTATGAAATATTTTGCACAACCTTAGAACACATACATGCATGATTCAATCACTATGAAAACTTTTTTACAGCCTTAGAAGATATATATGCCTGATTGAACCACTATGAATTTTTTTTGACAGCCTTAGAACACATATATGCATGATTAAAACACTTTAAATTTTTTTGAGAGCAGTAGAACTCATATATGCATGATTGAATCACTATAAATTTTTTTTGTCAGCCTTAGAACACATATAAGCATGATTGAATCACTATAAAAAACTTTTGACAGCCTTAGAACACATATATGCATGATTGAATCACTATGAAATCTTATTGACCGCCACAGAACACATATATTTGTGATTGAATCACTAAGAAATATTTTTCACAACCTTAGTACACATGTATGCATGATTCAATCACTACGAGAAATTTTTTACAGCCTTAGAACATATATATGCCAGATTGAATCACTATGAATTTTTTTTGACAGCCTTAGAACACATATATGCATGATTGAATCACTACAAGTTTTTTTTAGAGCAGTAGAACACATATATGCATGATTGAATCACTATGAATTTATTTTGACAGCCTTAGAACACATATAAGCATGATTCAATCACTATAATTTTTTTTTGACAGCCTTAGTACACATATATACATGATTGAATCACAATGAAATTATTTTGCAATCTAAGAACACATATATGCATGAATGAATCAGATGAAAATTTTTTGATAGCCTTAGAACACATATATGCATGATTGAATCACTATAATTTTTTTTTGAGGGCATTACAACACATATATGCAAGATTGAATCACTATAAATTTTTTTTTACTACCATAGAACACATATATGCATGATTTTTTTCACTATGATTTTTTTTTTTTACAGCCTTAGAATATATATATGCATGATTGGATCACTATGGATTTTTTTTGCAGCCTTAGAACACATATATGCATGAGTGAATCACCATGAAAATTTTTGGCCCGCCTTAGAACACATCTATGCCTGATTGAATCACTACAATATTTTTTTGAAAGCATTATTACGAATATATGCATGATTAAATCACTATAAATTTTTTTGGACAACCTTAGAACACATATATGCCTAAATGAATCACTATGAACTTTTTTTGACCGCCTTAGAACTCATATATGCATGATTTAATCGCTATGAATTTTTTTTGACAGCCTTAGAGCACATATATGCATGATTTAATCGCTATAAATTTTTTTTGACAGCCTTAGAACATGTATAAGCATGATTGAATCACTATGAATTTTTAACAACGTTAGAACACATATATTCATGATTGAATCACTAAGAAGTTATTTTGCTGCCTAATAACACATATATGCATGATTGAATCACTATGATTTTTTTTTTACAGCCTTAGAACACATATATGCTTGATTGAGTCACTACAATTTTTTTTTAGGGCATTAGAACACACATATGCATGATTGAATCACTATAAATTTTTTTTGACAACCTTAAAACACATATTTCCATGATTGAATGACTACGAATTTTTTTTGACAGCCTTAGAACATATATATGCATGATTGAATCACTATAAATTTTTTTTATTGCCTTAGAACACATATATGCAAGATGAATCACTATCAAATTTTTTTGTCAGCCTTAGAACACATACATGCGTGATTGAATCACTATAAAATTTTTTTGAGAGCATTTGAGCACATATATACAGGATTGAATTTCTATAAAAAAAATTTTGAAAACCTTAGAACACTTCTACATGATTGAATCACTATGAATTTTTTTTGACAACCTTAGAAAACATATACACATGTTTAAATCGCTATAATTTATTTTTGTAGCGTTAGAACACATATATGCATGATTGAATCAGTTTAAAACTTTTTTGGCAGCCTTAAAACACATATATGCATGATTGAATCACTATAAAGTTTTTTTGAGAGCATTAGAACACATATATGCATGATTGAATCACTCTAAATTTTTTTTGACAACCTTAGAACACATATCCTCATGATTGAATCACTATAAATTTTTTTTGACAACCTTAGAAAGCATATTTGCCTGATTGATTCACTAAGAAATCTTTTTGACAGCCTTAGAATACAAATATGCATGATTGAATCACTATGAAATTTTTTTTACTGCCTTAGAACCCATATATGTAAGATTGAATCACTATGAAATATTTTGCATAACCTTAGAACACATATATGCATGATTCAATGACAATGAAAACTTTTGTATAGCCTTAGAACATATATATGCCTGATTGAACCACTACAGATTTTTTTTGACAGCCTTAGAACACATATATGTATGTTTGAATCACTACAATTTTTTTTTTAGAGCAGTAAAACTCATATATGCATGATTGAATGACTATTAATTTTTTTTGACAGCCTTGGAACACATATAAGCATGATTGAATCACTATAATTTTTTTTTAACAGCCCTAGAACACATATATGCATGATTGAATCAATATAAAATCTTATTCACTGCAATAGAACACATATATGCATGATTGAATCACTATGAAATATTTTTCACAACCTTAGTACACATGTATGCATGATTCAATCACTGTGAGAACTTTTTTACAGCCTTAGAACACATATAAGCATGATTGAATCAGTATGAAATTTTTTTGACAAACCTATAACACATATATGCATGATTGAATCACTATGAAATTTGTTTACCAGCCTTAGAACATATATATGCATGATTGGATCACTATGATTTTTTTTTGCAGGCTTAGAACACACATATGCATAATTGAATCACTATAAAAATTTTTGACCAGCCTTAGAATACATATTCAAGATTGAATCACTATAAATTTTTTTTACAACCTTAGAACACATATCTGCATGATTGAATCACTATGAAATTTTTTTGACTGCCTTAGAACACATATATGCATGATTGAATCACCATGAAATTTTTTTGACATCCTTAGAACATATATATGCATGATTGGATTACTATGATTTTTTTTTTCAGCCTTAGAACACATACTTCCATGATTGAATCAATATGAATTTTTTTGGCCAGCCTTAGAACACATAATCAAAATTGAATCACTATAAATTTTTTTTTACAACCTGAGAACACATATCTGCATGATTGAATCACTATGAAATTTTTTTGACTGCCTTATAACACATATATGCATGATTGAATCACCATGAAATTTTTTTGACAGCCTTAGAACATATATATGCATGATTGGATAAGTATGATTTTTTTTTCAGCCTTAGAATACATATTTGCATGATTGAATCAATATGAAATTTTTTGGCCAGCCATAGAACACATATATGCATGATTGAATCACTACAAATTTTTTTTAGAGCATTAGAGCACATATATGCATCATTGAATCTCTATAAATTTTTTTTGACAACCTTAGAACATATATCTGCTTGATTAAATCACTATGAAATTTTTTTGACACCCATAGAACACATATACGCATGATTAAATCTTTGTGAAATTTTTTTGACAGCCATAGGACACATACACTATAAAAAAAAATTTACAGCCTTAGAACACATATATGCATGTTTGAATCTCTATGATTTTTTTTACTACCTTAGGACACATATATACATGATTGAATCTCTAGGAATTTTGTTTGACAACCTCAGAACACATATATGCATGATTGAATCACTATGAAATTTTTTGGACAGCCTTATAACAGATATATGCATGATTGAATCACTCTGAAATTGTTTTTATTGCCCTAGAACACATATATGCATGATTGAATCACTATGATTTTTTTTTTAAAACCTTAGAACACATATCTGCATGATTGAATCACTATGAAATTTATTTGACAGCCTTAGAAGACGTATATGCAAGATTGAATCACTTAGAAATTTTTTTGACAGCCCTAGAATGCATATATGCATGATTGAATCACTATGAATTTTTTTTGACATACTTAGAACACATATAAGCATGATTTAATCACTACGAATTTTTTTTGACAGCCTTATAACACATATATCCATGATTGAATCACTATGAAAATTTTTTGACAGCCTTAGAACATATATATGCATGATTGATCACTATGAATTTTTTTTCAGCTTTAGAACACATATATGCGTGATTGAATCACTATGAATTTTTTTGGACAGCCTTAGAACACATATATGCATGATTGAATCACTACAAATTTTTTTTTAGAGCATTAGAACACATATATGCATCATTGAATCACTATAAATTTTTTTTGACAACCTTAGAACGTATATCTGCATGATTAAATCACTATGAATTTTTTTTGACAGCCTTAGAACACATATATGCCGGATTGAATCAATATAAAAAAAATTTGACAGCCTTAGAATACATATATTCATGATTGAATCACTGTGAAATTTTTTTGATAGCCTTAGAACACATATATCTGTGATTGAATCAATATAATGTTTTTTTGACATCCTTAGAACACATATATGCATGATTCAATCACTATGAATTTTTTTTACTGCCTTTGAACACATATATGCATGATTGAATCACTATGAAGTTTTTTTTACTTCCTTTGAACACATATATGCATGATTGAATCACTATGAAATCTTATTGACTGCCTTAGAACACGTATATGCAAGATTGAATCACTATGAAATATTTTGCACAACCTTAGAACACATATATGCTTGATTCAATCAGTATGAAAACTTTTTTACAGCCTTAAAACATATATATGCCTGATTCAACCACTATGATTTTTTTTTGAAAGCCTTAGAACACGTATATGTTTGATTGAATCACTATAAATTTTTTTGAGAGTAGTAGAACTCATATATGCATGATTGAATCTCTATGAATTTTTTTTAACAGCCTTCAAACACATATAAGCATGATTAAATCACTATAAATTTTTTTTGACACGCTTAGAGCACATATATGCATGATTGAACCACTATGAAATCTTATTGATTGCCATAGAACACATATCTGCACAATTGAATCACTATGAAATTTTTTGACTGCCTTAGAACACATATATGCATGATTGAGTCACCATGAAATTTTTTTGACATCCTTAGAACATATATATGCATGATTGGATCACTATGATTTTTTCTTTCAGCCTTAGAACACATATTTGCATGATTGAATCAATATGAAATTTTTTGGCCAGCCTTAGAACGCATATATGCATGATTGAATCACTACAAATTTGTTTTAGAGCATTAGAACACATATATGCATCATTGAATCACTAGAATTTTTTTTTGACAACCTTAGAACATATATCTGCTTGATTGAATCACTATGAATTTTTTTTTACAGCCTTATAACACATATATGCCTAATTGAATCACTATAAAAAAAATTGACAGCCTTATAACACATCTATTCATGATTGAATCACTCTGAAATTTTTTTGATAGCATTAGAATAGATATATGCGTGATTGAATCAATATGATTTTTTTTGACAACCTTAGACCACATATTTGCATGATTGAATCACTATAAAATATTTTTGACAATCTATGAACACATATATGCATGATTGAATCACTATAAAATATTTTGCACAACCTTAGAAACCATATATGCATGATATAATCACTATGAAAACTTTTTTACAGCCTTAGAACATATATGTGCCCGATTGAACCACTATGAAATTTTTTTGACAGCCTTAGAACACATATATATATGTTTGAATCACTACAAATTTTTTTGAGAGCAATAAAACTCATATATGCATGATTGAATCACTATGAATTTATTTTGACAGCCTTAGAACACATATAAGCCTGGTTGAATCACTATAAAAAATTTTTGACAGCCTTAGAACACATATATGCATGATTGAATCACTATGAAATCTCATTGACTGCCATAGAACACATATATGCACGATTGAATCACTATGAAATATTTTTCACAACCTTAGTACACATATATGCATGATTCAATCACTATTAGAACTTTTTTACAACCTTAGAACATATATATGCCAAATTGAATCACTATGATTTTTTTTTGACAGCCTTAGAACACATATTTGCATCCTTGAATCAATACTATTTTTTTTTAGAGCAGTAAAACACATATATGAATGATTGAATCACTATGATTTTTTTTTGATAGCCTTGGAACACATATAAGCATGATTCAATAACTATAAAAAAAATTTGACAGCCTTAGGACACATATATGCATGATTGAATCACTATGAAATTATTTTGCAACCTAAGAACACATATATGCATGATTGAATCAGATGAATTTTTTTTTACAGCCTTAGAACACATATATGCATCATTGAATCACTACAAATTTTTTTTTAGGGCATTACAACACATATCTGCATGATTGAATCACTATGATTGTTTTTTTGACGGCCTTAGAATATATATATGCATGACTGGATCACTATGGATTTTTTTTGCAGCCTTAGAACACATATATGCATGATTGAAATACCATGAAATTTTTTGGCCCGCTTTAGAACACATATATGCCTGATTGAATCACTATAAATTTTTTTAGAAAGCATTATTACAAATATATGCATGATTAAATCACTATAAAATTTTTTTGACAACTTTAGAACACATATATGCCTGAATGAATCACTATGAATCTTTTTTGACAGCCTTAGAACTCATATATGCATGATTGAATCACTATGAATTTTTTTTTACAGCCTTACAGCACATATCTGCAGGATTGAATCACTATAAATTTTTTTTTGACAGCCTTAGAACATGTATAAGCATGATTGAATCACTATGAATTTTTTTTTACTACCTTAGAACATATATATGCATGATTGAATCAGTAAGAAATTATTTTACAGCCTAATAACACATATATGCATGATTGAATCACTATGAAATTTTTTTGACAACCTTAAAAGACATATATGCTTGATTGAATCACTACAAAAAAATTTTAGGGCATTAGAACACACGTATGCATGATTGAATTACTATAACTTTTTTTTGACAACCTTAGAACACATATTTGCATGATTGAATCACTATGAAATTTTTTTGACAGCCCTAGAACATATATAGGGATGATTGAATCACTATAAATTTTTTTTGTAGCCTTAGAACACATATATGCTAGATGAATCACTATCAAATTTTTTTGTTTGCCTTAGAACACATACATCCGTGATTGAATCCCTAAAATTTTTTTTTGAGAGCATTTTAACACATATATGAAGGATTGAATAACTATAATTTTTTTTTTGACAACCTTAGAACACATATCTGCATGATTGAATCACCATGAATTTTTTTGGACAACCTTAGAAGATATATACACATGTTTAAATCACTGTAAATTTTTTTTGCAGCATTAGAACACATATATGCATGATTGAATCACTTTGAAATTTTTTTGGCAGCCTCAAAACACATATATGCATGATTGAATCACTATAGAAAAAATTTGAGAGCATTAGAACACATATATGCATGATTGAATCACTCTAAATTTTTTTTGACAACCTTAGAACACATATCTTTATGATTGAATCACTATAATTTTTTTGTGACAACCTTAGAACACATATCGGCATGATTGAATCACTATGAATTTTTTTTTGAGAGCCTTAGAACACATATTTGCCTGATTGATTCACTAAGAAATCATATTGACAGCCTTAGAATACAAATATGCATGATTCAATCACTATGAATTTTTTTTTACTGCCTTAGAACACATATATGTATGATTGAATCACTATGAAATTTTTCTGAGAGCTTAGAGCACATATATGCATGATTGAGTCACTTTTAATTTTTGTTGACAACCTTAGAACACATAAATGCGTGATTGAATCACTATGAATTTTTTTTTACAGCCTTAGAACACATATATGCAAGATTGAATCACTTTGATTTTTTTTTTACATCCTTAGAACACATATATGCATGTTTAAATCTATGTGATTTTTTTTGACAGCCTTAGAACTGATGTATGCACGATTGAATCACTATAAAAAAGTTTTGACAGCCTTAGAAAACATATATGCATGTTTGAATCACTATGAATTTTTTTTTACTACCTTAGGACACATATATGCATGATTGAATCACTATATAAATTTTTTTTGACAGACTTAGAACACATATATGCATGATTGAATAACAATGATTTTTTTTTTACCGCCTTAGAACACATATAGGCATGATTAAGTCACGATAATTTTTTTTTACAGCCTTAGAACGCATATATGCTTGATTAAATTACTATGATTTTTTTTTTTTGATAACCTTAGAATACATATATGCATGATTGAATCACAATGTAATTTTTTTGACACCCCAGAACACATATATGCATGATTGATTCACTATGAAATTTTTTTGATAGCCTTTGAACACATATATGCATGATTGAATCACTTTGAATCTCTATAAAAAAAAATTGACATCATTAGAACACATATATGCACGATTAAATCACTATAAATTTTTTTTTTAAATCTTTAGAACACATATATGCATGATTGAATCACTATGAAAATTTTTTGACAGCCATAGAACACATATATGAATGATTAAATCACTACGATTTTTTTTTTACAGCCATAGAACACATATATGCATGATTGAGTCACTATGAAATTTTTTTGACACCCTTAAAACACATATATGCATGATTGAATCACTATGAATTTTTTTTGACATCCTTAGAACAAATGCATACATGATTCAGTCACTATGAATTTTTTTACAGCCTTAGAACATATATATCCATGATTGAATCACTATAATTTTTTTTTTACGGCTTTAGTACACATATATCCATGATTAAATCTTTGTGAAATTTTTTTAACAGCCTTAGGACACATATATGCTAGATTGAATCACTATAAAAAAAATTTGACAGCCTTAGAACACATATATGCATGTTTGAATCACTATGATTTTTTTTTTACTACCTTAGGACACATATGCATGATTGAATCACTATGATTTTTTTTTAAAACCTTAGAACACATATCTGCATGATTGAATCACTATGAAATTTTTTGGATAGCCTTATAACACATATGTGCAAGATTGAATCACTATGAAATTATTTTTATTGCCCTAGAACACATGATTTTTTTTTTAAAATCTTAGAACACATATCTGCAAGATTGAATTACTATGAAATTTATTTGACAACCTTAGAAGACATATATGCAAGATTGAATCACTTTGAAATTTTTTTGACAACCCTAGAATGCATATATGCATGATTTAATCACTATGAATTTTTTTTTACTGCTTTATAATAGATATATGTATGATTGAATCACTATGAAAATTTTTTGACAGCCTAAGAACATATATATGAATGATTGGATCACTATAAAAAAAAATTTCAGCCTTAGAATACATATATGCATGATTGAATCACTATGAAATTTTTTGGCCAGCCTTAGAATACATATATGGGTGTTTGAATCACTATAAATTTTTTTTGAGAGCATTAGAACACACATATGCATCATTGAATCACAATAATATTTTTTTGACAACCTTAGAACATATATCTGCATGATTGAATCGCTATGATTTTTTTTTGACAGCCTTAGAGCACATATATACATGATTGACTCTGAACACCCCAAATTTTTCAAAAATTTGTAAATATCTCCTTTTTGCCCTTTGCCCCCATTTTCTGGGTAATTGAGTCACTTTTAAATCTAAATTCCATTTTATTTCTTAAGTTTTCTGAAATTAAATCCATTTGGTATATCTCACTCAATTTTGGATCCGGATCCAGATAAAAGATCCAAATCTGAGCTTCGCTATCCAATTTTTAAAACCAAATTTTCAAAATTACCAAAATAACCTTTTGAAAGGCTCAGACAGTTTGTCCTATATCCGTTTGGATCCATTGAGTTGTATTTCTCAATTCGAGGTTTACAACTCGAATATTTTCTCAAAACTTGGGTCCAAACCCATTCTTCTGAAGAAATTTCCCCAAAATAGCCTAAAATTCTCGAAAAAACACTTTTGTAAATATTTCTCAGAAAAATACAAAAAAATTAGTGTTTAATCTTTGTTTTCCCATAAATGTTAGGATTTTGTTCCAAAAATATCAAAAAAATATATAAAATGAAGAAAAGAACAAAAAAATAAAAATATAGAAAAAAAAAGAAATAAGTTTTTTTTTTTTTTAAATCCCCCTTTTGAAAAACACATCTCAAAAACCAAAACCACTTTTTTTTTAAAACACTTTTGAGAAGGACCGCCTTTTTGAAAAAGTTTTTTTAACAAGTTTCCTTTAGGGCATTTCTCGGATCCTCTCTCCATCTCACGATTCGTCTCGCCTTCCGTCGTCTCGCCCTCTCCATGATGCAGGCCCTTCCTCTGGAGGGTTTCAGATCGCGTGCCCCTCATTCACCCTTCATCTGCAACAACCTCATTCACCTCTCGTCTCCATCACCCATCTTCTTCCACCCCCCCCATGTGTGAGCTGCTCTCCATGGCCTTCCTCTGAACCCTCCATCACGAACAACTTCATCTCCAGCCATTCATCCCCCGACCGTGGTGGCTCTCCCGATCCTCCCTCTCGATCTTTAAAAGGGGCATGAAGGGGAAGCTAGAGAAAGGGTCTTTTTTTTTATCATCCATCGCTCTCGCATCTGCGGGACACCAAGCAGTCCTCCTCCATCCCGATCTCTCCTGAGGTGATCGAAGGAAGCCGATTCACCTCCACAAACTCTGCAAAAACCACAATGCTTCATCTCCAGCAAACCGAAAGAAGATCGAACCCCTCTGCAAAAGGCTGGTAAGGGTCCCTTGCTCACCTCCAATTCTCTGCATTGCTACGTTTTGCTTTCCTTCTCCCATTCCCTTGTTTTTGCATTTTTTTGTTTTGTTTTTTTTTGGTTTTGGGTTATGCCCCATTAATGCATCATCGGATAAATCGGTTTGCCTATGACAATGCCGACCTCTCGTATGCAAAATTAACAAGGATCGTGGTATTCCAACATTTGATTTCTTCATTTACCGCTTATTCCGATTTTAGCTCATGTCTTAATTTTCGACTTGCATCTGTTTCCTTTCTTTTTATTCTTACCTGCATTCTATTTTAATTTGTCTCGATTTCTATCACTTTATTTCTGTTTGTTTTAATGTCGGATTGGGTTTTGTTTTATTTTGATTTATTTCAAGTTATGCAAGGCCTATCTATTTCATTGAAACACTCTCTGTAATGCCAAACTGCTCATAGCAGCCTCGACTTACAGGTGTAACATTTGCGGAATCTTCATATTTCTGTATTTCCTTCACTGTTGCTCTGCAACTCGGTATAGAACCGCTTTGCTTCTGTTCACACTTGACTCTCTCTGCAAGAGCGCTTGATCCATTGATCTTGGCTCCTGTTAATACTGCTCACCATTGCCATGTTATATTTCGTCATTCATTTCCTTGTTTTGATCTTCAGCATTCGGATCATTACAGTATAAGCATCTGATGCTCTCTTTTCTTCCTACTTTCACCGATTGTTGCTGAAGATGCTTTAAGTCATGCTGATGATGTATATCCCGCACCCATTTTGGCGTGTGGTTCATCATGATTGGATCTAAGTGTTCTTCTGTTTTATCGTAAAATAATCTCTGGAATTATCGGTTTATTTTTTTTTATCACTTTTTGATTTAGAGTCCCTTTCCCTCATTTAATTTTGTCATTCAGCAATCATACCATTTTATTTTGCTTAATGGCCTACGTTTCATCATCACTTGTTGATACAGGTTAGTACCACATTTTATATTGTTTGTGCCTTGTCCTTCATTTTTAACCACATCTGTATTCCAGACCTCCCTACACAGTGTATTTAAAACAACGTTTACACCATAGCATCGTCCTCATCCATCATGTTCCTACCTCCCCTGATCATCAGCTACATTCATGAGGTAGCCGTCGCACCTTGTCACTGTATGTTGCTGCAACCCCTTTTACAAAATTTTCTATCATATCTATCCCTTTTTGTACATTCGTTATTCTCCAACCTCACCCATGGTACCTAAGTTCTGCAAAATCTAGATTCTCAAAGCATAGTCGCACAGATGATGGTTTGAAATCAAAGGTGGAAGGTAAGGAGGGTTTCTGGAAAAGAATATTTGGTGAGTTAAGGGGCAAACTCGCAAATATTTGTGGAGAAGTAACTATCTTTGCTTGATCATTATAAGACTCTCTTATGCTAAATTTGTCAACATTTCATTTTTTTTATGGCTAACTCTGGTTGTCTTCGTGATTAGCAGTTCGTTAGAAGCGTTGGGCGCCGAGTATATTGTGCTCTGAAGGTATGAAATGTGAAATGAATTCCCTGGTTATAAGTTCCGGCTATTACATCTTGGGTATCAAATGTATAAGAGGTTATTTGGATTTAGAATTCTGTGTTAATTCTTTGTTGAATACATTGGATGCATGATTTAAATATATGGCTAAATCCTTACATCCTGTACTTCACACTCAGCACATCACTTTTGTTCTCCTGCTACATCCTAGTGACCATCAACATAACACTCCACCTATTATAACACAATGTTACAACCACAACCACAGCATTTACCCCCATCAGCATGTGCACATTTGTCTGTTGCACAGTATCTTTTGCACACATTCACATTTCACATATACTTGCTACACTTTTCATCTTCACCATACTTGATATATCTTCCACAACACAGCATACATTCCATCCCATCACTAACATTCATTAACCATTAGTTATTTTTACCTGCATTACTAACATTCCATTAACCATTCACTTCACTGTTGCACATATCCAACCATATCCACCCGTCAACCATACCAGTCCTACTAATAGTTATATTGACAGATTAGCTTGATGCTCAACTCATTCTGAATGAAATAAAGATTTAGGTCGGATGCCATCTTCTAAAACAATTGTTATTAATGGACTGGTTAGATCTTAGATTAGATGGTATATAGTTACCTAATGAGTTCGTATGGTTCGCATTAGCAAGTTGATGGTATAACTGAGTTAGGGAAGGTGTTAATAGAAGGTGTGCCGATTCCTACTAACCAGTCTGTACTTGGCAATAGGTGTGAATGGTTAAATCTAATACTAGGAAGCGTCTTTTATTTTCAATAACCTGCAGCGGTATTGACAACCTCTGTTATCATCATTCATCGGTCAGTATAGGCACTGATGGTTAGTGTAGACAACATCTAAGCATAATACTAGGGCATGCAGGCCCCTGCTGTCTCCTTTCTATTTTCATATCATCTGTTGTAGGTGTCTCAACAGCATCTTGTGATTGCCCATTCACGAATATTGCATTCCCAGTATGTCATGTCTTGGGGGGAAGCAATGCCTCCTATGTTAGCCCTGATGGTCCCATGCAACTCTTTTACACCCAATCTCTCGACTTATAATCTGTAGGTTTTTGGGATGGTTGCCAGTTTTTTTTTTTTGTTTAGGAGGACCGACTCTCTGCAAAGGGGGAGATTGCCAGTGTTTTAACATACGTGTGTTGTCAACTTGCAACACCTTGATATTCCGTCTGTTATTTATGTATTGCATTGTTTATACCTACCATGACATATTAGCTCTCCATATTAGCCTTCAATTCCATCATCTGTCATGATAACACACGTATGTTAAAACACTTATATTTCTGCAACCCTACCTTACCATTTATCCATACACCATGGCATAGCATCACACACATCTTCATATACATTTAGATGATTATACTCATGTGTACATTTCTCATGTAGCATAATCATGGTATTTTGAATTTGATTTGGTATTATTATTTTTTTTTTCTTTTTTTTCTTTTCTTCATTATTCATATTCATGTAAGCTTTGCTTTATGGCTAAACCTTATCTTTTGCAGGGAATATACAGAAAACATTATTTCTTTTCTTAGTTGTAACTCAATATTGTAATAAGCTAGATGATTAATGAAAAATTTACATTTCCAGTTTTTAGATAGAATGAATGAGCATAGTAATGTCATAAATTGCTTGTTTTCATGCATTTTTGTCTTTATTTCTCAAAATCTCACAATGGTGAAACACGAATGGCACGTGCACCATTTCGTAAGAGGTAATTAATCCTAAGTTGATGATTTACATCAACGGCCATAGTCGTAAACAAGACTTAGGATTTTTATCTTTTACGAAATAACACTGGATCCACACTTGATCCGTTTTCAAAATTCATCATATTTTCCTTAAATATTTTTCTCCTTTTATCAGAATTTAACCTAAAACTAACTCAAAATATATACCAATGGCCATAGTCAGGGTATATTGAGAGTTCATTTCATTTTTAATTCGATAAAAGCACCAAACGTATTTCATTCTTCTCTTGAATCCAAATATAGATTATTATATAATACATTCAATGACCATAGTCAAGGATGTATTATATCTTCAATCTTATTTTAATTCATCTAAAGAATGGAATAGCTTTTCAAAATCCAATTTCAAATTCTTCAAATTCATTTATCATTTAGGATAGAATTACATCATATTTTTCAAAATTCCTTTTTCAAAAACTCCAAGTGATGTAAATATCTTCCTCAATCTATCCTCAAGTCTTATAAAATCCAAATTCATCCTTTCATTTTTCGAATTCAATTTCATTTTCAAACTCAAAGTTCAATTTAACTTTGAGATTTCAAAGTCATCTTCTTTTTTTTTTCAAATTCAAATCAGATTTCAAAGTTCAATTTGACTTTGAAATTTCAAATTCATTTTATATTCAAAACTCCAATCAAACTCAAAGTTCAATTTAACTTTGAGATAATTGATTCAAACTTTCAAAATTCAAGGTCTAATTTGACTTTGAAATTCATTTGTATATTGAAATTCTAAATTTCATTTTCCAAGCTCAATTTAAAACTTGGAAATTCTTAATTTATCTTCTGAATTTAACAACTCCAAATCCACCTTAGGATCCAGAACTCAAACTTCCACCTTGGATCTCAGACTTCAGATCCAAATCCATTTTAGAATCCGGAACTCAACTTCACCTTGGATCTCAGATTACAGATCCGAAATCCATTCTAGGGTCAGAACCCAATTCTACTTTTGAATCTCAGACTTCAGATCCAAATCCATTTTAGGATCCAGAACCCAGTTCCACTTTGGATCTCAGACTTCAGATCCAATTCCATTTTAGGATTCAGAACCCAATTCCACTTTGGATCTCAAACTTCAGATCCAAATCCATTTTAGGATCCAGAACCCAGCTCCACTTTGGATCTCAGACTTCAGATCCAATTCCATTTTAGGATCCGAAATCCAATTCCACTTTGGATCTCAAACTTTAGATCCAATTCTATTTTAAGATCCAGAACTCAATTCTACCTTTAGATCTCAGATTTCAGATCCAATTTCATTTAGGATCCAGAATCCAATTCCATTCCCAATTCTAGATTTCAAATCCAATTCCATTTTCAGATCTCATCTGAACTTCCTAAATACATTTCTATACCATTTGATTTTCTCGAATCCATCTTGATTTCAAATTTGAAATCCAAATTCCATTTCAAATACTCATTTCCTTCCTAAATCCATGATTAAATTCAAAGTCCATTTCTGACTTTGAAACTTCATTTCCTTTCATTTCAAAGCTTCAAATCATTCTTTCAATCAAGATTTATTCTGCCAACTCTGGTTCACTTCAAAGACTTAGAACTTCCTTGATCTATCTCAAGTTCTAAAGTTAGATTCAATCATTTCTTCACTCCCTTACCAAGTTCATCTCAGAATACTTGAAAATTTTCAAAACATCTTTCAAAAAGAGCATACATCCTTGCATTGCACAAGCATGATTCTTTGTGCATTTAGATTTAGAATAAATTCTTAGATGATATTTAGGCAAAGCAAAAGGCATAGATTCGATTCTTGGTTCGATTACCCCTGGTAAAGGCGCCAGGAACGGTCGAACCTCGTACCGACGAGCGAATCCCGTCTCTCCATTTTTCCCGCAAACATTTTCAAAACGGCGGCGAGTTAAATTTCTAAATATTTTCAAATAAAGGTCAAGTGAAAACCCGCAAAAGAATTCCTCTCTCTTCTCTCTTCTCTCTTCGTTTTCTCTCTTTTTATTTTTCTCCATTCAAAAAGGAGGAAAATAGAGGTTAGAAAAAGAAAAGAGAAGGAACAGAGAGAAACCACAAGAGAGGAAAAATTTTGCGATGATCACATTGAGTCACCGTGAATTTTTTTTGACAACCTTAGAACACATATATGCGTGATTGAATCAATATAAATTTTTTTTTACAGCCTTAGACCACATGTTTGCATGATTGAATCACTATAAAATGTTTTTGACAGCCTATGAACCCATATATGCATGATTGAATCACTATGAAATATTGTTGACATCCTTAGAATACATATATGCATGATTCCGTCACTATGATTTTTTTTTTACTGCCTTAGAACATATATAGGCATGATTGAATCACTCTAAAGTTTTTTTGACAGCCTTATAACACATATATGCATTATTGAATCATTATGAAATCTTATTGACTGCCTTAGAACACATACCTGCATGATTGAATCACTATGAAATATTTTGCACAACCTTAGATCATATATATGCATGATTCAGTCACTATTAAAACTTTTTTACAGCCTTAAAAGATATATATGCCTAATTGAACCACTATGAATTTTTTTTGACAGCCCTAGAACACATATATGTATGATTGAATCACTATAAATTTTTTTGAGAGTAGTAGAACTCATCTATGCATGATTGAATCACTATAAAATTTTCTTGACAGCCTTAGAACACATATATGCATATTTGAATCACTATGAAATATTATTGACTTCCATAGAACACATATATGCATGATTGAATCACTATGAAATATTTTTCACACCCTTAGTACACATATATGCCTGATTCAATCACTATGAAAAGTTTTTTACAGCCTTAGAACATATATATGCCTGATTGAATCACTATGAATTTCTTTTTGACAGCCTTAGAACACATATATGAATGATTGAATCACTAATTTTTTTTTTTGAGAGCTGTAAAACACATATATGCTTGATTGAATCACTATGAATTTTTTTTGACAGCCTTAGAACACATATAAGCATGATTCAATCACTATAATTTTTTTTTGAAATTATTTTCCAACATAAGAACACATATATGCATGATTAAATCACTATAATTTTTTTTAGGGCCTTAGAACACATATATGCAAGATTGAATCACTATAAATTTTTTTTGACTACGTTAGAACACATATCTGCATCATTGAATCGCTATGGTTTTTTTTTTACAGCCATAGAATATATATATGAATGATTGGATTGGATCACTATGGATTTTTTTTTCAGCCTTAGAACACATATATGCATGATTCAATCACCATGAATTTTTTTGGCCTGCCTTAGAACACATATATGCCTGATTGAATCACTACAAATTTTTTTTTAGAGCATTATTTTAAATATATGCATGATTAAATCACTATAAATTTTTTTTGACAACCTTAGAACACATATATGCCTTAATGAATCACTATGATTTTTTTTTGACAGCCTTAGAACTCATATATGCAAGATTAAATCCCTATGATTTTTTTTTAATAGCTTTATAACACATATACGCATGATTGAATTACGATAAAATTTTTTTGATAGCCTTAGAACACATATGCGCATAATTGAATGGTTATGAAATTTTTTTGCACCCATAGAACGCATATATGAATGATTGAGTCACTATGAAATTTATTTGACAATCATAGAACACATATATGCATGATTGAATCACTATAAGATTTTTTTGATAGCCTTAGGACACATATATGCGTGATTGAATAAATACAAAATTTTTTTGACAGCCTAAGAACACATATATACATGAATGAATCGCTACAAAATTTTTTTGACAGCCTTAGAACACATATAACCATGATTTAATCACTATTAATTTTTTTTGACAGCCTTAGAACATATATATGCATGATTCAATCACTATAAATTTTTTTTGACAGCCTCAGAACACATATGTGCATGATTAAATCACTATGAATTTTTATTGACAACCACATAACACATATATGCATTATTGAATCACTATGAGATTTTTTTGATAGACTTAGAACACATATATGCATGATTGAATCAATATAATTTTTTTTGACACCCTTAGAACACATTTATGTATGATTGAATCACTATGATTTTTTTTACAGCCTTAGAACACATATATGCATGATTGAAGCATTACGAATTTTTTATGACAACCTAGAACACGTATATGATTGATTGAATCACTATGAAATGTTTTTTACTACCATAGAACACATATATGCATGATTTAATCACTACGAGATTTTTTTGATAGCCTTAGAACACATATATGCATGATTGAATCTCTATAATTTTTTTTTTACTCCATTAGAACACATATATGCATGATTTAATCACTATAAATTTTTTTTGACAACCTTAGATACATAAATGTATGATTGAATCACTATGAAATAGTTGTGATAGTCGTAGAACACATATTTGAAGGATTCAGTCACCATAAATTTTTTTTGATAGCCTAAGAACACATATATGCATAATTGAATCACTATGGAATTTTTGTGACAGCCTTAGAACACATATATATTTATGATTGAATCACTATAAATTTTTTTTTATAGTCTTAGAACACATATATGAATTTTTTTTGACAACCATAGAACACATATATGCATGATTGAGTTACTATAAGATTTTTTTGACAGCCTTAGAACACATATATACATGATTGAATCAATAAAAATATTTTTTTACACCCTTAGAACACATATATGCAGGATTGAGTCACTATAATTTTTTTAGAGCATTAGAACACATATACGCAAGATTGAATCACTATAAATTTTTCTTGACAACCATAGAACACATATCTACATGATTGAATCACTATAAATTTTTTTAGACAGCCTTAGAGCATATATAAGCATGGTTGGATCACTATGAAATTTTTTTGCAGCCTTAGAACACATATATGCATCATTGAATTATTATAAAAATTTTTGGCAAGCCTTAGAACACATATATGCATGATTGAATCACTATAAATTTTTTTTTAGAGCATTAAAACACGTATATCTATGATACAATCACTATAAATTTTTGTTGACAACCTTAGAACACACATCTGCATGAATTTATCACTATGAATTTTTTTTGACAGTCGTCGAACACATTTATGCATGATTGAATCACTATGAAATTTTTTCGACAGCCTTAGAACACATATATGCATAATTGAATCACTATAAATTTTTTTGAGATCATTAGAATACATATATGCATGATTGAATCACTATAAAAAAAATTTGACAGCCTTAGAACATATATATGCATGATTGAATCACTAAAAAAAATTTTTGACAGCCATAGAACACATTTATGCGTGATTGAATCAAAATAATTTTTTTTTGACAGCCTTAGACCACAAATTTGCATGATTGAATCACTAAGAAATCTTTTTGACAGACTATGAGCACATATATGCATGATTGAATCACTATGAAATATTTTTCACAACCTTAGCAGTCATATATGCGTGATTCAATCACTATGATTTTTTTTTTACTGCCTTAGAACTCATATACACATGATTGAATCACTATGAAATTTTTTTGCTGCCTTAGAACACATGTATGCATGGTTGAATCACTATGAAATTTTTTTGCAGCCTTAGAACAAATGTATGCACGATTGAATCACTACAAATTTTTTTTAAGAGAATTAGAACACATATATGCATCATTGAATCACTATAAATTTTTTTTGACAGCGTTAGAACACATATCTGCATGATTGAATCACTATGAAATTTTTTTAACCGCCTTAGAACATATATATGCATGATTGGATCACTATGAAATTTTTTGGCCAGCTATAGAACACATATATCCTTGATTGAATCACTAAAAGTTTTTTTTAAGAGCATTAGAACACATATATGCATAATTGAATCACTATAATTTTTTTTTGACAACCTTAGAACACATATCTTGATGATTGAATTACTATGAAATTTTTTTGACAGCCTTAGAACAGATATATGCATGATTGAATCAATACAAATTATTTTTTAGAGCCTTAGAACACATGTATGCATCATTGAATCACTATAAAAAAATTCTGACAAACTTAGAACACATGCCTGCATGATTGAATCACTATGAATTTTTTTTGACAGCCTTAGAATACATATATGCATGATTGAATCACTATAAAAAAATTTTGATAGCCTTAGAACACATATATGCATGATTGAATCATTATGAATTTTTTTGACAGCCTTAGAACACATATATGCATGATTGAATCAATATGAATTTTTTTTGACAGCCTTAGACCACATATTTGCATGATTGAACAACTATGAAATCTTTTTAACCACCTATAAACACATATATTCATTATTGAATGACTATGAATTTTTTTTGACAACCATAGAATACATATATGCATGATTGAAACACTATGAGATTTTTTTGACAGCCGTAGAACACACACACATATATATATATATATATATATATATATATATATAATTAAATAAAGACAAATTTTTTTTGACTGCCTTAGAACACATATATGCAAGATTGAATCACTACAAAATTTTTTTTACAGCCTTAGAACACATATATGCATGCTTGAAGCTGTATGAAAATTTTTTGACATACTTAGAACACATATAAGCATGATTTAATCACTATGAATTTTTTTTGACGGGCTTATAACATAGATATGCAAGATTGAATCACTATGAATTATTTTTGAAAGCCTTAGAACATATATATGCATGATTGGATGACTATACATTTTTTTTCCAGCTTTAGAACACATATATGCATGATTGAATCAATATAATTTTTTTTTAAGAGCATTGGAACATATATATGCATCATTGAATTACTATAAAATTTTTTTGACAACCTTAGAACACAAATCTGCATGATTGAATCACTATGAAATGTTTTTGACAGCCTTAGAACACATATATGGATGATTGAATCACTATAAAAAAAATTTGACTGCCTTAGAACACGTATATGCATGATTGAATTCCTATAAAATTTTTTTTGACAGGCTTAGAACACATATATGTGTGATTGAATCAATATGAAATTTTTTTGCTAGCCTTTGACCACATATTTGCATGATTGAATCACTATGAAAGCTTTTTGACAGACTATGAAAACATATATGCATGATTGAATCACTGTGAATTTTTTTTGACAGCCATAGAACACATATATGCATGATTGAATCACTATGAAATCTTATTGACTACCTTAGAACACATATATGCAAGATTGAATCACTATGAAATATTTTTCACAACCTTAGAACATATATATGCATGATTGAATGACTATAAAATATTTTTGAGAACCTTACAACACATATATGCAAGATTGAATCAGTTCAAAAGTTTTTAGAGAGCCTTAGAACACATATATACATGATTGAATCACTATGAATTTTTTTTACAACCATAGAACACATATATGCATGATTAAATCACTATGAGATTTTTTTGATAGCCTTAGAACACATATATGCATGATTGAATCACTATGAATTCTTTTTGCAGCCTTAGAACACATATATGCATGATTGAATCACTATGAATTCTTTTTGCAGCCTTAGAACACATATATCCATTATTGAATCACTATAATTTTTTTTGGCCAGTCTTACAATCACATGATTGAGTCACTAAAAATTTTATTTGGCAGACTTTGAACACTTATATGCGTGCTTGAAGCACTATAAATTTTTTTTGACATCCTTAGAACATATATAAGCATGATTTAATCACTATGAAATTTTTTTGACAAACTTATAACACATATATGCATGATTGAATCACTATGAAATTTTTTTGACTGCCTTTGAACATATATATGGATGATTGGATCACTATGAATTTTTTTTTCAGCCTTATAACACATATAAGCATGATAGAATCACTATAAAGTTTTTTTGCCAGCCTTAGAACACATATATGCATCATTGAATCACTAATTTTTTTTTTAGAGCAATAGAACACATATATGCATGGTTGAATCACTATAAAAATTTTTTGATAGTCTTAGAACACATTTATGCATGATTGAATCAATATGATTTTTTTTTTGCAGCCTTAGACCACATATTTGCATGATTGAATAACTATGAAATCTTTTTGACAGCCTATGAACACATATATACATGATTGAATCACTATGAAATATTTTTCACAACCTTAGAACACATATATGCTTGATTCAATAACTACGAATTTGTTTTTACTGCCTTAGAACACATATATACATGATTGAATCACTATGAAATATTTTTCACAACCTTAGAACACATATGCAATATTCAATCACTTTGAAAACTTTTTTACAGCCTTAGAACATATATATGCCTGATTGAATCACTATGAATTTTTTTTGACAGCCTTAGAAAATATATATGCATGATTGAATCACTATAAAGTTTTTTTGAGAGAAGTAGAAGACATATTTGCATTATTGAATCACTATGATTTTTCTTTGATAGGCTTAGAACACATATAAGAATTATTGAATCACTATGAATTTTTTTTGATTGCCTTAGAACACATATATGGATGATTGAATCACTATGAAATCTTATTGACTGCCTTAGAACACAGATATGCATGATTGAATCACTATGAAATATTTTTCACAACCTTAGAACACAAATATGCATGATTCAATCACTATGAAATTTTTTTAAAGCCTTAGAACATGTATATGGTTGATTGAATCACTTTGAATTTTTTTTGACAGCCTTAGAACACATATATGCATGATTGAATCACTATGAATTTTTTTTGACAGCCTTAGAACATATATATGCATGACTTAATCACTATGAAATTATTTTGCAGCCTAAGAACACATATATGCATGATGCAATCACTATGATTTTTTTTATGACAGAACACATATATGCATGATTGAATCACTACAAATTTTTTTTTTGGTCATTAGAACACATATATGCAAGAATGAATTAGTATAAATGAATCACTATGATTTTTTTTGACTACCTTAGAAGACATATCTGCATGAATGAATCACTATGATTTTTTTTTACAGCCTTAGAATAAATATATGGATGATTGGATCACTATGGAATTTTTTTGCAGCCTTAGAACACATATATGCATGATTGAATCTCTATGAATTTTTTTGGCCCGCCTTAGAACATATATATGCATCATTGAGTCACTACAAAATTTTTTTTAGACCATTAGAACACATATATGCAAGATTAAATCACTATAATTTTTTTTTGACAACCTTAGAACACATATATGCCTGAATGAATCACTAAGAATTTTTTTTGACAGCCCAAGAACACATATATGCATGATTGAATCACTATAAATTTTTTTTGATAGCCTTAGAACACATATATGCATGATTGAATGGCTATGAAATTTTTTTGCAGCCTTAGAACACATATATGAAAGATTGAATCACTATGAATATTTTTTGACAGCCTTAGAACACATATATGCATGATTGAATCACTATGAAATCTTATTGACTGCCTTAGAACACATATATGCATGATTGAATCACTATGAAATCTTATTGACTGCCTTAGAACACATATATGCATGATTGAATCACTATGAAATATTTTTCACAACCTTAGAACACATATATGCATGATTCAATCACTATGGAAATTTTTTACAGGCTTAGAACATATATATGGCTGATTGAATCACTTTGAATTTTTTTTGACAGCCTTATAACACATATATATGATTGAATCTCTATAGTTTTTTTTTTTAGAGCAGTAGAACACATATATGCTTGATTGAATCACTATCATTTTTTTTTGACAGCCTTAGAACACATATAAGAATGATTAAATCACTATGAAATTTTTTGACAGCCATAGAACACATATATGCATGAATGAATCACTATAATTTTTTTTTGACAGCCTTATAACACATATATGCGTGATTGAATCACTACAATTTTTTTTTGAGGTCATTAGAACACATATATGCAAGATTGAATTACTATAAATGTTTTTTGACTACCTTAGAATACATATCCGCATGATTGAATCGCTATGATTTTTTTTGACAGCCTTAGAATATATATATGCATGATTGGATCACTATGGAATTTTTTTGTAGCCTTAGAACACATATATGCATGATTGAATCACTATGAAATTTTTTGGCCCGCCTTGGAACACATATATGCATGATTGAATCACTACAAATTTTTTTAGAGAGCATTAGAACACATATATGCAAGATTAAATCACTATAAAAAAAATTTGACAAACTTAGAACACATATATGCCTGAATGAGTAAATATGATTTTTTTTTACAGCCTTAGAACTTATATATGCATGATTGAATCACTATAAAAAAATTTTGGCAGCCTTAGGACACATATATGCTTGATTGAATCACTATAAAACTTTTTTGATAGCCTTAGAACCCATATCAATGATTGAATGGCTATAAAATTTTTTTGCAGCCTTAGAACACATATATGAATGATTGAATCACTATGAAATTTTTTTGACAATCGTAAAACACATATACGCATGATTGAATCACTATGAGATTTTTTTTATAGCCTTTTGACACATGTATATATGATTGAATAAATACAATTTTTTTTTGATAGCCATAGAACATATATATGCAAGATTAAATCACTACAATTTTTATAGTCTTAGAATACATATATGCATGATTGATTCGCTATAAAAAAATTTTGAGAGCCTTCGAACACATATAAGCTTGTTTTAATCACTATGAAATTTTTTGATAGCCTTAGAACATATATATGCATGATTGAATCACTATGAAATTTATTTGACGGCCTTAGAACACATATATGCATGATTGTATCACTATGATTTTTTTTGACAACCATAGAAAACATATATGCATGATTGAATCACTATGAGATTTTTTTGATAACCTTAACACATATATGCATGATTGAATCAATACAAAAGTTTTTGACAGCCCTAGAACACATATATGCATGATTGAATCACTATGAAATATTTTTCACAACCATAGAACACATATATGCATGATTCAATCTCTATGAATTTTTTTTTACAGCCTTAGAACACATATATGCATGATTGAATCACTTGGAAATTTTTTTCACAGCCTTAGAACACATATATGCATGATTGAATCACTATGAAATCTTATTGACTGCCTTTGAACACATATACGCAGGATTGAATCACTATGAAATATTTTTCACAACCTTAGAACACATATGTGCATGATTCAATCACTATGAAAACTTTTTTACAGCCTTAGAACATATATATGCCTGATTGAATCACTATGAATTTTTTTTGACATCCTTAGAACACACATATGCATGATTGAATCACTATAATATTTTTTTTAGAGCAGTACAACACATATATGCATGATCGAATCACTGTGAATTTTTTTTTACAGCCTTAGAACTCATATATACATGATTGAATCACTATGAATTTTTTTTGACAACCATAGAACACATATATGTATATTTGAATCACTATGAGATTTTTTTGACAGCCTTAGAACACATATATGCATGATTGAATCAATATAATTTTTTCTATGATTAAATCACTATGATTTTTTTTTTTATAGCCTTAGAACACCTATATGCGTGATTGAATCACTATAAATATTTTTTGACAGCCTTAGAATACATATATGCATGATTGAATCACTATGAATTTTTTTTGACAACCTTAGAACACATATATGTGTGATTGAATCAGTATGAAATTTTTTGATAGCCTTAGACCACATATTTTCATGATTGAATCACTAAGAAATCTTTTCGACAGCCTATGAACACATATATGCATGAATGAATCAATATTTATAACAACCTTAGAACACATATATGCATGATTCAATCACTATGATTTTTTTTTTATTGCCTTAGAACACATATATGCATGATTGAATCACTATGAATTTCTTTTGACAGCCTTAGAACACAAATATTCATGATTAAATCTTTAAGAAATCTTATTGACTGCCTTAGAACACATATAAGCATGATTGAATCACTATGAAATATTTTTGATAACCTTAGAACATATATATGCATGATTCAATCACTATGAAAACTTTTTTACAGCCTTAGAACATATATATGAATGATTGAATCACAACAAAAATTTTTGAGAGCATTAGAACACATATATAAATGATTGAATCACTACAATTTTTTTGTGACAAGCTTAGAATACATATCTGCAAGACCGAATCACTATTTTTTTTTTGAGAGCTTTAGATCGCATATATGCATGATTAAGTCACTATAAATTTTTTTTGACAACATTAGAACACATATATGCATGATTGAATCACTATACCAATTTCTAGACAGCCTTAGAGCACATATATGCATTATTGAATCACAATAAAATTTTGTTGAGCCGTAGAACATATATATGTGTATTGATTCACTATAACATTTTTTTGACAACCTTAGAACATATATATGCATGATTGAATCACTATGAATTTTTTTTGACACCCTTAGAACACATATATGCATCATGGAATCGCTATGAAATTTTTTTGATAGCCTTAGATTATACATATGCATGATTGAATCACTATGAATTTTTTATGACAACCTTAGAACACATATATGCTTGACTGAATCACTATAAATATTTTTTGATAGCCTTAGAACACATATCTGCCTGATTTATTCACTAAGAAATCTTTTTGATAGCCTTAGAATACATATATGCATGATTGAATAACTCTGAATTTTTTTTTACTGCCTTAGAACACATATATGTAAGATTGAATCACTATGAAATTTTTCTGACATCTTGGAACACATATATGCATGATTGAGTCACTTTGAATTTTTTTTTACAACCTTAGAACACATAAATGCATGATCGAATCACTATGAAATTTTTTTGACAGCCTTAGAACACTTATATGCTTGATTGAATCACTATGATTTTTTTTTTACAGCCTTAGAACACATATATGCATAGTTGAATCACTATGATATTTTTTTACAGGCTTAGAACACATATATGCAAGATTGAATCACTATGGATTTTTTTTTGCAGCCTTAGAACACATATATGCATGATTGAATCACTATAAAAAAGTTTGGAATCACTTTGAACTTTTTTTTACTACCTTAGAACACATATATGCATGATTCAATCCCTATATATATTTTTTTTAAAACATAGAACACATATATGCATGATTGAGTCACTATGAATTTTTTTTTACAGCCATAGAACACATATATGCATGATTAAATCACTATGAATATTTTTTGACAGATATAAAACACATATATTCACGATTGAGTCACTATGAAATTTTTTTGACACCATTAGAACACATATATGCATGATTGAATCACTATGAAATTTTTTTGACATCCTTAGAACATATATATACATGATTGAGTCACAATGAATTTTTTTTCACCACATTAGAACGTATATGTGCGTGATTGAATCACTTTAAAAAAATTTTGATAGCCTTAGAACACATATCTGCCAGATTGATTTACTATGAATTTTTTTTGACAGACTTGGACCACATATATGCTTGATTGAAACACTATAAATTTTTTTTGATAGCCTTAGAACACATATATGCATGATTGAGTCACTCTAATTTTTTTTATAGCGTTATAAAATATATATGTATGATTAAATCACTATTAAATTTGTTTAACGACATTAGAACACATATATGCTTGATTGAATCACTATAAATTTTTTTTTAGAGTCTCAGAACACATATCTGCATGTTTGAATCACTATAATTTTTTTTTGACAGCCTTAGAACACATATATGCATTATTGAATCATATCGAATTTTTTGACAGTCTTAGAACACATACCTGCCTGATTAATTCTCTTTGAATTTTTTTGGACAGCCTTCGGATACATATATGCATGATTGAATCACTATGAAATATCTTTTACCAAGATTGAATCACTATGAATTTTGATTTGCAGCCTTAGAACACATATATGCATGATTAAATCCATGTGAATTTTGTTTGACTGCCTTAGAACACATATATTCACGATTGAATCACTATAAAAAACTTTTGACAGCCTTAGAACACATATATGCATGTTTGAATCACTATGAACTTTTTTTGACTACCTTAGGATACATATATGCATGATTGAATCACTATGATTTTTTTTAACTACCTTAGAACACATACATGCATGATTAAATCACTATGAAATGTTTTTACAGCCTTAGAACACATATCTGCATGATTGAATCACTATGATTTTTTTTTTCACAACCCTAGAACATACATATGCATGATTGATTCACTATGAAATTTTTGTGGCAGCCTTAGAACACATATATGCTTGATTAAATCTCTAAGAATTTTTTTTGATAGCCTTAGAACACATATATACATGATTGAATCACTATGAAATTTTTTTTGACAATCGTAGAAGAAATATGTGCATTATTGAATCACTATAAAAGTTTTTTTAAAACCTTAGGACAAATATATGCATGATTGAATCACTATGAAATTTTTTTGACAGCCTTAGAACATATATATGCAAGATTGAATCTCTATGAATTTTTTTTGACTTCCTTAGAACATATATATGCACGATTGAATGACTATAAATTTTTTTTGACAGCCTTAGAACACATATCTCCAAGATTAAATCACTATGAAATTTATTTGACAGCCTTAGAACACATATATGCATGATTGAATCACTATGAAATTTTTTTGACAGCTCTAGAACACATAAATGCTTGATTGAATAACTATGATTTTTTTTTGACAATCGTAGAACAAATATTTGCATTATTGAATCACTATCAAATTTTTTAACAACCTTAGGACACATATGTCTGATTGAATCACTATGATTTTTTTTGACAGCCTTAGTACATATATCTTCATGATTGAATCACTATAAATTTTTTTGACAGACTTAGAACACATATATGCTTGATTGAGTCACTATGAAATGTTTTTGACAGCCTTAGAACATATACATTCATGATTGAATCACTATGAATTTTTTTTGAAAGGCTTCGAACACATATTTGCATGATTGAATCACTATGAAATTTTTTTGAACCCATTAGAACACATATATGCATGATTGAATCACTAAGAAATTTTGTTCACATACTTGAAACACATATATGCTTGATTGAGTCACTATGAATTTTTTTTTGACAGTATTAGAACATATACATGAATGATTGAATCACTATGAAATTTTTTTGACAAGCTTAGAACACATATATGCATGATTGAATTACTATAAAAAATTTGTGACAGCATTAGAACACATATATGCATGATTGAATCACTATGAATTTTTTTTGACAGCCTTAGAACACAAATATGCATGATTGAATCACTATGAGATTTTTTGACAATCGTAGAACAAATATATGCATTTTAAAATCACTATGAATTTTTTTTTAACAACCTTAGGACACATATATGCATGATTGAATCATTGTGATTTTTTTTTACTGCCTTAGAACGCATATATGCTTCATTGAATCACTATCAACTTTTTTTGACTTCGTTAGAACACATATCTCCCTGATAGAATCATTATGAAATTTTTTGACATACTTAGAACACATATATGCATGATTGAGTCACTATCAATTTTTTTTTACAGTATTAGAACATATAGATGCATAATTGAAGCAATATGAATTTTTTTTTACAGCATTAGAAGACATATATGCATGATTAAATAACTATGAAATGTTTTTGACAGCCCTAGAATACAAATATGCATGATTGAATCTCTGTGAAATTTTTTTGACAATCGTTGAACAGATATATGCATTATTGAATCACTATGATTTTTTTTTAATAACCCAAGGACACATATATGCATGATTGTTTCACTAAGAAATTTTTTTGACAGCCTTAGAACAAATATATGCATGATTGAATCACTATAATTTTTTTTTGACAATCATAGAACATATATATGCATTATTGAATCACTACAAATTTTTTTTAACATCCTTAGGACACATATGTGCATGATTGAACCACTATGAAATTTTTTTGACAGCCCTAGAACATATATATGCATGATTGAATCACTTTGACATTTTTTTTTGACAGCCTTAGAATGCATATATGCATGATTGAATCACTATGAATTTTTTTTGACAATCGTAGAATAGATTTATGCATTATTAAATCACTATGATTTTTTTTTTGACAACCTTAGGACACATATATGCATGATTGTTTCACAATGAATTTTTTTTGACAGCCTTAGAACACAAATAACTCCGCCTGTGTATAACTGTTTAGTTATACACTGCCGGTCCCAAGCCCAGATAAAGGAGGAGGGTTGCGGTAGGCCTGTGACAGCCAGCATAAAAACTTAGTCATACCCTATGAAAATGAACCAATATGAGAATTTCGTTGGGGCGTTCCCTACTGAGCGACGCGCTGTACTCTCTAGGCCCGGAGGCAGTGATAAATGGGCAAGGGTTGCTAGGTCGTCGCCCAGAAGCGACGCGTCACACCGGCGCCCGGGTGTGGTGTCAAATAGGCAAGGGTTCCCTCACTTTGTTGGACGGGTGGGGGTAAAGAAATTAGTCCAAGATCATAAAATTAGGTTAGCCACTTGGAACATAGGGTCTTTAACTGGTAAGTTGGTAGAGTTAGTATATGTTATGTGTAGGAGAAAGATTGATATTTTATGTCTACAAGAGACCAAATGGGTAGGTGAGAAAGCAAAAGTGATAGAACCTTGGGGATATAAGATTTGGTATACAAGAATAAATAGGAATAGGAATGGAGTAGGGATTGTTATGAGTCAGTTTATAGATAATGTAGTTGAGGTCCGTAGGAAGGGTGATAGAATTTTACTTATTAAATTAGTATTAGGTACGGATATTATTAATATTATTAGTGTTTATGCACCTCAAGTAGGTTTAGATGATTCCATTAAGCATCAATTTTGGGAAGATTTAGATGGAGTAGTACAAGGGATATCTTATGGAGAAAAGATTTTCATCGGCGGTGACCTTAATGGACATGTAGGCATTAGTAGGGATGGATTTGAGAGTATCCATGGAGGCTATGGTATAGGAGAAAGAAATGAAAGTGGAGAAAGGATTTTAGATTTTTGTTTGTCCTATGATATGATCTTAGCAAACACTTGGTTTAGGAAGAGGGAGTCTCACCTAGTAACATTTAAAAGTGGGGTTAATACGAGTCAGATAGATTTTTTCCTACTTAGAAAGAGAGATAGGGGTTGTTGCATCGATTGTAAGGTTATACCGGGAGAAAGTGTAGCTACACAACATAGAGTCTTAATTTTAGATATTAGAATTAGACAATGCCGCACAAGGGATAGACATAGGATAGATCCTAGAATTAAGTGGTGGGCACTGAAAGGAGCTAAACAAGGAATGTTTGTAGAGCAGGTAGTTAAGGAAGTTGATTGGTGTCGCGAGGAGGATTCAGAATCAATGTGGAATAAGATAGCGGGTGGCATGAGAAAAGTGGCTAAGGAGGTATTGGGTGAGTCTAAAGGCAGTGTACCACTAGGTAAGGATACATCATGGTGGAACGAGGATGTCAAATTAGATATTAAGGTTAAAAGAGAGTGTTATAGAAATCTAAGTAAGAGTCGTGATAATGAGAATTTGGAGAAGTATATGATAGCAAAGAAGGAAGCTAAAAAGGTAGTTCGAAACGCATAGGCTAAGGTATATAAGGAGGTTTATGACAAGTTGGATACCAAAGAAGGCGAGAAGGATATTTATAGGCTTGCAAAGATGAGAGATAGGAAATCGAGGGATTTGGGTATGGTTAGATGTATCAAAGATGAAACGCAAAGGGTTTTAGTCAAAGATGAGGAGATTAAGGAGAGATGGAAAGATTATTTTGATAAGCTATTTAATGATAGTCATGCTCAAGATCTTGGAGACTTCTCCATTCCTTTTCATGAGATAAATCATGACTTTATGCGCAAGATTCAAAAGAAAGAAATTCCAGAGGCTTTGAAGAAAATAAAATCAAGAAGGGCAGTTGGCTCAGATGGTATACCTATCGAGGCTTGGAAATGCTTGGGAGAGAAAGGTTTAGAATGGTTGACAAATCTTTTTAACTTGATTTGGCGAACAAATAAGATGCCTAATGAGTGGAGGAAGAGTACTTTGGTGCCTTTATATAAGAATAAGGGTGATATACAAGATTGCACAAACTATCGTGGTATAAAACTCATGAGTCATACTATGAAACTTTGGGAGAGGGTGATTGAGTCTAGGTTGAGGAAGGTTGTCATGATATCGGAGAATCAATTTGGTTTTATGCCTAGAAGATCAACTATGGAAGCTATACATCTTCTTATTCAACTTATTGAAAGATATAGAGAGAGGAACAAAGATTTGCATATGGTTTTTATTGATTTAGAGAAGGCATACGATAGAGTACCTAGGGACGTTCTCTGGTGGACAATGATGAAGAAAGGTGTTTCTCTCAAGTACATTAGTATAATTAAAGATATGTATGAAGAAGCAGTAACCAATGTCCGCACTTGTGGAGGGGTGACAACCAATTTTTTGATAACGGTTGGGTTACATCAAGGATCTGCTTTAAGCCCTTTTCTATTTGCGATAGTGATGGATGAGCTTACGAGATCAATTCAAGAAAATGTACCGTGGTGTATGTTGTTTGCTGATGATATTGTTTTGATTGATGAGTCTAGAGCTGGGGTTAATGCTAAGTTAGAATTATGGAGACAGACATTGGAAGCTAGAGGTTTTAAGTTGAGTAAGAGTAAGACTGAATATATGGAATGTCGGTTTACTAAGCAACGAAGTAGTGATGGGAGTGTAGTGAAGCTTGGTGAGCAAGAAATACCGGTGAATGATTATTTCAAATATTTGGGATCCATCATTCAAAAGTATGGAGAAATTGATGGAGATGTAAATCATAGGATAAAGGTTGGGTGGATGAAATGGAAAAGTGCAACTGGAGTGTTGTGCGATCGTAGAATGCCATTGCGGTTGAAGGGAAATTTTTATAGGACGACTATTAGGCCCGCTTTATTATATGGTACGGAATGTTGGGCTGCCAAGAGACATCATATTCAAAAAATGAGTGTAGCTGAGATGCGGATGCTTAGGTGGATGTGTGGAAATACAATAAAAGATAAGATTCGGAACGAGGAGATACGTAAGAAGGTAGGTGTTGCACCCATCGAAAATAAGATGCGAGAGAATCGTTTACGGTGGTTTGGACATATTCGGCGAAGGCCTAATGATGCTCCAGTTAGAAGGTTGGAGAAATGGGAAAATATATTAGTTAAAAGAGGTCGGGGTAGGCCTATGAAGACTTGGATGGAGATGATAGGAAAGGATATGAATGCTTTGAACCTCACCGAGGACATGGCATTGGATAGAAATGATTGGAGGAAAAGGATTCATGTGGAAGACCCAAAATGAATTTCTTTTTTTGGTTCATATCGCTGACCCCAATTGTTTTGGGATGAAGGCGTAGTTGTTGTTGTTGTTGTTTGTTGTAGCCTTAGAACACAAATATGCATGGTTGAATCACTATAAATTATTTTTGACAAACGTAGAACAAATATATGCATTATTGAATCACTACGAATTTTTTTTAACATTCTTAGGACACATATGTGCATGATTGAGTCATTGTAAAAAAAGTTTGACAGCCTTAGAACACATATATGCAAGCTAGAATCATTGTAAAAAGAATTTGACAGCCTTAGAACAAATATGTGCAAGATTGAATATCTATAAAAAATTTTGAAAGCATTAGAACAAATATATGCAAGACTAAGTCACTATAATTTTTTTTGACAACCTTAGAACACCTATCTGCAAGATTGAATCACTTTGAAAAAATTTTAATAGCCTTAAAGTGCATATATGCAATGTTTGAATCATTATGATTTTTTTTTGACAGCCTTAGAACACATATATGCATGATTGAATCATTATGATTTTTTTTGATAGCCTTAGAACACATATATGCATGATTGAATCACAATGAAATTTTTTTGATAGCCTTACAATATATATGTGCAAGATTGAATCACTGTGAAATTTTTTTTACAGCCTTAGAATATATACATGCATGATTGAATCACTACGATTTTTTTTTGGCAACCGTAGAACAGATATATGCATTATTGCGTCACTATGAACTTTTTTTTAACAACCTTAGGACACATATATGCGTGATTGAATCACAATGATTTTTTTTTGACAAACTTACAACATATATATGCAAGATTGAATCACTATGAAAGTTTTTTTGCTGCCTTAGAACATATAAATGCATGATTGAATCACTATGAAATTTTTTTGATAGGCTTAGAACACATATATGTATGATTGAATCACTATGAAATTTTTTCGACAGCCTTAGAACACATATGTGCATGATTGAATCCCTATGAATTTTTTTTTGACAGCCTTAGAACATATACATGCATGATTGAATCACTGCGGAATTTTTTGGACAGGCTTAGAACACATATATGTATGATTTAATCACTATGAAATTTTTTTGACAGCCTTAGAACGCATATATGCATGAATGAATCACTATGATAGTTTTTTGACAGCCTTAGAACACATATATGCAAGATTGAATCACTATAAAAAAAATTTGACAGCATTACAACATATATATGCTTGATTGAATCACTCAATTTTTTTTGACCGCCTTAGAACACATATATGCATGATTGAATCACTATGAAGTTTTTTTGACAGCCTTAGAACAGATATATGAATTATTGAATCGCTATGAAATTTTTTTGATAACCTTAGGACACATATATGCATGATTGAATCACAATGAAATTTTTTTGACAGCCATACTACATATATATGCAAGATTGAATCACTAAATTTTTTTTTTGACAGCCTTAGAACATATAAATGCATGAATGAATCACTATGAATTTTTTTTGACAGCCATACTACAAATATTTGCATGGTTGAATGAATATGATTTTTTTTTAAACGGCCTTAGAACACATATTTGCATGATTGAATCACTATGAAAGTTTTTGACAGCCTTAGAACACATATATGCAAGGTTGAATCACTAAAAAAAAAAATTAACAGCATTACAACACATATATGCATGATTGAATGACTATAAATTTTTTTTTGACAGCCTTAGAACACATATATGCATGATGGAATCACTATCAATTTTTTTCGACAATTGTACAATAGATATTTGCATTGTTAAATCACTATGAATTTGTTTTAACAACCTTAGGACACATATAAGGATGATTGAATCACCATGAATTTTTTTCGACAGCCTTGGAGCATATATATGCAAGATTGAATCACTAGAAAATGTTTTTGACTTCCTTGGAAAATATATATTCATGATTAAATCACTATGAAATTTTTTTGATAGCCTTAGAACACATATATGCATTATTGAATCACTATGAAATTTTTTTGACATCCTTTGAACACATATATGCTAGATTGAATCACTATGAAATTTATTTGACAGCCTAAGAACGCATATATGCTTGATTGAAACACTGTAAAAATTTTTTTACAACCTTAGAACACATATATGCATGATTGGATATCTATAAAATTTTTTTGATAGCATTAGAACACATATATGCACGATTGTATCACTATAAATTTTTTTTGACAACCTTAGAACATATATCTGCATGATTGAATCACTTTAAAAAAAATTTAACAGCCTTAGAACACATATATGCATGCATGAATCACTATGAAATTTTTTTGTCACCTTAGAACACATATATGCATGACTGAATCACTATGAATTTTTTTTTAACAGCCTTAGAACACATAAATGCAGGATTGAATCGTTACAAAAATTTTTAGACAGCATTAGAACACATATATGCATGATAGATTTACTTTGAAATTTTTTTACAGACTTAGAAGGCATATATGCCTGATCGAATCCCTATGAATTTTTTTTAGAACCATAGAACAAATACATGCATTATTGAATCGCTATGAATTTTTTTTGACAAACTTAGGACACATATATACAAAATTGAATCACTATAAATTTTTTTTGATAGCCTTAGAACATATATATGCAAGATTTAATCACTATGAAATCTTTTTGACAACCTTACAACATATATATGCCTGATTGAATCACTATTAATTTTTTTTGACGGTTTTAGAACACATATATGCATTATTGAATCACTATGAATTTTTTTTGACAGCCTATGAAAACATATATGCAAGATTGAATCACTATGAATTTTTTTTGACAGCCTTAGAACACATATATGCATGATTCAATCACTATGAAATTTTTTTGACAGCCTTGGAACACATATATCCATGATTGAATCACTATAAACATTTTTTTTACAGCCTTAGAACAGATATATGCATGATTGAATCTCTATAAAAATTATTGGAAAACCTTATTACACAGATCTGCATGATTGGATGATTAAATCACTACAAAATTTCTTTGACAACCTTATAACACATATATGGTAGATTGAATCACTATAAATTTTTTTTTACAGTGTTAGAACACATAAATGCATGATTGAATCACTATGATTTTTTTTCACAACCGTAGAACATATATATGCATGATTGAATCACTATGAATTTTTTTTTAACAACCTTAGGACACATATATACACGATTGAATCACTATGAATTTTTTTTGACAGCCTTAGAACATATATATGCATCATTGAATCACAATGAATTTTTTATGACAGGCTTAGAACACATATATGCATGATTGAATCACTATGAAATTTTTTTTGACAATCGTAGAACAGATATATGCATTATTGAATCACTATGAAAGTTTTTTTAAAACCTTAGGACAAATTTATGCATGATTGAATCACTATGAAATTTTTTGACAACCTTAGAACATATATATGCAAGATTGAATCACTACGAAATTTTTTTGACTACCTTGGAACATATATATGCAAAATTGAATGACTATAATTTTTTTTTGACAGCCTTATACCAGATATATGCAAGTTTGAATCACTATGATTTTTTTTTACAGCCTTAGAACACATATATCCATGATTGAAATACTGTAAATTTTGACAGCCTTATAACACATATATGCATGATTGAATATCTTTAATTTTTTTTTGACAGCATTAGAATACATATATGCACGATTGAATCACTTTAAAAAAAAATTGACAACCTTAGAGCATATATCAGCATGATTGAATCACTTTAAAACTTTTTTAACAGCCTTAAAACACATATATGCAAGACCGAATCACTATAAATTTTTTTGATAGCCTTAGAAGAAATATATGCATGATTGAATCACTATGAAATTTTTTTGACAGCCCCAGAACACATATTTACATGATTGAATCACTATGAAAATTTTTTGGCAACCGTAGAATAGATATATGCATTATTGAATCTCTATGAAATTTTTTGAACAACCTTAAGACACATATATGCATGATTGAATCATAATGAAATTTTTTTGACAGCCTTACAACATATATACGCAATATTAAATCACTATGAATTTTTTTTTACTGCCTTAGAACATATACATGCATGAATGAATCACTACGAAATTTTTTTGACTTGCTTTGACCACATTTATATATGATTGAATCACAATGAATTTTTTTTGACAGCCTTAGAACACATATATGCATGATTGAATCAATATGAATTATTTTTGACATCATTAGAACACATATATGCATGATTGAAATAGTGTAATTTTTTTGACTTGCTTTGACCACATTTATATATGATTGAATCACAATGAATTTTTTTTGACAGCCTTAGAACACATATATGCATGATTGAATCAATATGAATTATTTTTGACATCATTAGAACACATATATGCATGATTGAAATAGTGTAATTTTTTTTTGACAAACTTAGAACATATATTTGCATGATTGAATCACTATGAAATTCTTTTGACAGCCTTAGAACACATATATGCATGATTGAGACACTATGAAATTTTTTTTATATCCTTAGAACACATTTATGCATGATTTAATCTCTATGAAATTTTTTTGACAGCCTTAGAACACATATATACATGATTGAATCACTAAAAAATTTTTTTTGACAGCATTATAACATATATATGCATGATTGAATCACTATAAGAAAATTTTGACAGCCTTAAAACACATATCTTCATGATTAAATCTATATGAATTTTTTTTGACAGCCTTAGCACACATATATTCATGATTGAATCACTAAGAAAGTTTTGACAGTCTTAGAAGACATATATGCATGTTTGAATCACTATGAAGCTTTTTGACTACCTAAGAACACATATGTGCATGATTGAATCACTATGAAATTTTTTTGACAACCTTAGAACACAGATATGCATGATTGAATCACTATGAAATTTGTTTATTGCCTTAGAACACATATATGCATGATTGAATCACTATGATTTTTTTTTTAAAGCATTAGAAAACATATATGCATGATTGAATCACTATATAGTTTTTTTGACACCCTTAGAACACATATATGCATGATTGAATCACTATGATTTTTTTTCGATTGCCTTAAAACACATATACGCATGATTGAATCTCTATAAAAAAAATTGACATCACTAGGACACATATATGCATGATTGAATCACTATAATTTTTTTTGAAAACCTTAGAACACATATTTGCATGATTGAATCACTAAGAAATTTCTTTGACAACCTTAGAACACATATATGCATGATTGAATCACTATGAAATTTTTTTTACCGCCTTATAACACATATGTGCATGATTGAATCACTATGAAATTTTTTGACAGCCTTAGAACACTTATAAGCATTGATTGAATCACTTTGAAATTTTTGTGACTGGCATAGAACACATATATACATGATTGAATCAGTATGATATTTTTTTAACAGCCACAAAACACATATATGCATGATTGAGTCGCTATGAAATTTTTTTGATAGCCTTAGAATACACATATGCAAGATTGAATCACAATGAAATTTTTTTGACATCCTTAGAACAAATATTTACATGATTGAGTCACTATGATTTTTTTTTGACATCATTAGAACACATATATGCATGATTAAATCACTATAAATTTTTTTTGACAGCCTTAGAGCACATATCTGCCAGATTGATTCACTATAAATTTGTTTTGACAGCCTTAGGATACATATATGTATGATTAAATCACTAATAAATTACTTTTATAGCCTTAGAACATATATATGCAAGATTGAGTCTCTATGAATTTTTTTTGACAGCCTTA
Organism: Nuphar pumila; assembly: GCF_984573655.1. Classification (NCBI taxonomy): domain Eukaryota; kingdom Viridiplantae; phylum Streptophyta; class Magnoliopsida; order Nymphaeales; family Nymphaeaceae; genus Nuphar; species Nuphar pumila. Next base: position 101,378,900 of record NC_143249.1, read on the forward strand.
GAATATATACATGCATGATTGAAAAACTATAAAAAAAAATTTGACAGTCTTAGAAGCTATATACGCATGTTTGAAACACTATGAATTTTTTTTTACTACCTTTGGACACATACATGCATCATTAAATCACTATGAATTTTTTTTGATAGCCTTAGAACGCATAAATGCATGATTGAATCACTATGAACTTTTTTTGACAGCCTTAGAAGACGTATATGCATGATTGAATCAGTATGAATCTTTTTTTACAGCCTTAGAACACATATATGCATGATTGAATCACTACGAATTTTTTTTGATAGCCATAGAACTCATATATGCATGATTGTATCACTATGAAATTTCTTTGACAGCCTTAGAAGACATATATGCATGATTGAAACACTATGAAATTCTTTTGACAACCTTAGAACACATATATGCATTAATTAATCACTATGAATTTTTTTTAGAGCCTTTGAACATATATATGCATGATTGAATCACTTTAAAAAAAAAATTAACAGCCTTAGAACACATATATGCATGATTGAATCACTATGAAAATTGTTTGAGACTTAGAACATATATATGCATGATTAAATCTCTATAAAATTTTTTTGACATCATTAAAACACATATATGCATGATTGAATCTCTGTAAAAATTTTGGAAAACCTTATAACACAAATCCGCATGATTGAATCACTATAAAATTTTTTTAACAGCCTTAGAACACTTGTATGGAAGTTTGAATCACTATAAAAAAAATTTGACAGCCTTAGAATACATATATGCATGAATGAATCACTATAAATTTTTTGTGATAGCGTTAGAACACATATATGCATGATTGAATCACTATGAAATTTTTCTGACAGTCTTAGAACACATAAATGAATGATTGAATCACTATAAAAAAAATTTGACAACCGTAGAACAGATATATGCATGATTGAATCACTATAAATTTTTTTTAACAACCTTAGGACACATATATACATGATTGAATCACTATGAATTTTTTTTTACTACCTTAGAACATACATATGTATGATTCAATCACTATGAAATTTTTTTGGCAGCCTTTGAATAAATATATTCATGATTGAATCACTATGATTTTTTTTTACAGCCTTAGAACACATATATGCATGATTGAATCCCTATGAAATTTTTTTGACATCATTAGAACACATATATGCATGATTGACATCATTACAAACTTAGAACATATATCTACATGATTGAATCACTATGAAATTTTATTGACAGTCATAGAAAACATATATGCTTGATTGAGTCACTATGATTTTTTTTTGACAGTCTTAGAACACATATATGCATGATTGAGACACTGTGAATTTTTTTTATAGCCTTAGAACACATTTATGCATGATTTAATCTCTATGAATTTTTTTTGACAGCCTTAGAACACATATATACATGATTGAATCACTAAAAAATTTTTTTTGATAGCATTATAACATATATATGCATGATTGAATCACTATAAGAAAATTTTGACAGCCTTAAAACACATATATGCTTGATTAAATCTATGTGAAATTTTTTTGACAGCCTTAGCACACATATATTCATGATTGAATCACTAAGAAAGTTTTGATAGTCTTAGAATACATATATGCATGTTTGAATCACTATGAATTTTTTTGACTACCTAAGAACACATATGTGCATGATTGAATCACTATGAAATTTTTTTGACAACCTTGGAACACAAATATGCATGATTGAATCACTATGAAATTTTTTTATTGCCTTGGAACACATATATGCATGATTAGATCACTATGAAAATTGTTTGAGACTTAGAACACATATATGCATGATTAAATCTCTATAAAAAATTTTTGACATCATTAAAACACATATATGCACGATTGAATCTCTATAAAATTTTTGGAAAACCTTATAACACATATCCGCATGATTGAATCACTATAATTTTTTTTTAACAGCCTTAGAACACTTGTATGGATGTTTGAATTACTATAAAGAAATTTTGACAGCCTTAGAATACATATATGCATGAATGAATCACTATAAATTTTTTGTGATAGCGTTAAAACACGTATATGCATGATTGAATCACTATGAAATTTTTCTGACAGTCTTAGAACACATAAATGAATGATTGAATCACTATAAAAAAATTTTGACAACTGTAGAATAGATATATGCATGATTGAATCACTATGAATTTTTTTTAACAACCTTAGGACACATATATACATGATTGAATCACTATGAAAATTTTTTGACTGCCTTTGAACATACATATGTACGATTCAATCACTATGAATTTTTTTTGACAGCCTTTGAATAAATATATTCATGATTGAATCACTATGATTTTTTTTTGACAGCCTTAGAACACATATATGCATGATTGAATCCCTATGAAATTTTTTTGACATCATTAGAACACATATATGCATGATTGACATCATTACAAACTTAGAACATATATCTGCATGATTGAATCACTATGAAATTTTATTGACAGTCTGTGATCATCGCAAAAATTTTCCTCTCTTGTGGTTTCTCTCTCTTCCTTCTCTTTTCCTTTTCTAGCCTCTATTTTCCTCCTTTTTGAAGGGAGAAAAATAAAAGACAGAAAAGAAAGTGAGAAGAGAAAAAAAGAGAGAGGAACTCTTTCGCGGGGTCTCACTTGACCTTAATTTGAAAATATTTAGCAAATAACTCGTCTCCGTTTTGAAAATGTTTGCGGGAAAATGGAGAGACGGGATTCGCTCGTCGGTATAAGGTTCGACCGTTCCTGGCGCCTTTACCAGGGGTAATCGAACCAAGGATCGAATTTATGCCTTTTGCTTTGCCTAAATATTATCTAAGAATTTATCCTAAATCTAAATGCACAAAGAATCATGCTTGTGCAATGCAAGGATGTATGCTCTTTTGAAAGATGTTTTGAAAAAATTTCCAAGTATTCTGAGATGAACTTGATAATGAAGTGAAGAAATGATTTAAAGGATTAATTTGGATCTTAGATTTGGAATCCAACTCAGGATTTTAAATGGCTCAGGAAGAAGAGATTTGAATTTCCAAGTTTTGGAATGATCAGGATTTAGAGAGATAAATCTATAGAAAGAGGAATTTAGAATTGGAATTTTTGAGATAAGAATGATTTTTCAAAGTCATAATGGACTTTGATTTAGAATTGATTTTCAAGGATGGATTTTGAATTCAATATCAGACTAGGAATTTGAATATAAATTTGAAATTGTCTTAGAGAATAGAAGATGAAATTAGATTTGAAATGAAATTTTGATCTAATATCTGAGATGGAACTGGATCTGAGATTTGAGATCCGAGATAGGGTTGGATTCTGGAATTCTAAGTGGGATTGGATCCGAAGTCTAAGATCCAAGATATAGTTGAATTTTGGAGCCTAAATGGAATTGGATCAGAAGTCTAAGATCTGAGATGAAGTTGGATATGAAATCTGGATCCTAAAGGAGAATTGGACTCTGGATCCTAAAATGGATTTTGGATCTGAAGTCTGAGATCCAAGATTGGATTGGATCCGGAATCTGAAACCTAAATTGGATTTGGATCTGAAGATCTGGAATCTAAGATGGAATTGGATTCTGGATCTCAAGGGAGTTTGGATCTAAAGTCTGAGATCCAAAGGTGAAGATTGTATTTGGAAATCTGGATCCAAGTTGGGATTGGGTTCTAACTTTGGATTTGGATTTTGATAGTTCGAATGGGACTTTTGAGGATGAATCTGGGAAAAACCCAGATTGAATTTAAAATTTAGGAAGAATCAGAATCAATCTCAAAACCTTGATTTTGAATTTTGAGAAGCATTTTTTGAAGATAAAGAATAATTTTGAATTTGAAATCAGAAGATGAATCAGAAACTTCAAAGTTAAATTGAACTTTGAATTTTGAATTTGGAAATTGAAGTAAAAAAATGAATTTTGAAATTTCAAAGCCAATTTTGGACTTTGAAATCGAATTTGAATCTTGAAAGTGAGATAGAAATTGAATTTGAAATAGAAGCTTGAAGAAAGATATTCAAGATCACTTGGGGTTTTGAAAGGGAATTTTGAAGATATGATGCAATTTTATCCTGAATGATGAATGAATCTAAATAATTTTGAAATTGGATTTTGAAAATCATATTTCATTCTTTAAATGAATGTAAATAAGGTTGAAGACATAATACATATCTGACTATGGTCATTGAATGTATCATATAATAATCATATTTAAATTCAGGTGAAGAATAGAACATATTGTGGTGCTTTTATAGAGTTTAAAATGAAATTAACTCTCAATAGATCCTAACTATGGCCATTGATATATATTTTGAGTTAATTTTAAATTAAACTCTGATAAAAGAAGAAGATATTTTAGAAAATATGATGATTTTTTTAAAAGGATCCAGTGTGGATCCAGTGTTATTCTATAAAAGATGAAAATCCTAAGTCTTGTTCACATCCTGACTATGGCCATTGATGCAAATCGTCAACTTAGGATTTAATCACCATTTATAAAATGGTGCACGTGCCCTTCGTGTAAAACCCGCAATATTTCGACAATTATCAAACTAAATAAAGGATAAAATCCTTTGAAATAAATACGATAAAATGATGTTGAGTTGATCCAAATGGATCTTAAAATCGAAACTGGATCAACTGGGTCCAGTATCTGGATTCGGATACGATGAATGAATTCGGATCCTGGATGGATCCGAAACCCTATTAGAATCCAATTGGATCTAAAGGGATCCAAATAGGATCGAACCATAATTAAGATCCAAAAATGTAGTTAGAAAGTTCATAAGATTTAAAATATAATTATTATCCAACTCATATTTGAGATTCATCGAGAATCAATACGTATATAAGAGAATTTTAGTTGCAAGAATGAGCAACTAAAGAGGAGTTGGTGTAGTGGTCAAGATGTTGTACTCACAGGGAAGAGATCCCTAGTTCAAATCCCTCCGTGCGTCACAGACACTTTTTGCGAAAATATTTTATAACCAACGATTATTTTTTAGTAACTTCTCATTAAAGTGACTTTAATAGGAAAACGTGTTTTCAAGAGGTAAGAGGGGCTGGACGAATTCCCAAATGGGAAACTCAAAATGGCTATAATGAGAACTTAAATGTGGAGGGCGGTTTTCAAGAAAGACTAAAATCCCTACATTTTTGCTAAACTAAAAAAAAGTAGGTGGTAACGTGAGGAGTTACCACTTACCAAAAAAAAAATTTTAAATATCTAAGAAACAAAGATCTCTCCCCTTTTTCCCATGATTTTTCCTTTTTGAAAGACTTGCAACACAAGTATAGGAAGGGCACCACTAAAAAGAAAAAAAAAACGGTTGACAAACCATATGCACATGAAGACAAAAGGGCAGTATGGTACATTTGATTTAGAATGTAGAAAAAAGAGGAGAAAATGTGAATGGTGGATAGGTTCTAAAATTTTAGAAATTTAAAATTCAGGCTTAAATGAAGGAGATTAATTAGGGAAAGGTGGGCCTTGAGAAAAGAAAAAAAAAAAAACGTGAACTCATTTTGGGCTCCATCGTTTTCCTCTCTCAACTCTCTCCCTCTCAACGTCTTTTCACCTTCTCTCCCACCGTGAGTGTGGACTCCATTGATGGACATGTGAACTCCATTGTTGGACGTGTGGACTCCATTGTTGAAGTGGTGTGCCGCTCCGCGAAGAAGAAATATCGCCTTGTTCGCTCGGAACTCCAACAAGAGGTAAGGGGTACTATATCTTTATGGGTGTGTTTGATGCCTTGTAGCACAAGTATATTGCAGCACCCTGCACATATATAAAAAAATTACATACATTCATTTAAAATGAAAAATGGCGAATGGGAGATCCAATCGGTCCTCGTTGCATAGGCTATGTTTGAATCTCCTATCATGGAAAGTCGATCTGCCCTTCTAGGGAGATTATAGACATAGTTTAGATCACCATGTCATAGACATCGTTTTCAGTTTATAATATATATATGTATATATATAATAACCCCGATGGTTTCTATAGCAGGTATATTCAATTACGTTTGGAAATGTTCATGTGAATACATTCTGGAGGAACCCATCACCAGTTTCTTTTTATCATCGGAGTCTATACACTCTTATAATAGAATCGTGTTTATGTAAATACATTCTGAACGACCCCATCACTTGGCTTCTTTTTCACATGGGTCTATAAAATCACATAAAAGGTTCACGCCTATTGATTAGGATACATAGAAATTTAGTTGTTTTTGAATTTTTCCTAGGTATAAATAACCACGTTCATGCCTATTGATCTAGTCATAAAGAAGAAGAAAAAAAAAATTATACACATGAGCCATACAATCATGTCGTGGGTTGTGCGCTTGTAACCGGTGATAGGTAGATACACATGTTCTACCCTTGAGATTGAATACTTTGACTGCTGAAAATGAAGAAAAGAAAAACGAAAAATTTATTTTTTTCTTCATGTTTGTTGGTCTTGCCCCTATCGTGAGTGTTTGGAAGTTAAATTGAAACATGGCAGGTTGCATTGGACATTAAACAATTATGCACTGGTTGCTGATTTATTTTTTTTGACAATACGTGGCTGAGATTTTTCCTTAGGGAAACAACATGTGTTAAGTTGGGAAATAAAATATTTAGTGGGTAGTTTAGTGGTTGCTGATTTATTTTTTTGACATTACGTGGCTGAGATTTTTCCTTAGTGAAACAACATATTTTGGGAAATAAAATATTTAGTGGGTAGTTTAGTGGTTGCTGATTTATTTTTTTTGACATTACGTGGCTGAGATTTTTCCTTAGTGAAACAATATGTGTTAAGTTGGGAAATAAAATATTTATTGGGTAGTTTAGTGGTTGCTGATTTATTTTTGACATTACATGGCTGAGATTTTTCCTTAGTGAAACAACATGTGTTAAGGCGGGAAATAAAACATTTAGTGGGTGATTCACCCAAGAATATTGGCTGCACCCAGATATACAAAGGTATGCTTAAGAGTTTCAGAAAAAAAAAAAAAACAAGGTATGAAACTAACGTTTTGGAAAGGCTCATATGCATTGTATTTTATTTTGAAACAATACATGTGTTTCTTTGTGACAGAGCTATATGCTGTTTTGTTTAAGCATATATGAATTAATATCATGTGTTAGACGTTGTATATGAAGAGAATATTCTCATATTGCGATTTGATGCATTTTCTTTTTGCCATATATGTACCTGTGAGTTTATTTGCATATTAATATAAATTTGAAAATGGTGTTGCATACACCTATACACTTAAATGTGTTTCCAGCATGTGAATAACCTACATACATGATATGTTAGTTGGTGGCTCTTGCAATTGTGCCGATCAGCCTACACGATCTGCATGCACATCATTGAATGAATCAAAATGAATAAATAAATTCCAGATTTCAAATAGTTGTAGCAAGTGTGACTCCACTATGAACGAAAACCGGTCATGGGATTCATGATAGTCACATTACAGTACATGCGAACCTACAACTGCCATTGAACTTATATAACTATCATGTGATAGCATGTGCAAATTCTCGTAGTATTATATGGAAGCACTTATGAAGATGTCATATGCCATGAGGGCGTATGAATAATAGGGTATGAAAGCATACACCCTAGCCTAAAAAAAATAAAAATAAAAATAAAAAAAATACAGAATATCAAGCATATATATGTATAAACTAGATAAAATACATTTATATAGGTCTCAACGGCCATTGCCAAGTTATCACAAACAGTGATTGTTAAATTGTCATACGTGATTGAATATGCATACATATCAAGAATGTGTGATCTTGACCATGACACAGAGAAAGGTGAAAAATTTGATAATATAGAGTATCATTTCATGCGATGAATACAAATCTATTATCTAATTTTTGATGGTCATATTGCCTATTTAGTATGAACCTGAAGTTGTCATAAGATTTCCTTATGAAATATGTGTTACATCTGAGATTCACTATTATGCACATACTCAGAGTAGGTCAGAGATTTTCTTTTAGGTATATACATTAGCTATGATAAAAGCACGTCGCAGTACACATGTTTAGATAGCATGATGATTTTATTATATGCTTATGAAAAGAATGTGATATGTTGATGAATGTGTCAAGTGAATGGAATATCCATGACGTTTTCATGTCGAGCATAGTTTTGTATGTGGTTGAAATATAAAGGTTGCGATAAATGTTTCAGTGCATGAATCGTCTGTTGTTAAATGCATATTTTTGTTATAATTGCACAAAGAAGATATATTACAAAGGCACGATAGTACAAATTGAAACTGAGCATGTCAAATCCTTGTGGTGCCATATGGGCACATATAATACTAAGTGAGTTGCATATAATTGAATCATAACTGCATGTAAATGTTATGACATGTCTTGTGCCGATTGATATATGCTTGTTCTGCAAATATTTGCATAAAAAAAGGGCATTTGTCTTCTCATGACCATGTGAAAGCTCAAAATAGAGCTTGCGGTCTTGCGGGACCATCATAGTGCCATACAAGCACCTATGAAAAGTTGTACTTGTGACATGCCTTATGAGTGCATGGTCAGTGGGGTATGAAACATACACCCGAGCTCAAGTATAAAACTTTAAAATGCTTAAGCATAAGTACTCGGCTCATAGTTGAGCCAAAATTCTCGGAAGAACATGGTTGGCGCCTATGGGGCATTCGATGGGTAATGTGTATACACGGATATCACCCCGAATGTGGGTTAGGATTTTGGAAATCCTCTGTGGTGCAATGACTTGCATATAAAAAAATAAATAAAATGGAAAATTTGCACACAAAAAATAAGTGTGGGATTCTGGGTATACCTGAAAGATGGTATATGTTACTGGTTTTCCGGGATACTGGGTATACCTGAAAACGGTATATGTTACTCGTTTCCCAGGGCTCTGGGTACACCTGAAAGACGGTGTATGTTACTGGACCCATGGTCTACCTTGGAGAGGGTAGATGGTACAAGCTCTGTGGGACAATTTTTGTTTTGGTGAGAGCGAGTCGTCTCACCCGGTCCCCAGTCCACGGAGTTAGGGGGGCAGGACTACCAATGCGTCCTAGGTGGTAGATCCAAGTCTTCTACAGAAGTACAGGGTGCATCCTAATTCTAGTTCTAGCCATTGGGGAGTACTCTCTCGGTCGTGAATCGTCCCCTTTGGATATTCGTACGGATAGTCATATGGGTTATAAAATAATAAACCCCCGTGTGGTCTCGGTCCGCTACGATGTCGAATGCCTGTGTGTACCCACAGGGTAATTAACAAGATGAAACATAAAGTTAGTGCATCATTAAATCACTATGAATTTTTTTTGATAGCCTTAGAACGCATAAATGCATGATTGAATCACTATGAACTTTTTTTGACAGCCTTAGAAGACGTATATGCATGATTGAATCAGTATGAATCTTTTTTTACAGCCTTAGAACACATATATGCATGATTGAATCACTACGAATTTTTTTTGATAGCCTTAGAACTCATATATGCATGATTGTATCACTATGAAATTTCTTTGACAGCCTTAGAAGACATATATGCATGATTGAATCACTATGAAATTCTTTTGACAACCTTAGAACACATATATGCATTAATTAATCACTATGAATTTTTTTTGAGAGCCTTTGAACATATATATGCATGATTGAATCACTTTAAAAAAAAATTAACAGCCTTAGAACACATATATGCATGATTGAATCACTATAAAAATTGTTTGAGACTTAGAACATATATATGCATGATTAAATCTCTATAAAAAATTTTTGACATCATTAAAACACATATATGCATGATTGAATCTCTGTAAAATTTTTCGAAAACCTTATAACACAAATCCGCATGATTGAATCACTATAAAATTTTTTTAACAGCCTTAGAACACTTGTATGGAAGTTTGAATCACTATAAAAAAAATTTGACAGCCTTAGAATACATATATGCATGAATGAATCACTATAAATTTTTTGTGATAGCGTTAGAACACATATATGCATGATTGAATCACTATGAAATTTTTCTGACAGTCTTAGAACACATAAATGAATGATTGAATCACTATAAAAAAAATTTGACAACCGTAGAACAGATATATGCATGATTGAATCACTATAAATTTTTTTTAACAACCTTAGGACACATATATACATGATTGAATCACTATGAATTTTTTTTTACTACCTTAGAACATACATATGTACGATTCAATCACTATGAAATTTTTTTGGCAGCCTTTGAATAAATATATTCATGATTGAATCACTATGATTTTTTTTTACAGCCTTAGAACACATATATGCATGATTGAATCCCTATGAAATTTTTTTGACATCATTAGAACACATATATGCATGATTGACATCATTACAAACTTAGAACATATATCTACATGATTGAATCACTATGAAATTTTATTGACAGTCATAGAAAACATATATGCTTGATTGAGTCACTATGATTTTTTTTTGACAGTCTTAGAACACATATATGCATGATTGAGACACTGTGAATTTTTTTTATAGCCTTAGAACACATTTATGCATGATTTAATCTCTATGAAATTTTTTTGACAGCCTTAGAACACATATATACATGATTGAATCACTAAAAAAATTTTTTTGATAGCATTATAACATATATATGCATGATTGAATCACTATAAGAAAATTTTGACAGCCTTAAAACACATATATGCTTGATTAAATCTATGTGAAATTTTTTTGACAGCCTTAGCACACATATATTCATGATTGAATCACTAAGAAAGTTTTGATAGTCTTAGAATACATATATGCATGTTTGAATCACTATGAATTTTTTTGACTACCTAAGAACACATATGTGCATGATTGAATCACTATGAAATTTTTTTGACAACCTTGGAACACAAATATGCATGATTGAATCACTATGAAATTTTTTTATTGCCTTGGAACACATATATGCATGATTAGATCACTATGAAAATTGTTTGAGACTTAGAACACATATATGCATGATTAAATCTCTATAAAAAATTTTTGACATCATTAAAACACATATATGCACGATTGAATCTCTATAAAATTTTTGGAAAACCTTATAACACATATCCGCATGATTGAATCACTATAATTTTTTTTTAACAGCCTTAGAACACTTGTATGGATGTTTGAATTACTATAAAGAAATTTTGACAGCCTTAGAATACATATATGCATGAATGAATCACTATAAATTTTTTATGATAGCGTTAAAACACGTATATGCATGATTGAATCACTATGAAATTTTTCTGACAGTCTTAGAACACATAAATGAATGATTGAATCACTATAAAAAAATTTTGACAACTGTAGAATAGATATATGCATGATTGAATCACTATGAATTTTTTTTAACAACCTTAGGACACATATATACATGATTGAATCACTATGAAAATTTTTTGACTGCCTTTGAACATACATATGTACGATTCAATCACTATGAATTTTTTTTGACAGCCTTTGAATAAATATATTCATGATTGAATCACTATGATTTTTTTTTGACAGCCTTAGAACACATATATGCATGATTGAATCCCTATGAAATTTTTTTGACATCATTAGAACACATATATGCATGATTGACATCATTACAAACTTAGAACATATATCTGCATGATTGAATCACTATGAAATTTTATTGACAGTCTGTGATCATCGCAAAATTTTTCCTCTCTTGTGGTTTCTCTCTCTTCCTTCTCTTTTCCTTTTCTAACCTCTATTTTCCTCCTTTTTGAAGGGAGAAAAATAAAAGACAGAAAAGAAAGTGAGAAGAGAAAAAAAGAGAGAGGAACTCTTTCGCGGGGTCTCACTTGACCTTAATTTGAAAATATTTAGCAAATAACTCGTCTCCGTTTTGAAAATGTTTGCGGGAAAATGGAGAGACGGGATTCGCTCGTCGGTATAAGGTTCGACCGTTCCTGGCGCCTTTACCAGGGGTAATCGAACCAAGGATCGAATTTATGCCTTTTGCTTTGCCTAAATATTATCTAAGAATTTATCCTAAATCTAAATGCACAAAGAATCATGCTTGTGCAATGCAAGGATGTATGCTCTTTTGAAAGATGTTTTGAAAAAATTTCCAAGTATTCTGAGATGAACTTGATAATGAAGTGAAGAAATGATTTAAAGGATTAATTTGGATCTTAGATTTGGAATCCAACTCAGGATTTTAAATGGCTCAGGAAGAAGAGATTTGAATTTCCAAGTTTTGGAATGATCAGGATTTAGAGAGATAAATCTGTAGAAAGAGGAATTTAGAATTGGAATTTTTGAGATAAGAATGATTTTTCAAAGTCATAATGGACTTTGATTTAGAATTGATTTTCAAGGATGGATTTTGAATTCAATATCAGACTAGGAATTTGAATATAAATTTGAAATTGTCTTAGAGAATAGAAGATGAAATTAGATTTGAAATGAAATTTTGATCTAATATCTGAGATGGAACTGGATCTGAGATTTGAGATCCGAGATAGGGTTGGATTCTGGAATTCTAAGTGGGATTGGATCCGAAGTCTAAGATCCAAGATATAGTTGAATTTTGGAGCCTAAATGGAATTGGATCAGAAGTCTAAGATCTGAGATGAAGTTGGATATGAAATCTGGATCCTAAAGGAGAATTGGACTCTGGATCCTAAAATGGATTTTGGATCTGAAGTCTGAGATCCAAGATTGGATTGGATCCGGAATCTGAAACCTAAATTGGATTTGGATCTGAAGATCTGGAATCTAAGATGGAATTGGATTCTGGATCTCAAGGGAGTTTGGATCTAAAGTCTGAGATCCAAAGGTGAAGATTGTATTTGGAAATCTGGATCCAAGTTGGGATTGGGTTCTAACTTTGGATTTGGATTTTGATAGTTCGAATGGGACTTTTGAGGATGAATCTAGGAAAAACCCAGATTGAATTTAAAATTTAGGAAGAATCAGAATCAATCTCAAAACCTTGATTTTGAATTTTGAGAAGCATTTTTTGAAGATAAAGAATAATTTTGAATTTGAAATCAGAAGATGAATCAGAAACTTCAAAGTTAAATTGAACTTTGAAGTTTGAATTTTGAATTTGGAAATTGAAGTAAAAAAATGAATTTTGAAATTTCAAAGCCAATTTTGGACTTTAAAATCGAATTTGAATCTTGAAAGTGAGATAGAAATTGAATTTGAAATAGAAGCTTGAAGAAAGATATTCAAGATCACTTGGGGTTTTGAAAGGGAATTTTGAAGATATGATGCAATTTTATACTGAATGATGAATGAATCTAAATAATTTTGAAATTGGATTTTGAAAATCATATTTCATTCTTTAAATGAATGTAAATAAGGTTGAAGACATAATACATATCTGACTATGGTCATTGAATGTATCATATAATAATCATATTTAAATTCAGGTGAAGAATAGAACATATTGTGGTGCTTTTATAGAGTTTAAAATGAAATTAACTCTCAATAGATCCTAACTATGGCCATTGATATATATTTTGAGTTAATTTTAAATTAAACTCTGATAAAAGAAGAAGATATTTTAGAAAATATGATGATTTTTTTAAAAGGATCCAGTGTGGATCCAATGTTATTCTATAAAAGATGAAAATCCTAAGTCTTGTTCACATCCTGACTATGGCCATTGATGCAAATCGTCAACTTAGGATTTAATCACCATTTATAAAATGGTGCACGTGCCCTTCGTGTAAAACCCGCAATATTTCGACAATTATCAAACTAAATAAAGGATAAAATCCTTTGAAATAAATACGATAAAATGATGTTGAGTTGATCCAAATGGATCTTAAAATCGAAACTGGATCAACTGGATCCAGTATCTGGATTCGGATACGATGAATGAATTCGGATCCTGGATGGATCCGAAACCCTATTAGAATCCAATTGGATCTAAAGGGATCCAAATAGGATCGAACCATAATTAAGATCCAAAAATGTAGTTAGAAAGTTCATAAGATTTAAAATATAATTATTATCCAACTCATATTTGAGATTCATCGAGAATCAATACGTATATAAGAGAATTTTAGTTGCAAGAATGAGCAACTAAAGAGGAGTTGGTGTAGTGGTCAAGATGTTGTACTCACAGGGAAGAGATCCCTAGTTCAAATCCCTCCGTGCGTCAGGGACACTTTTTGGGAAAATATTTTATAACCAACGATTTTTTTTTAGTAACTCCTCATTAAAGTGACTTTAATAGGAAAACGTGTTTTCAAGAGGTAAGAGGGGCTGGACGAATTCCCAAATGGGAAACTCAAAATGGCTATAATGAGAACTTAAATGTGGAGGGCGGTTTTCAAGAAAGACTAAAATCCCTACATTTTTGCTAAACTAAAAAAAAGTAGGTGGTAACGTGAGGAGTTACCACTTACCAAAAAAAAATTTTAAATATCTAAGAAACAAAGATCTCTCCCCTTTTTCCCATGATTTTTCCTTTTTGAAAGACTTGCAACACAAGTATAGGAAGGGCACCACTAAAAAGAAAAAAAAAACGGTTGACAAACCATATGCACATGAAGACAAAAGGGCAGTATGGTACATTTGATTTAGAATGTAGAAAAAAGAGGAGAAAATGTGAATGGTGGATAGGTTCTAAAATTTTAGAAATTTAAAATTCAGGCTTAAATGAAGGAGATTAATTAGGGAAAGGTGGGCCTTGAGAAAAGAAAAAAAAAAAAACGTGAACTCATTTTGGGCTCCATCGTTTTCCTCTCTCAACTCTCTCCCTCTCAACGTCTTTTCACCTTCTCTCCCACCGTGAGTGTGGACTCCATTGATGGACATGTGAACTCCATTGTTGGACGTGTGGACTCCATTGTTGAAGTGGTGTGCCGCTCCGCGAAGAAGAAATATCGCCTTGTTCGCTCGGAACTCCAACAAGAGGTAAGGGGTACTATATCTTTATGGGTGTGTTTGATGCCCTGTAGCACAAGTATATTGCAGCACCCTGCACATATATAAAAAAATTACATACATCCATTTAAAATGAAAAATGGCGAATGGGAGATCCAATCGGTCCTCGTTGCATAGGCTATGTTTGAATCTCCTATCACGGAATGTCGATCTGCCCTTCTAGGGAGATTATAGACATAGTTGATCACCATGTCATAGACATCGTTTTCAGTTTATAATATATATATGTATATATATAATAACCCCGATGGTTTCTATAGCAGGTATATTCAATTACGTTTGGAAATGTTCATCCGAATACATTCTGGAGGAACCCATCACCAGTTTCTTTTTATCATCGGAGTCTATACACTCTTATAATAGAATCGTGTTTATGTAAATACATTCTGAACGACCCCATCACTTGGCTTCTTTTTCACATGGGTCTATAAAATCACATAAAAGGTTCACGCCTATTGATTAGGATACATAGAAATTTAGTTGTTTTTGAATTTTTCCTAGGTATAAATAACCACGTTCATGCCTATTGATCTAGTCATAAAGAAGAAGAAAAAAAAAATTATACACATGAGCCATACAATCATGTCGTGGGTTGTGCGCTTGTAACCGGTGATAGGTAGATACACATGTTCTACCCTTGAGATTGAATACTTTGACTGCTGAAAATGAAGAAAAGAAAAACGAAAAATTTATTTTTTTCTTCATGTTTGTTGGTCTTGCCCCTATCGTGAGTGTTTGGAAGTTAAATTGAAACATGGCAGGTTGCATTGGACATTAAACAATTATGCACTGGTTGCTGATTTATTTTTTTTGACAATACGTGGCTGAGATTTTTCCTTAGGGAAACAACATGTGTTAAGTTGGGAAATAAAATATTTAGTGGGTAGTTTAGTGGTTGCTGATTTATTTTTTTGACATTACGTGGCTGAGATTTTTCCTTAGTGAAACAACATATTTTGGGAAATAAAATATTTAGTGGGTAGTTTAGTGGTTGCTGATTTATTTTTTTTGACATTACGTGGCTGAGATTTTTCCTTAGTGAAACAATATGTGTTAAGTTGGGAAATAAAATATTTATTGGGTAGTTTAGTGGTTGCTGATTTATTTTTGACATTACATGGCTGAGATTTTTCCTTAGTGAAACAACATGTGTTAAGGCGGGAAATAAAACATTTAGTGGGTGATTCACCCAAGAATATTGGCTGCACCCAGACATACAAAGGTATGCTTAAGAGTTTCAGAAAAAAAAAAAAAAAACAAGGTATGAAACTAACGTTTTGGAAAGGCTCATATGCATTGTATTTTATTTTGAAATAGTACATGTGTTTCTTTGTGACAGAGCTATATGCTGTTTTGTTTAAGCATATATGAATTAATATCATGTGTTAGACGTTGTATATGAAGAGAATATTCTCATATTGCGATTTGATGCATTTTCTTTTTGCCATATATGTACCTGTGAGTTTATTTGCATATTAATATAAATTTGAAAATGGTGTTGCATACACCTATACACTTAAATGTGTTTCCAGCATGTGAATAACCTACATACATGATATGTTAGTTGGTGGCTCTTGCAATTGTGCCGATCAGCCTACACGATCTGCATGCACATCATTGAATGAATCAAAATGAATAAATAAATTCCAGATTTCAAATAGTTGTAGCAAGTGTGACTCCACTATGAACGAAAACCGGTCATGGGATTCATGATAGTCACATTACAGTACATGCGAACCTACAACTGCCATTGAACTTATATAACTATCATGTGATAGCATATGCAAATTCTCGTAGTATTATATGGAAGCACTTATGAAGATGTCATATGCCATGAGGGCGTATGAATAATAGGGTATGAAAGCGTACACCCTAGCCTAAAAAAAATAAAAATAAAAATAAAAAAAATACAGAATATCAAGCATATATATGTATATACTAGATAAAATACATTTATATAGGTCTCAACGGCCATTGCCAAGTTATCACAAACAGTGATTGTTAAATTGTCATACGTGATTGAATATGCATACATATCAAGAATGTGTGATCTTGACCATGACACAGAGAAAGGTGAAAAATTTGATAATATAGAGTATCATTTCATGCGATGAATACAAATCTATTATCTAATTTTTGATGGTCATATTGCCTATTTAGTATGAACCTGAAGTTGTCATAAGATTTCCTTATGAAATATGTGTTACATCTGAGATTCACTATTATGCACATACTCAGAGTAGGTCAGAGATTTTCTTTTAGGTATATACATTAGCTATGGTAAAAGCACGTCGCAGTACACATGTTTAGATAGCATGATGATTTTATTATATGCTTATGAAAAGAATGTGATATGTTGATGAATGTGTCAAGTGAATGGAATATCCATGACGTTTTCATGTCGAGCATAGTTTTGTATGTGGTTGAAATATAAAGGTTGCGATAAATGTTTCAGTGCATGAATCGTCTGTTGTTAAATGCATATTTTTGTTATAATTGCACAAAGAAGATATATTACAAAGGCACGATAGTACAAATTGAAACTGAGCATGTCAAATCCTTGTGGTGCCATATGGGCACATATAATACTAAGTGAGTTGCATATAATTGAATCATAACTGCATGTAAATGTTATGACATGTCTTGTGCCGATTGATATATGCTTGTTCTGCAAATATTTGCATAAAAAAAGGGCATTTGTCTTCTCATGACCATGTGAAAGCTCAAAATAGAGCTTGCGGTCTTGCGGGACCATCATAGTGCCATACAAGCACCTATGAAAAGTTGTACTTGTGACATGCCTTATGAGTGCATGGTCAGTGGGGTATGAAACATACACCCGAGCTCAAGTATAAAACTTTAAAATGCTTAAGCATAAGTACTCGGCTCATAGTTGAGCCAAAATTCTGGGAAGAACATGGTTGGCGCCTATGGGGCATTCGATGGGTAATGTGTATACACGGATATCACCCCGAATGTGGGTTAGGATTTTGGAAATCCTCTGTGGTGCAATGACTTGCACATAAAAAAATAAATAAAATGGAAAATTTGCACACAAAAAATAAGTGTGGGATTCTGGGTATACCTGAAAGATGGTATATGTTACTGGTTTCCCGGGATACTGGGTATACCTGAAAACGGTATATGTTACTCGTTTCCCAGGGCTCTGGGTACACCTGAAAGACGGTGTATGATACTGGACCCATGGTCTACCTTGGAGAGGGTAGATGGTACAAGCTCCGTGGGACAATTTTTGTTTTGGTGAGAGCGAGTCGTCTCACCCGGTCCCCAGTCCACGGAGTTAGGGGGGCAGGACTACCAATGCGTCCTAGGTGGTAGATCCAAGTCTTCTACAGAAGTACAGGGTGCATCCTAATTCTAGTTCTAGCCATTGGGGAGTACTCTCTCGGTCGTGAATCGTCCCCTTTGGATATTCGTATGGATAGTCATATGGGTTATAAAATAATAAACCCCCGTGTGGTCTCGGTCCGCTACGATGTCGAATGCCTGTGTGTACCCACAGGGTAATTAACAAGATGAAACATAAAGTTAGTGCATTAAGAAAAATCTTCAAGTAGTTGCATACTGCTTGATGTTGAAATTGTTGAAGTCCTGTAGAGCATGATTCAAATTGGTTTTCCTTTACATGGAAACTGTGATAACTTATGAACAATGTGTTGAATAGTGATATTTGTGCTTTATGCACACTTTACATGAAATGCTTTAGTTAAGTCAGGTGTACATCCACATTTGTTTAAAAGTTATTACTTAAATGAATATGGTTTATGCATATGATGGATCGTGCTTTGATGTTGATGGAATATATCATGAAATGCTTGACTTTATTGACCTGTACATTTATCAATTGTTAAATGGTTATTAGTTTTATCTAAACTTGTTGCACATATACTTGTACACATGACACTGTGCACATTCATATGGATATTATGCTTCTTACTCAGACTTGGTAGTCTGACTCTTTCATAATTAATGTTTTTCAGGAAACTGTATGACGAGCAATTGTGGTCGTCGCTGCGGACAGTGCTATGTGACCATATCTTTTTCGGATGTCCTGAGGATTTCTGACTTGTAATAAATCATCAAGTTGTAAATGATAACTTGTAGTATTTCAATGCAAGAATTTATTTTACTTAAATGCCTTGAGTCTGTGCTATTACTTGTAACCCGCCCAAATAATTTGAATAAGGATTTAATAAAGTTTTTCGCTGTTGTTTAGAAAAAAAATTTTATTCCAAAATTTTCAAGTTAAATATTTGGGGCGTTACAATTATGGTATCAGAGCATGACAAGAATATATGGTTCATGGCCTTCCAGCAACCCTGCAAGAGCTCTGTAAGTATATAATATTTGAATAGTCTTTATTTCTTGAAGAAATTGATTTATTGTGTGATAAGCGAGAACGTAGATATATTGCTAGGAACATCATTCAATATACGTTGTGATCAAGATGATCGGGAGACGTATGTTATGTTGTTGTTCGAGTAGACGGATTCAGAAATGAATTTTTATATATATATATACCCTAAATATGACTCTACATACTCTAAGTAAGACACAAGGTTAAAATTTCAACTTATTTTGAAGTTTTCATTTGGAATAACACACATGCAACGGTCCCTTGTATAATGAAAAGAATATCACAGGGATGAGCATTATAAGATTCTGCATAAGGCATAAATGAAAACATTAATTATTAAAAAGAGACAGACTTCTCTTCTCATAGTGTTACAATTAACGATGAAAATAATAGTAATATAGATTAAAGCACATTGTTTGGATCTTTGAAATTACCTGAGAGATTTTCATTTGATAACATACGGAAAAAAAAAATTAATACAAGAAAGATACTTCAGTCTAGTTGCTTAGTTCTTGTAACGAATTTCGCAGACGAAATTCTTTTTAGGGGGAAAGGATGTAAAACCCGCAAAATTTTGACAATTATCAAACTAAATAAAGGATAAAATCCTTTGAAATAAATACGATAAAATGATGTTGAGTTGATCCAAATGGATCTTAAAATCCAAACTGGATCAACTGGATCCAGTATCTGGATTTGGATACGATGAATGAATTCGGATCCTAGATGGATCCGAAACCCTATTAGAATCCAATTGGATCTAAAGGGATCCAAATAGGGTCGAACCATAATTAAGATCCAGAAATGTAGTTAGAAAGTTCATAAGATTTAAAATATAATTATTATCCAACTCATATTTGAGATTCATCGAGAATCAATACGTATATAAGAGAATTTTAGTTGCAAGAATGAGCAAGTAAAGAGGAGTTGGTGTAGTGGTCAAGATGTTGTACTCACAGGGAAGAGATCCCCAGTTCAAATCCCTCTGTGCGTTAGGGACACTTTTTGCGAAAATATTTTATAACCAACGATTTTTTTTTAGTAACTCCTCATTAAAGTGACTTTAATAGGAAAACGTGTTTTCAAGAGGTAAGAGGGGCTGGACGAATTCCCAAATGGGAAACTCAAAATGGCTATAATGAGAACTTAAATGTGGAGGGCGGTTTTCAAGAAAGACTAAAATCCCTACATTTTTGCTAAACTAAAAAAAAGTAGGTGGTAATGTGAGGAGTTACCACTTACCAAAAAAAAAAAATTAAATATCTAAGAAACAAAGATCTCTCCCCTTTTTCCCACGATTTTTCCTTTTTGAAAGACTTGCAACACAAGTATAGAAAGGGCACCACTAAAAAGAAAAAAAAAATGGTTGACAAACCATATGCACATGAAGAAAAAAGGGCAGTATGGTACAATTGATTTAGAATGTAGAAAAAAGAGGAGAAAACGTGAATGGTGGATAGTTTCTAAAATTTTAGAAATTTAAAATTCAGGCTTAAATGAATGAGATTAATTAGGGAAAGGTGGGCCTTGAGAAAAGAAAAGAAAAAGCGTGAACTCATTTTGGGCTCCATCGTTTTCCTCTCTCAACTCTCTCCCTCTCAACGTCTTTTCACCTTCTCTCCCACCGTGAGTGTGGACTCCATTGCTGGACATGTGAACTCCATTGTTGGACGTGTGGACTCCATTGTTGAAGTGGTGTGCCGCTCCGCGAAGAAGAAATATCGCCTTGTTCGCTCGGAACTCCAACAAGAGGTAAGGGGTACTATATCTTTATGGGTGTGTTTGATGCCCTGTAGCACAAGTATATTGCAGCACCCTGCACATATATAAAAAAATTACATACATCCATTTAAAATGAAAAATGGCGAATGGGAGATCCAATCGGTCCTCGTTGCATAGGCTATGTTTGAATCTCCTATCACGGAATGTCGATCTGCCCTTCTAGGGAGATTATAGACATAGTTGATCACCATGTCATAGACATCGTTTTCAGTTTATAATATATATATGTATATATATAATAACCCCGATGGTTTCTATAGCAGGTATATTCAATTACGTTTGGAAATGTTCATGCGAATACATTCTGGAGGAACCCATCACCAGTTTCTTTTTATCATCGGAGTCTATACACTCTTATAATAGAATCGTGTTTATGTAAATACATTCTGAACGACCCCATCACTTGGCTTCTTTTTCACATGGGTCTATAAAATCACATAAAAGGTTCACGCCTATTGATTAGGATACATAGAAATTTAGTTGTTTTTAAATTTTTCCTAGGTATAAATAACCGCGTTCATGCCTATTGATCTAGTCATAAAGAAGAAGAAAAAAAAAATTATACACATGAGCCATACACTCATGTCGTGGGTTGTGCGCTTGTAACCGGTGATAGGTAGATACACATGTTCTACACTTGAGATTGAATACTTTGACTGCTGAAAATGAAGAAAAGAAAAACGAAAAATTTATTTTTTTCTTCATGTTTGTTGGTCTTGCCCCTATCGTGAGTGTTTGGAAGTTAAATTGAAACATGGCAGGTTGCATTGGACATTAAACAATTATGCACTCGTTGCTGATTTTTTTTTTTTTGACAATACGTGGCTGAGATTTTTCCTTAGGGAAACAACATGTGTTAAGTTGGGAAATAAAATATTTAGTGGGTAGTTTAGTGGTTGCTGATTTATTTTTTTGACATTACGTGGCTGAGATTTTTCCTTAGTGAAACAACATATTTTGGGAAATAAAATATTTAGTGGGTAGTTTAGTGGTTGCTGATTTATTTTTTTTGACATTACGTGGCTGAGATTTTTCCTTAGTGAAACAATATGTGTTAAGTTGGGAAATAAAATATTTATTGGGTAGTTTAGTGGTTGCTGATTTATTTTTGACATTACGTGGCTGAGATTTTTCCTTAGTGAAACAACATGTGTTAAGTGGGGAAATAAAACATTTAGTGGGTGATTCACCCAAGAATATTGGCTGCACCCAGACATACAAAGGTATGCTTAAGAGTTTCAGAAAAAAAAAAAAAAACAAGGTATGAAACTAACGTTTTGGAAAGGCTCATATGCATTGTATTTTATTTTGAAACAGTACATGTGTTTCTTTGTGACAGAGCTATATGCTGTTTTGTTTAAGCATATATGAATTGATATCATGTGTTAGACGTTGTATATGAAGATAATATTCTCATATTGCGATTTGATGCATTTTCTTTTTGCCATATATGTACCTGTGAGTTTATTTGCATATTAATATAAATTTGAAAATGGTGTTGCATGCACCTATACACTTAAATGTGTTTCCAGCATGTGAATAACCTACATACATGATATGTTAGTTGGTGGCTCCTGCAATTGTGTCGATCAGCCTACAGGATCTGCATGCACATCATTGAATCAATCAAAATGAATAAATAAATTCCAGATTTCAAATAGTTGTAGCAAGTGTGACTCCACTATGAACGAAAACCGGTCATGGGATTCATGATAGTCACATTACAGTACATGCGAACCTACAACTGCCATTAAACTTATATAACTATCATGTGATAGCATATGCAAATTCTCGTAGTATTATATGGAAGCACTTATGAAGATGTCATATGCCATGAGGGCGTACGAATAATAGGGTATGAAAGCGTACACCCTAGCCTAAAAAAAATAAAAATAAAAATAAAAAAAATACAGTATATCAAGCATATATATGTATATACTAGATAAAATACATTTATATAGGTCTCAACGGCCATTGCCAAGTTATCACAAACAGTGATTGTTAAATTGTCATACGTGATTGAATATGCATACATATCAAGAATGTGTGATCTTGACCATGACAAAGAGAAATGTGAAAAATATGATAATATAGAGTATCATTTCATGCGATGAATACAAATCTATTATCTAAATTTTGACGGTCATATTGCCTATTTAGTGTGAACCTGAAGTTGTCATAAGATTTCCTTATGAAATATGTATTACATCTGAGATTCACTATTATGCACATACTCAGAGTGGGTCAGAGATTTTCTTTTATGTATATACATTAGCTATGGTAAAAGCACATCGCAGTACACATGTTTAGATAGCATGATGATTTTATTATATGCTTATGAAAAGAATGTGATATGTTGATGAATGTGTCAAGTGAATGGAATATCCATGACGTTTTCATGTCGAGCATAGTTTGTATGTGGTTGAAATATAAAGGTTGCAATAAATATTTTAGTGCATGAATCGTCTGTTGTTAAATGCATATTTTTGTTATAATTGCACAAAGAAGATATATTACAAAGGCACGATAATACAAATTGAAACTGAGCATGTCAAATCCTTGTGGTGCCATATGGGCACATATAATACTAAGTGAGTTGCATATAATTGAATCATGATTGCATGTAAATGTTATGACATGTCTTGTGCCGATTGATATATGCTTGTTCTGCAAATATTTGCATAAAAAAAAGGCATTTGTCTTCTCATGACCATGTGAAAGCTCAAAATAGAGCTTGCGGTCTTGCGGGACCATCATAGTGCCATACAAGCACCTATGAAAAGTTGTACTTGTGACATGCCTTATGAGTGCATGGTCAGTGGGGTATGAAACATACACCCGAGCTCAGAAATAAAACTTTAAAATGCTTAAGCATAAGTACTCGGCTCATAGTTGAGCCAAAATTCATGGAAGAACATGGTTGGTGCCTATGGGGCATTCAATGGGTAATGTGCATACACGGATATCACCCCGAGTGTGGGTTAGGATTTTGGAAATCCTCTGTGGTGCAATGACTTGCACATAAAAAAATAAATAAAATGGAAAATTTGCACACATCAAATAAGTGTGGAATTCTGGGTATACCTGAAAGACGGTATATGTTACTGGTTTCCCGGGATACTGGGTATACCTGAAAACGGTATATGTTACTGGTTTCCTAGGGCTCTGGGTACACCTGAAAGACGGTGTATGTTACTGGTCCCATGGTCTATCTTGGAGAGGGTAGATGGTACAAGCTCCGTGGGACAATTTTTGTTTTGGTGAGAGCGAGGCGTCTCACCCGGTCCCCAGTCCACGGAGTTAGGGGGGCAGGACTACCAATGCGTCCTAGGTGGTAGATCCAAGTCTTCTACAGAAGTACAGGGTGCATCCTAATTCTAGTTCTAGCCATTGGGGAGTACTCTCTCGGTCGTGAATCGTCCCCTTTGGATATTCGTACGGCTAGTCATACAGATTATAAATTAATAAACCCTCATATGGTCGCGGTCCGCTACGATGTCGAATGCCTGTGCGTACCCACAGGGTAATTAACAAGATGAAACATAAAGTTAGTGCATTAAGAAAAATCTTCAAGTAGTTGCATATTGCTTGATGTTGAAATTGTTGGAGTAAGTCCTGTAGAGCATGATTCAAATTGGTTTTCCTTTACATGGAAACTGTGATAACTTATGAACAATGTGTTGAATAGTGATATTTGTGCTTTATGCACACTTTACATGAAATGCTTTAGTTAAGTCAGGTGTACATCCACATTTGTTTAAAAGTTATTACTTAAATGAATATGGTTTATGCATATGATGGATCGTGCTTTGATGTTGATGGAATATATCATGAAATGCTTGACTTTATTGACCTGTACATTTATCAATTGTTAAATGGTTATTAGTTTTATCTAAACTTGTTGCACATATACTTGTACACATGACACTGTGCACATTCATATGGATATTATGCTTCTTACTCAGACGTGGTAGTCTGACTCTTTCTGAATTAATGTTTTTCAGGAAACTATATGACGAGCAATTGTGGTCGTCGCTGCGGACAGTGCTATGTGACCATATTTTTTTCGGATGTCCTGAGGATTTCTGACTTGTAATAAATCATCAAGTTGTAAATGATAACTTGTAGTATTTCAATGCAAGAATTTATTTTACTTAAATGCCTTGAGTCTGTGCTTTTACTTGTAACCCACCCAAATAATTTGAATAAGGATTTAATAAAGTTTTCCGCTGTTGTTTAGAAAAAAAAAATTTATTCCAAAATTTTCAAGTTAAATATTTGGGGTGTTACACTTCGTGTTCCCATTCATAAAATTTTTGAAATAAATGAGAAAATGATATGAAGGAAGCATTTCTAAGCTATGTATCTTCATACATTCTATTCTAGTATTGAAAGTGTAAAATTCTCGCTATAGCCTAGCTATTACAACATTGAAATTTGAAATTGAAATGATAAAGTCCTAAGCTATAAACGGAGGTCAACTTTTCTCACATATTTCCTGCAAAAATAGAATTAGCACAAGATAACAGGCGAAATATAGAAATAGATTTGAGAATTGTTGTATTAAAATTAAAGACATAACTGAAAGTGTTCATTCCGATGAAGAACGAATATACTAGATGCAAAGCTTAAACTAAAATATATATATATATATATATATGTATATATATATATATGTATATATATATATATATGTATATATATATACATGATGTACCCTATGCTCATAAAATATAATATATATGTGATGCTGAACTGGAGACATGCAATATAGGAATACATTGTGAGAGGTGTACGCAATATACAACAACATAAGTGAAGGTGCTTGTTTTAATGGTGTAGCCTAAACATGCCGCTAATATTATGGAAATGGTGAACAGTTTTAAATGCTGCTGCTGC
Source organism: Nuphar pumila (assembly GCF_984573655.1). Taxonomy (NCBI): domain Eukaryota; kingdom Viridiplantae; phylum Streptophyta; class Magnoliopsida; order Nymphaeales; family Nymphaeaceae; genus Nuphar; species Nuphar pumila. The sequence continues at coordinate 101,404,952 of NC_143249.1, forward strand.
AGGGGATGGGATTATTTGCAAATGTAAGGTGTGGTGCAGGTGGTGAGAATTACAACAAATAGAGCAGGTGCTAGGTGTTGAACGCTATGTGCTGGTAGTGAAGTGGAAGGTGTGTGCTGTGAAGAAAGTGGAGTGGGTACCATGGCGATGTTGCCGACTGAGGAAATGCAAGGATATACATAGTGGTGCACAACTGGATGAATAGTGACAGTGGGTAATGCACTGTGATACACTGTGCACAGGAAGTTACAGGAGAGGTGTGGTATAGTGCACCACCACCATACCTGGATACTCATCACAACACAAATTTAGGTGCGCCCACCCTGTTGGATGGACCATGCCATTTAAACACCTACTCCATTTTTGCACAAGTGGATGCAATAGAAACTAACTGAAGGTTTGCAACGACTGTAGCCTCTGCCACTACACCACCTATTTTGTCAATGCATTTATCAACCATTATGGGAAAAGTGATTTTATGTGACGTAGTTGATGATTTCTCTGACTTCAGAACTCACCTCTTGACCCATCTTATAAGAGGACTGGCAGAAAAAGATTTTCTGCAGCAACCGTATTGAAAATTTTTATATAACTGTAGCTGCTTCTGATTGTCTCCTCCAGTAGTATCCATCACAAAGGGCAACACCAACAGAGCTCAGCATTTTCATTGACTGTAGTATGTATTCTAAATAGCAAATGACGATAATATTAGCACTGCCCACCTTTTTCAATATCTGCTCAACTTTGAAAGCGTGTTTCAAGCAGAACACTTGTAGTCTCAGGAATGTCTTGGATCTTAAAAATATTGATGGACAGACCGAGGGATTTGATGGTCAAAATCGAAAAAGTTTCATCTTTCGATTAAGTTATAAAGCATGTAGAATTCCTTACAAAGCAAGAAGGATGATCAAACCTGTAGAAGTGCTCCAAGTTGTTCTGTATTAGCTTTTCACCTTCGATCTTTTGATATAGCTGCCTTTGTCTTGGTATTTCAGGATTTGCTAGGTGAGAGCACCTTATATCATTTGCATTGATAAATCTTATGACAAAAATCACCACCTGTATTATCCTCCAGCGAGTCAGTCTAGATAAATCAAGAAAAGATTCCCACTCATCAGGGCAAGACTTCAAACCCTTATATATATAAGAAGTGCTTCAGGTTTACGTAAACTATGCGAAGCAATATGTCCTTTAAGCAAAGCCTCAGTTAGCGGCGGCAGTGGGTTTTACCTGGATCCGAGGCAGAACATGTATATCGGAATAGAACACACCTTTCTGAATCCACAAAGCACAATAATCATGAGGACTAAGCATAAGGAGTTAGATCAAAACACAGGCACTGATTGACAAAAACTTGAGAAATATATATTCATAAATCAGGGTGAGATATAATTCTAATGTGATAAGAGGAATGCAACATACCACTAAATATGATAAACGAAGAATCCATGTAATTGAGCAATGCTGAATAGTGGGAATAACAGGAACTAAATGTTATAAAAAAATGCATATCTTAAGATGATGGGTCATGATTTGGGAAGAGAATAAAACAACAGTGCCTTTCACTCTATCTTGTTACAAAACAAAAAAAAAGCTATTCTCAGCAGTAGATTGATTCACAGTGAATCGACCTCTGCGAGTTGATCTAAGTTGATCAGGATGGAGGATAGTGGGGTGGGTGCCTAAGCTCTATAGTATAGCATTGGCACAACTTATTGTCATAGCTGATGGTGTTCACGATGGATGCGCAGGTATGAGGAAAAAAAAAAAAACAGAGTACCGAGGTTTGTAAGATCAGAGATATGATACCAATGGGTGAAGTCCGATGAGTGCAGCATGTTCTTATGAATTGTGATGGTACTTATGAATATTGTGCAAAGAAAGGAAAGGGGAATATAGGTGAACCCCACTGAGTTTGAAAATAACCTCCTGGATGAGTCGAAATGATATATTGACACCAATAAGTAATCCCCGAAATAAGCATGGATTAAAAATGGAATGAATAATCAAATACGGTAAAAAATATAATGCAGGAATGAATGGAACATGATGAATCAGAGTGAACCACACTTATAATCTCATGCCATTAAAATGGGAAATCAAATGCAAAGACAGTAATATAAAGAGAAAATAAAAGAAGAAAGAAAGAAAAAAAAAATCAAAGGATAATAAAGAACTAATCGTGAGTTGAGCATCAAATGATAACCCAGAAACGGAACATGTAAACAAATTTTCTATTTGAATAGAGTCCAATCTCATTGCAGGGGGGATTTACAGTCAGTGGGATGGCTCTTACAGTAAATCAGGGGAGTTCCAGCCATTGTGAGTGAAATTTTCTGATAGAATTTAAATGAAGCATTCCCAGCAACTCCGATTCAGTTTCAGATCGACCTTTTATGGAGGATAAAAGCCAGGCTGAATACAAACTGGCAGAGAGACACCTATTCAGCAACTCCAGACCAGACGATGGGTCTCATAGCAGTTCCGATCTGGATTCCAGATCACCAACTGCTGCAATGGAATGCCGATATTGACTTCCACTGTGAATATAAGGGCGATTTTCATAGAAGATGAACTCACGGTGAAATCAACTGTAGAGCAGATGAATTTCACTATGAATTAGGTCCAGGCAAAATGAAATTAGGTTTATGACTAAGGGATGCCGATGAAATTGGATGAAACCAAATGATGTAGCTCAACGAATGATAAAAAGAAGAACAACAAAATAAATAAGTAAATAATTAAATCAAACTGAAAAAGACATTATATATTGTGAAAATGCGATCAAACAAAGGGTAATAAAATGGATAAAATAAAATGTGATTAAATGATTGATCGAATGCAAACCCTTTTAATAATGTAGAAATCCAAGAAAATGTGACCCTGCAGAAGGCCAGATTCATGTAGCAATATGCAAATTGGCATCGCTATAGACGAACCAATGAGGCATACGATGCTTATGTGAAACAAGGGAAGAAGATGCTTAAAACACAAATTAACAGAAAACAATAAGAGAGAGGGTTAATAGGGACTTACCTTGCTTGCAAGAATTCTGAGAGAAGGAGCCGGGGCTTCTTCAGTGACTCAGAGGGGAAGAGATCAACGGGAGAGAAAGCAAGATCCGTGAAGAAGAAAGGAAATGTTGAGGTGAGGAAAATGGATTGAAATCCTTCCTTCAAAAGAAAACCGATCAAGTGGAGAGGTGAATAATGGATAGGCAGGGGATCGATAGGCAAGGGATGGATAGGCCAGGGGATGGATGGAATCGCCTCCTGCGCCTCCTGTTTTATAACAGGAGGCCGTTACTTTTTTTTCAACGGAGGTCCAAAAAGCATTTCAAAAATTTTAAAAAGTGGTTCCTCTTTAAGGATTTTCTGAAAAGATGGTTTTCAAGAAAGAAACTTTAAAAAAAGGGTTTCTAAAAACCATTTTTTTTTTTTTTTTTTCTTTTTCCCTTATTATTATTTTTTTACTCCTTTGTCTTTGCATTTTATATATATATTTATATATATATATATTTGATGTTTTTGATATAAAAACTCTGAAAACTAAAGGGTTTTAAATTAATTTGGCAAAATTTAAAAATAGTTTATCAAAGAAGTATTTTATGAGAATTTGAGTTCATTTTTGGAATTTTCTTCAGAAGATGGGTTTAGATCTAGGTTTTGAGAAAATATTCAAGTTTTGAACCTCGAATTGAGAAATTTAACGTGATGAATACAAACGGATACCAGACAAACTATCTGAGCCTTTCAAAAGGTTATTTTGGTAATTTTGAGGATTTGATTTAAAAATTGGATGACAAAGCTCAGATTCGGATCTTGACAATGGATCTGGATCCAAAATCAAGTCAGATACATAAAATGAATTTAATTTCAGTAAAACTTTGAGAAATGAACTGGAATTTAGATTTAAAAGTGACTCAATTGCTCAAAAAATGAAGTCAGGGGCAAAAAGGGATTATTTAAAAGATTTTGAAAAATTTGGGGTGTTCACACAGTCATAGAAAACATATATGCTTGATTGAGTCACTATGATTTTTTTTTTACAGCCTTAAAACACATATATGCATGATTGAATCACTATGATTTTTTTTCACAGTCTTAGACCACATATATACATGATTGAATCTCTAAAAAAACATTTGACGGCATTAGAACACATATATGCATGATTGAAGCACTATAAAAAAAATTTGACAGCCTTAGAACACATATCTGCCTGATTGATTCATTATGAAATTTTTTTGACAGCCTTAGGATACATATATGCATGATTGAATCACTATAAATCTTTTTTTGCAGGCTTAGAACACATATATGCAAGATAGAATCACTATGAGTTTTTTTTTCAGCCTTAGAACACACGTATGCATGATTAAATCTATATAAAATTTATTTGACAGCCTTAGCACACATATATTCATGATTGAACCACTATAAAAAAGTTTTGAGAGCCTTAGAACACATATATGCATGTTTGAATAACTATGATTTTTTTTTACTACCATAGGACTCATATATGCAAGATTGAATCACTATGATTTTTTTTTGACAGCCTTAGACAACATATATGCATGATTGAATCACTATAAAATTTTTTGACAGCCTTAGAACACATATATGCATGATTGAATCACTATGGAATTATTTTGACAGCCTTAGAACACATATATGCATGATTGACTCACTATGAAAAAAATTTGACATCATTAGAACACAAATATGCATGACTGCGTCACTATAATTTTTTTCTGAAAACCTTAGAACACATATCTGCATGATTGAATCACTATGAAATTTATTTGACAGCCACAGAACATATATATGCAAGATTGAATCACTATAAAATTCTTTTGACAACCATAGAAATCATATATGGATGATTTAGTCACTATGAAATTTATTTGATAGCCTTAGAAAAGATATATACATGATTTAATTACTATGATTTTTTTTTGACAGCCTTACAACATATATATACATGATTGAGTCACTATGAATTTTTTTTTACAGCATTAGAACACATATATGCATGATTGAATCACTAAAAAAAAATTTTGACAGCCTTAAAACATATATCTGCCTGATTGATTCACTATAAAACTTTTTTGACAGCCTTAGGATACATATATGCATGATTGAATCACTAAGAAATTTCTTTTATAGCCTTAGAACACATATATCAAGATTGAATCACTATGATTTTTTTGTTGCAGCCTTAGAATACATATATGCATGATTAAATCTCTATGAAATTATTTTGACGGCCTTAGAACACATATATGCTTGATTGAATTACTATGAAAAAAAATTGACAGCCTTAGAACACATATACGCATGTTTGAATCACTATGATTTTTTTTACTACCTTAGGACACATATATGCATCATTGAATCACTATGAATTTTTTTTTATATCCTTAGAACACATATCTGCATGATTGAATCACTATGAATTTTTTTTACAGCCTTAGAACACATATATGCATGATTGAATCACTATGATCTTTTTTAAACAGCCTTAGAACACATATATGCATGATTGAATCACTACAATTTTTTTTGACAGCCTTAGAACACATATATGCATGATTGAATCACTATGAAATTTTTTGATATACTTTGAACACATATTTACGTGATTGAATCTCTATAAAAAAAAATTTACATCATTACAACACATATATGCATGATTGAATCACTGTGAAATTTACTTGACAGCCTTAGAACACATATATGCATGATTGAATCACTATAAAAAAAAAATTTAATCGTTAGAACACATGTGCATTATTAAGTCAATATGAATTTTTTTTGACAGCCTTAGAAAACACATATGCATTATTGAATCACTATAAATTTTTTTGACAGCCTTAGAACACATATACGCATGATTGAATCTTGCATGAAATTTTTTTGACAGCCTTATAAAACATATATGCATTATTGAATCACTATGAAATTTATTTGACAGCCTTAGAAAACATATATGCATTATTGAAACACAATGAAATTTTTTTGACAGCCTTAGAACACATATATGCATGATTGAATCACTATGAAATTTTTTTGACATTCTTAGAACGTATATATATGCATGATTGAGTCACTATGAAATTTTTTTGACAGATCTAGAACACATATGCATGATTGAATCTCTATGATTTTTTTTTACAATCGTAGAATAGATATATGCATTAATGAATCACTATGAATTTTTTTTAACAACCTTAGGACACATATATGCATGATTGAATCAATATGAAATGTTTTCGATAGCCTTAGAACATATATATTCATGATTGAATCACTTTGAATTTTTTTGACAGCTTTAGAACACATATATGCATTATTGAATCAGAATGAAATTTTTTTGACAAGCTTAGAAGACATATATGCATGATTGAATCACTATGATTTTTTTTTTACATTCTTACAACACATATATGCATGATTGAATCACAATGAAATTTTTTTGACAATGTTAGAACACATATATGCATGATTGAGTCACTATAAAATTTTTGAGACATCCTTAGAATACATATATGCATGATTGAGTCACTACAAAATTTTTGTAAGATCCTTAGAACACATATATTCATATTTGAATCATATTGAAATTTTTTTGACAACTTTGAAACACATATATGCATGATTGAATTAGTATGAAATTTTTTTGACAGCATTAGAACACATATATGGATGATTGAATCACTATGAAATTTTTTTGACAGCATTAGAACCCATATATGCACGAATGAATCTCTATGAAATTTTGTTGACAGGCTCAGAACATATATATACCTCATTGAATCACAATGAAATATTTTTGACAACCTTAGAATACATATACATGATTAAATCATAATAAAACTTTTTTGACAGCCTTAGAACGCATATATGCATTATTGAATCATTATAAAATTTGTTTGACAGACTTAGAACACATATATGCAAGATTAGAATTTTTTAGTCAGCTTTAGAAAGCATATATGCATGATTGAAGTACTATGAATTTTTTTTGATAGCTTAAAACACAAATATACGTGATTGAATCACAAAGAATTTTTTTTGACAACCTTAAAACACATATATACATGATTGAATCACAATGACATTTTTTTGACAACCTTACAATACATCTATACGTGATTGAAACACAATAAATAAATTTTGACAGCCTTAGAACACATATATGCATGATTGAATCGCTATGATTTTTTTTTGACAACCTTAGAACACATATATGCTTGTTTGAATCACTACCAATTTTTTTTGAGTAACTTAGAACACATATCTGATGATTGAATCACTATAAATTTTTTTTGATCGCCTTAAAACACATATATGCATAATTGAGTCACTATGACATATTTTTAACAGCCTTAAAACACTTATACGCATGATTGAAATTTTTTTGACAGCCTTAGAACACATGTATGCATGATTGAAATTTTTTTGACAACCTTAGAACAAATATATGAAAGATTGAATCATTATGAAATTTTTGGACAGCACTAGAACACTTATATGGATGATTGAATCACTACAAAATTTTTCTAACAGTATTAGAACACATATAAGCATGATTAGAAAATTGTTTTTTGAGTAAATTAGAAAACCTATCTGCATGATTGAATCACTATGAATTTTTTTTAACAGCCTTAGAACACATATATGCATGATTGATTCACTATAAAAAATTTTGGACAGGCTTAGAACACATATATCCATGATTGAATCACTATAAATTTTTTTTAACAACCTTAGAACACATATATGCAAGATTGAATCACTATGAAATTTTTTTAACAACCTTAGAACACATATATGCAAGATTGAATCACTGTGAATTTTTTTTGACAACGTTAGAACACATATTTGCATGATTGAGTCACTATGAAAATTTTTTGACAGCCTTACAACACATATTTGCACGAGAGAATCACTAAGGAATTTTTTTGACAGCCGTCGAAGACATATATGCATAATTGAACCACTCTAAAAATTTTTGACAGCCTTAGCACACATATATAAATGATTGAATCACTAAGAATTTTTTTTGACAACCTTAGAACACATATATGCATCAATGAATCACTATGAATTTTTTTTTATAGCCTTAGAACACATATATGCATGATTGAATAAATATGAATTTTTTTTGACAACCTTAGAACACATATATGCATGATTGAATAACTATAAATTTTTTTTTACAGACTTAGAACACATATATGCATTATTGAATCACTATGAAATTTTTTTGATAGCCTTTGAACACATATATGCATGATAGAATCACTATGAAATTTTTTTGACATTCTTAGAAAACATATATGCATGATTGAATCACTATGATTTTTTTTTGACAACCTTAGAACACATATATGCATGACTGAATCACTATGAAATTTTTTTGCAAGCCTTAGAACACACATATGCATGATTGAATCACTATGAAATTTTTTTAATAGCCTTAGAACACATATATGCATGATTGAATCTCTATAAAAAAAATTTGACACCATTAGAACAAATATATGCATGATTGAATCACTATAATTTAAAAAAAAAAAAAAAACTTAGAACACATATCTGCATGATTGAATCACTGTGAATTTTATTTGACAACCTTAGAACACATATATGCTTGATTAAATCACTATGAAAATTTTTTGACAGCCTTAGAATGCATATGAGCATGATTGAATCACTATGAATTTCTTCTGATAGCCTTAGAACACTTATATACATGATTGAATCACTATGGAATTTTTTCGACCGCCATAGAACACATATATGCATGATTGAATCCATATATGGGTGATTGATTCACTATAAAAAAAATTTGATAACCTTAAAACACATATATGCATGATTGAATCACAATGACATTTTTTTGACAACCTTAGAACACATCTATACATGATTGAATCCCAATAAAAAAATTTTGACAGCCTTAGAACACATATATGGATGATTGAATCACTATAAATTTTTTTTAACGACCAAAGAACACATATATGCATGATTGAATCACTACCAGATTTTTGTCACAGCATTAGAACATATATATGCATGATTGAATCACTATAAAATTTTTTGGAGTAACTTAGAACACATAGCTGCATGATTGAATCACTATAAAAAAATTTGACAACCTTGAAACACATATATGCAAGATTGAATCCCTATGAAATATCTTTGACAGCCTTAAAACACATATATGCATGATTGAATTTTTTTTGATAACCTAAGAACACATATATGCATGATTGAAATTTTTTTGACAGCCTTAGAACACATATATGCATGATTGAATCACTATGAATTTTTTTGGACAACCTTGGAACACATATATGGATGATTGAATCACTACAAATTTTTTTTGATAGGATTAGAACACATATATGCATGATTGAATCGCTATAAATTTTTTTTGAGTAACTTAGAACCCATATCTGCATGATTGAATCACTATGATGACATATATACATGATTGAATCACTATTAAGTTTTTTTGACAGCCTTAGAACACATTGACAACCTTAGAACACATATATGCACGATTGAATCACTATAAAAAAAATTTGACAGCCTTAGAACAGATATATGCTTGATTAAATCACTATAAATTTTTTTTAATAAACTTAGAACACATAAATGCAAGACTGAATCACTATGAATTTTTTTTAGCAACCTTAGAACACACATATGCAAGATTGAATCACTATGAATTTTTTTTCACAACGTTAGAACACATATATGCATGACTATGTCACTATAAAAAAAATTTGACAGTGTTAGAACACATATATGCATGAGTGAATCACTATGAAATTTTTTTGACAGGCTTAGAACACATACATGCATGATTGAATCACTATGAAATTTTTTTGACAGCCATAGAACACATATATGCATTACTCAGTCACTATGAAATTTTTTTTACAGCAATAGAACACATATATACATGATTCAGTCACTGTGAATTTTTTTTGATAGCCTTAGACCACATATATGCATGAGGGAATCACTACAAATTTTTTTTTGATGGCCTTATCACACATATATGCATGATTGAGTCACTATAATTTTTTTTTGACCGCATTAGAACACATATATGCATGATTGAATCCCTATAAAAATTTTTTGACAGCCTTAGAACACATATATGCATGATTGAATCACAGTGAAAATTTTTGGATTGCCTTAGAACACATATATGCATGATTGAGTCACTATGAATTTTTTTGGACAACCGTATTACACATATATGGATGATTGAATCACTACAAATTTTTTTGACAGGATTAGAAAACACATATGCATGATTGAATCACTATAATTTTTTTTTTTAGTAACTTAGAACACATATCTGCATGATTGAATCACTATGAAATTTTTTTAACAGCCTTAAAAGACATATATGCATGAGTGAATCACTATTAAATTTTTTTTACTGCCTTATAGCACATTGACATCTTTACAACACATATATGCAAGATTAAATCACCATAAAAAATTTTTGATAGACTTAGAACACATATACGCATGATTGAAACACTACGAAAGTGTTTTAACAAACTTAGAACACATAAATGCAACACTGAGTCACTATGAAATTTTTTTAACAACCTTAGAACACATATATGCATGACTAAGTCACTATGAATTTTTTTTGACAGCTTAGAACACATATATGCATGAGTGAATCACTATGAAATTTTTTTGACAACCTTAGAAAACATATATGCATGATTGAATCACTATCAAATTTTTTTGAGAGCCATAGAACACATATATGCATGATTTAGTCACTATGATTTTTTTTTTACAGTCATAGAACACATATATGCATGATTGAGTCACTATGAAACTTTTTTGACAGCCTTAGAACATATACATGCATGAGTGAATCACTATGAAATTTTTTTGACAGCCTTAGCACACATATATGCACTATTGATTCACTATGAAATATTTTTGATAGCATTAGAACACAAATATGCATGATTGAATCACTGTAAAAAAAATTTGACAGCCTTAGAACAAATATATGCATGATTGAATCACTATGAAATTTTTTGGACAGCCTTAGAAAACATATATGGATGATTGAGTCACTATGATTTTCTTTGGACAACCTTAGAACACATATATGGATGATTGAATCACTACAAATTTTTTTGACAGGATTAGAACACATATATGCATGATTGAATCACTATAAAAATTTTTGAAGTAAATTAGAACACATATCTGAATGATTGAATCACTATGAATTTTTTTTAACAGCCTTAGAAGACATATATGCGTCATTGAATCACTATTAAATTTTTTTGACAGCCTTAGAACACATTGACAAAACTAGAACACATATATGCAAGATTGAATCACTACAAAAAAAATTTGACAGCCTTAGAACACATATATGCATGATTGAATCACTATGAATTTTTTTTAACAAACTTAGAACACATAAATGCAAGACTAAATCACTATGTAATTTTTTTAATAACCTTAGAACACAAATGCAAGATTGAATCATTATGAATTTTTTTGGACAACGTTAGAACACATACATACATGACTAAGTCACTATGAATTTTTTGTGACAGCCTTAGAAAACATATATGCATGAGTGAATCTCTATAAAAAAATTTGACAGCCTTAGAAAATATATATGCATGATTGAATCACTATGAAATTTTTTTGACAGCCATTGAACACATATATGCACGATTGAGTCACTATGAATTTTTTTTTACAACAACAGAACACATATATGCGTGATTGAGTCACTATGCAATTTTTTTGACAGCCTTTAAACACATATATGCATGAGTGAATCACTATAAATTTTTTTTAATAGCCTTAGCACACATATATGCATGATTGAGTCACTAAGCATTTTTTTTTATAGCATTAGAACACATATATGCATGATTGAATCACTATAAAAATTTGTTGACAGCCTTAGAGCACATATATGCATGATTAAATCACTATGAAATTTTTTTTACAGCCTTAGAACACATATATGCATGATTTAGTCACTATGAAATTGTTTTGATAGCCTTAGAACATATATCTGCAAGATTAAATCACCATATATCAGCATGAACCACTATAAATTTTTTTGACACCCTTAGAACACATATATTAATTATTGAATCTCTATGAAATTTTTTTGACAGCCTTAGCAAACATATATACATGATTGAATCACCATAAAAAAAATTCACAACTTTATAACACATATATGCATGATTGAATCACTATGAAATGTTTTTGATAACCTTGGAACATATATTTGCATGATTGAATCACTATGAAATTTTTTTGATAACCTTAGAACACATATATGCATTATTGAATCACTATAAAATTTTGTTGACAGCCTTAGAACACATATATGCATTATTGAATCACTTTGAAATTTTTTTCACAGCCTTAGAACCTATATATGGATGATTGAATCATTATGAAATTTTTTTGACTGTCATAGAACACATATATGCATGATTGAGTAACTATAAATTTTTTTTGACAGCCTTAGAACACATATATGCAATATTGAATCACTATGAAATTTTTTTAACAGCCTTAGAACACATATATGCATGATTAAATCACTATCAATTTTTTTTTACAGCCTTAGAACACATATATGCAAGATTGAATCACCATGAACTTTTTTTGACAACTTTAGAACACATGTATGCATGATTGAATCACTATGAAATTTTTTTGGAAGCCTTAGAACACATATATGCATGATTGAATCTCTATGAATATTTTTTGGAAACCTTAGAACACATATATGTAAGATTGAAAGTTTTTTTACAAATGTAAAACACATATATGTATGATTGAATCACAATAAATGTTTTTTACAGCCTTAGAACACATATATGCAAAGTTGAATCACTATGATTTTTTTTTGAAAACCTTAGAACACATATATGTATGATTGAATAACTACAATTTTTTTTTTATTGCATTAGAATACATATATAGATGATTGAATCACCACAATTTTTTTTTCTGCATTAGAGTACATATCTGCATGATTGAATCAGTATAATTTTTTTTTGAGTAACTTAGAACACTTATCTGCATGATTGAATAGCTATTAGAATTTTTTGACAGCCTTAGAACACATATATGCATGATTGAATCACTTTGAAATATGTTTGACAACCATAGAACACATATATGTAAGATTGAAATTTGTTTGACGACCATAGAACACATATATACAAGATTGAAATTTTTTTGACAACCTTAGAACACATATATGCATGATTGAGTCACTATAAATTTTTTTTGAGAGACTTAAAACACATATATTCATGATTGAACCACAATTAAATTTTTTTGATAGACTTAGAACACATCTATGCATGATTGAATCATAATAAAAAAAATTTGACAGCCTTAGAATAGATATATGCATGATTGTATCACTATGAAATTTTTTTGACAACCTTAGAACACATATATGCATGACTGAATCACTATAAAAAATTTTTGATAGCCTTAGAACACATATATGCATGATTGAATCATTTAAATTTTTTTTTGACAACCTTAGAATTCATATATGCATGATTGAATCACTATGAAAATTTTTTGATAGCCTTGGAACACAAATATGCTTGCTTGAATCTCTATGAATTTTTTTTGACAGCCATAGAACACAAATATGCATGATTGAGTCACTATGAATTTTTTTTGACAGCCTCAGGACATATATGCATGTGTGAATCACTATAAAATTTTGTTGACAACCTTAGAACAAATATATGCATTATTTAATCACTATAAAAATTTTTTGACAGCCTTAGCACGCACATATGCATGATTCAATCACTATGATTTTTTTTTTACAACTTTGGAATATATATAAGAATGATATAGTCACTATAAAACTTTTTTGACAGCCTTATAACACATATATGCATTATTAAATCACTATGAATTTTTTTTGACAGCCTTAGAACATATATATGCATGATTGAATCGCTATGATTTTTTTTTTTACAGCCTTAGAGCACATTTATGCATAATTAGAATCACCATGAATTTTTGTTGACAACCTTAGAACACATGTATGCATGATTGAATCACTATGAAATTTTTTTGGAAGCCTTAGAACACATATATGCATGATTGAATCACTATGAAATTTTTTGGAAACCTTAGAACACATATATGCAAGATTGAAATTTTTTTGACAACCTTAGAGCACATATATGTATAATTCAATCACAATAATTTTTTTTTGACAGCCTTAGAACACATATTTGCAAGATTGAATCACTATGAATTTTTTTTGACAACCTTAGAACAAATATATGCATGTTTAAATCACTATGATTTTTTTTACTGCATTAGAATACATATATGTATGATGCAATCACTATGAATTTTTTTTGACAGCCTTAAAACACATATATGCAAGATTGAATTACGATAAATGTTTTTTGCTAGCCTTAGGGCACATCTATGCATGATTGAATCATTATAACAAAATTTTTACAGCCTTAGAACACATATATGCTTGATTGAATCACTATGAATTTTTCTAAAAAAGTTTTGGACACATATTCAGGATTGAATCACTACCATATTTTTTTTACAGCATTAGAACACATATATGCATGATTGAATCACTACAAATTTTTTTGGAGTAACTTAGAACACACATCTGCATGATTGAATCAGTATAAAAAAAATTTGACAGCCTTAAAACACATACATGCATGATTGAATCACTATAATTTTTTTGGAGTAACTTAGAACACTTATCTGCATGACTGAATCACTATGAAACTGTTTTGACAGCCTTAGAACATATATATACAAGATTGAATCACAATGAAATTTTTTTGACAACCTTAGAACACATATGTGCATGATTGAATCACTATAAAAAAAATTTGACATCCTTAGAACACATATCTGTGTGATTGAATCACTATGAAATTTTTTGAACAACCTTAGAACACATATATGCAAGATTGAATCACCATGAAATTTTTTTGACAACGTTTGAACACATATTTGCATGATTGAGCCAGTATGAAATTTTTGTGAGAGCCTTAGAACACATATATGCATGATTGAATTAGTATGAAATTTTTTTGACAACATTAGAACATATGTATGCATGATTGAATCAATATAAATTTTTTTAGACAGCCTTAGAACACATATATGCATGAGTAAATCATTATAAAAAAATTTTGACGGCCATAGAATACATATATGCATGATTGAATCACTTTGAATTTTTTTTTACAGCATTAGAACACATATATTCATGATTGAATCTCTATGAAATTTTGTTTACAACCTTAAACATATATATGCATGATTGAATCACTATGAAATTTGTTTGACAGCCTTAGAACACATATATACTTGATTGAATCACTATAAATATTTTTTGATAGCCTTAGAACACGTATCTCCCTGATTTATTCACTAAGAAATATTTTTGACAACCTTAGAACACATATAGGCGTGATTGAATCTCTATGAATTTTTTTTGACAACCTTAAAACACATATATGCATGATTGAATCATAATGACATTTTTTTGACAACCTTAGAACACATGTATGCATGATTGAATCACAATAAATTTTTTTTGACAGCCTTAGAACACATATCTGCATGATTGAATCACTAAGAAATTTATTTGACAGCCTTAGAAGACATATATGCATGATTGATCCACTATGAAAGTTTTTTGATAGCCATAGAACACAAATCTGCATGATTGGATCACAATGAAATTTTATTGACAGCTTTATAACACATATATGCATGTTTGAATCACTATCATTTTTTTTTGGCAACCGTAGAACAGATATATGCATTACTGAACCACTATGAAATTTGTTTAACAACCTTAGGACACATATATGCATGATTGAATCACTATAAATTTTTTTTGACAGCCTTAGAACACATATATGCATGATTAAATCACTATGATTTTTTTTTTAGGACTTAGAACACATATATATGCATGATTGAATCACCATGAATTTCATTTGACAACCTTAGAACACATGCACGCATGATTGAATGACTAAAAATTTTTTTTGGAACCCTTAGAATGCATATATGCATGATTGAATTACTTTGAATTTTTTTTAGAAACCTTAGAACACATATATGCAAGATTAAATTTTTTTTAAGAACCTTAGAACACATATATGTATGATTGAATCGCAATAATTTTTTTTGACAGCCTTAGAACACATATATCCAAGATTGAATCACTATGAATTTTTTTTGACAACCTTAGAACACATATATGCAAGATTGAATCACTACAAATTTTTTTTTACTGCATTAGAATACATATATGCGTGATTGAATCACTATAATTTTTTTGAGTAACTTCGGACACCTATCTGCATGATTGAATAGCTATGAATTTTTTTTGACAGCGTTATAACACATATATGCATGATTGAATCACTTTAAAATTTGTTTGACATCCATAGAACACATATATGCAAGATTGAAAGTTGTTTGACGGCCTTAGAACACATATATACAAGATTAAATTTTTTTTACAACCTTAGAACACATATATGCATGATTGAATCAATATAAAAAAATTTTCACAAGCTTAGAAGACATATATGCAGGACTGAATCACTACCAATTTTTTTTTACAACATTAGAACACATATATTTGTGCTCGAATCACTATAAAATTTGTTTGACAGCCTTAAAACGCATACATACTTGATTGAATCACTATACATTTTTTTTTAGTAACTTAGAACACTTATCTGCATGACTGAATCACTCTGAAATTTTTGTGACAGCCTTAGAACACATATATGCCGGATTGAATTACTATGATTTTTTTTTACAGTATTAGAACACATATATGCCTGATTGAATTAATATGAATTTTTTTTTATAGCCTTAGACCACATATATACATGATTGAATCATTATGAGTTTTTTTTTATAGTCATAGAACACATATATGTATGATTGAATAACTATGAATTTTTTTTTACAGCATTAGAACACATATATACATGATTGAATCTCTATAAATTTTGTTGACTACCATAGAACATATATATGCTTGATTGAATTATAATGAAATTTTTTTGACAGCCCTAGAACAAATATATGCATGATTGAATCATAATAAAACTTTTTTGACGGCCTTAGAACACATATATGCATGATTGAATTACTCTGAAATTTTTTTGACAACCTTAGAACACATATATGCATGATTGAATCACTACAAATTTTTTTTGATGTTAGAACACATATATGCATGATTGAATCACTATAAATTTTTTTGAGTAACTTGGAACACTTATTTGCATGACTGAAACACTATAATTTTTTTTTACAGCCTTAGAGCACATATATGCATGATTGACTCACTATAAAATTTGTTTGACAGCCTTTGAACACATATATGCAAGATTGAAATTTTTTTGACAGCCTTAGAACACATATATTCATGATTGAATCACTATGAAATTTTCTTGACATCCTTAAAACACATATATGCGTGATTGAATCACTATTAAATTTTTTTGACCACCTTAAAAGTCATATATGCATGATTGAATCACAATGACATTTTTTTGACAACCTCAGAAGACATCGAAACATGATTGAATTACAATAAATTTTTTTTGACAACCTTAGAACACATATCTGCATGATTGAATCACTATGAAATTTATTTGACAGTTTAAAACACATATATGCATGATTGAGTCACTATGAAATTTTTTTGATAGCCTTGGAACATATATGTGCATGATTGAATCACTATGAAATTTTTTTGACAGCTTTAAAACACATACATGCATGATTTAATGACTATGAAATTTTTTTGACAGCCCTAGAACACTTAAATGCATGATTGAATCACAATGAAATTTTTTTGACAATCGTAGAATAGATATAGGCTTTATTGAATCACCATGAAATTTGTTCAACAACCTTAGGACACATGTATGCATGATTGAATCACTATAACATTTTTTTGACAGCCTTAGAACCTATATATGGAAGATAGAATCACAATGAAAATTATTTGAGAGCCTTAGAACATATATATGCATGATAGAATCACTTTGAAATTTTTTTCACAGACTTAGAACACATATATACATGATTGAATTACTATGAATTTTTTTGAGAGCCACAGAACACATATATGCACGATTGAGTCACAATGAATTTTTTTCGGCAGCCTTAGAACACATATATGCATGAGTGAATCACTATAAAAAAATTTTGACAGCCTTAGAGCATATATATGCATTATTGAATGACAATGATTTTTTTTTGACAGCCTTAGAACACATATATGCATTATTGAATCACTATGAAATTTGTTTGACAACCTTAGAACACATATATGCATGAATAAATAACTATGATTTTTTTTTTACAATTTTTGCAGCCTTAGAACACATATATGCATGATTAAATCATCGTAAAATTTTTTGATAACCTTTGAACACATATCTGCATGATTGAATCACTATAAAAAATTTTGCAGCCTTAGAACACATATACGCATGATTGAATCGCTATGAATTTTTTTTTAAATGCTAGAACACATATATGCATTCTCAGAACACATTTCTGCATGATTGAATCACTTTGTGATTTTCTTGACAGCCTTAGAACACATATATGCATGATTAAAGCACTATCAAAAAAGTTTGCCAGCCTTAGAACACATATATACAAGATTGAATGACTATAATTTTTTTTTGATAGCCTTAGAACACAAATTGCATGATTTAATCACTCTAAATTTTTTTTGACAGGCCTAGAACACATATATGCAGATTGAATCATGCATGAAATTTTTTTAAAAAACATGGAACGTGTATATGCATGATTGAATCAAAATAAAATGTTTTTGAGAGCCTTAGTACGCATATATGCATGTGTGAAAAACTATGAATTTTTTTTTACAGCCATAGAACACATATAGTTATTATTGAATCACTGTAATTTTTTTTTGGCAGCATTAAACACATATATGTAAGAATGAATCACTATGAAATTTTTTTGACAGCCTTAGAACACATATATGCTTCATTGAATCACTATGAATTTTTTTTACAGCCTTAGAACACATATATGCATGATTGAATCACTATAAAATTTGTTAGACAAACTTAGAACACATATATGCATGATTGAATCACTTTAAAAAAAATTTCAGCCTTAGAACACATATATGCATGATTGAATCACTATGAAATTTTTTTGACAGCCTTAGAACACATATATACACGATTGAATCACTATAAATTTTTTTGACAGCCTTAGAACACATATATTCATGATTGAATCACTATGAAATTTTTTTAACAACTTAGAACACATACATGCATGATTGAATTACTATAAAATTTTTTGACAGCATTACAACACATATATCCAAGATTGAATCACTATGAAATTTTTTTAACAGCCGTAGAAAACATATATGCATAATTGAATCACTATGAAATATTTTTGACTTCCTTAAAACACATATGTGCATGATTGAATCACTATAAAATTTGTTGGATAGACTTATAACACATATATGCATGATTGAATCACTGTGAAATTGTTTTGACAGCCTTAGAACACATATATACAATATTGAATCACTATAAATTTTTTTGACAAACTTAGAACACATATATGCATGATTGAATCACTATGATTTTTTTTTGACAGCCTTGGAACACAAATATGCATGATTGAATTAGTGTAAAATTTTGTTGACAGCATTATAACACATATATCAAAGATTGAATCACTATAAAAAATTTTTTATAACCTCAGAACACATATCAGCATGATTGAATCAATATAAATAATTTTTGACAGCCTTATAACACATATATGAATCATTGAATCACTATGAAATTTTTTTGATAGCGTTAGAACGCATATATGTATGATTGAATCACTATGAAATTTTTTTGATAGCGTTAGAACGCATATATGTATGATTGAATCACTATAAAAAAAGATTGACAACCTTGGAGCACATATTTGCTTGATTGAATGACAATGAATTTTTTTTTATAGCGTTAGAACACATATATGCAGGATTGAATCTCTATAAAAAAATCTAAGAGCATCAGAACACATATATGCAAGATTGAATCACTATGAATTTTTTTTGATAGCCTTAGAACAAATATATGCATGATTGAATCACTATGAATTTTTCTTATTGCTGTAGAACACATATATTCATGATTGAAGCACTATGAAATTTTTTTTACAGCCTTAGAACACATATATGCATGATTAAAACACTATGAATTTTTTTTTACACCATTAGAACACATATGCATGATTAAATCACTATAAAACTTTTTTGACAACATTAGAACACATGTAAGCATTATTGAATCACTAGGAATTTTTTTTGACAGCCTTAGAACACTTATATGCATGATTGAATCACTATGATTTTTCTTTTATAACCATAGAACGCGTATATGCATGATTGAATCCCTATGAATTTTTTTGGAAAATCTTAGAACACATATATGCATGATTGAATCACTATGAAATTTTTTTGAGAGCCTTAGAGGACATATATGCATGATTGAACAACTATGAAATTTTTTTGAGAGCCTTAGAACACATATATGCATGATTGAAAAACTATGAAATTTTTTTGAGGGCCTTAGAATACATATATGCATGATTGAATCACTACAAAATTTGTTTGACAGCCTTAGAACATATATATGCATGATTGAGTCACTTAAATTTTTTTTTAACAGCCTTAGAATACATATATGCATGATTGAATCACTATGAATTTTTTTTGAGAGCCTTAGAACTCATATATGCATGATTGAATCACTATGAAATTTTTTTGACTGGCTTAGAACATATATATGCTTGGTGGAATCACTAAAACTTAATTTTTGGCAGCATTAGAACACATATATGCATGATTGAATCACCATGAATTTTTTTTACAACCTTAGAACACATATATGCATGATTGAATCACTATGAAAATTTTTTGACAGCTTTAGAACACAAATATGCATGATTGAATCACTATAAAAATTTTTTGACATCCTTAAAAAATATATACAGGATTGAATCACCTTAAAAAAACTTTTTGAGAGACTTAGAACAACTACATGCAAGATTGAATCACCATGAATTTTTTTTGAGAGCCTTATAACAGAAATATGCATGATTGAATCACTATGAAATTTTTTTGACAGCCTTAGAACACATATATGCATGATTCAATAACTATGATTTTTTTCTGACAACCCTAGAACACAGATATGCAAGATTGAATCACTATGAATTTATTTTGACAACCATACATTGCGTATATGCATGATTCAATCACTATGAAATTTTTTGACAACCTTAGAACACATATATGCGTGATTCAATCACTACAATTTTTTTTTGGTAGCAATAGAGCTCATATATGCATGATTGAATCACTATAAAAATTTTATGAGATCCTTAGAACACATATACTCTTGATTGAATCTCTATGAAATTTTTTTGACAGCCTCAGAACATATATATGCATGATTGAATCACTATGAAATTTTTTTAAGAGCCTTAGACTACATATGTGCATGATTGAATCACTATAAAACAAATTTCACAGCCTTGGGAGAAATATATGCATCATTGAATCACTATGATTTTTTTTAACAGCCTTAGAACACATATATGCATGATTGAATCACTATGAATTTTTTTGATACCATTACAACACATATATGCATGATTGAATCATTATGAAATTATTTTGACAGTGTTAGAACACTTTGAATCACTATAAATTTTTTTTGACAAACTTAGAACAAATATGTGAATGATTGAACCACTATGAATTTTTTTTGAAACCCTTAGAACACATATACGCATGATTGAGTCACTATGAAATTTTTTTGACAACCTTAGGACACATATATGCATGATTGAATTATAATGAAATTTTTTTGGGAGCCTTAGAACACATATATGAATGATTGAATCACTATAAAAAGATTTTGACAACCTTTGAACACATATCTGCCTGATTGACTCACTATGAATTTTTTTTGACAACCATAGGCTACATATATGCATGAAATCACTATGAATTTTTTTTTACAGCCTTAGACCACATATATGCAAGATTTAATCACTACAATTTTTTTTTTACTTCCATAGAACACATATATGCATTATTAAATCTCCATGATTTTTTTTTGACAAACTTAGAACACATATATGCATGATTGAATCAATCTAAATTTTTTTTGAGAGCCTTAGAATACAAATATACATGATTGAATCACTATGATTTTTCTTTAACAGCCTTAGAACACGTATATGCATGATTGAATCACTATGAAATATTTTTTACAACCTTAGAACACATATACGCATGATTGAATAACTATAAATATTGTTTGATAGAATTAGAACACATATATGCATGATTGAAACACAATAAATTTTTTTTTACAGCCTTAGAAGACATCTCTACATTATTGAATCACTATAAATTTTTTTTGACAGCCTTAGAACACATATACGCATGATTGAAGCACTATAAAAAAAATTTGACAGCCTTAGAACACATATATACAGGATTGAATCACTATGAATTTTTTTTGACAGCCTTAGAACACAAATTGCATGATTGAATCACTATAAACTTTTTTTGACAGCCTTAGAACACATATATGCATGATTGAATCACAATGAAATTTTTTTAACAGCCCTATAACACATATATTCATGATTGAATCACTATGAATTTGTTTTGAAAAACATAGAACGTGCATATGTATGTTTGAATCACTATAAAAAAATTTTGACAACCGTCGAACACAAATATGCATGATTGAATCACAATGAAGTTTTTTTGAGAGCCTTAGAACACATATATGCATGTTTGAAAAACTATGAATTTTTTTTTAGAGCCTTTGAACACATATATGCATGATTGAATCACTATAATTTTTTGTTGGCAGCATTATAACACATATATGCATAATTGAATCACTATGTAATTTTTTTGACAGCCTTAGAACACATATATGCATGATTGAATCAATATGAATTTTTTTTTACATTCTTACAACAATTATGTGGATGATTGAATCACTACAAAATTTGTTTGACAGACTCAGAATACATATATGCATGATTGAATCACTTTAAGTATTTTTTCAGCCTTAGAACACATATATGCATGATTGTATCACTATGAAAATTTTTTGACGGCCTTAGAACACATATATACAAGATTGAATCACTATGATTTTTTTTTTATTGCCTTAGAACACAAATATGCATGATTTAATCACTATATAAAAAATTTGACTGCCTCAGAAAACATATATGCATGATTGAATCACAATGATTTTTTTTTGACAATCCTAGAACTATATGCATGATTGAATCACTATGAACTTTTTTTGACAACCATAGAATGCGTATATGCATGATTCAATCACTATGAAGTTTTTTTCACTACCTTAGAACACATATATGCATGATTGAATCACTATGAATTTTTTTGACAGCCTTAGAACACATACATGCATGATTGAATCACTATAAAATTTGTTTGACAGCATTAGAACACATATATGTATGATTGAATAGCTATAAATTTTTTTTGATAGCCTTAGAACACATATATGCATGAATGAATCACTATGAATTTTTTTTATTGCTTTAAAACACATATATGCATGATTTAATCACTATAAAATTTTTTTGACAACCTTATTACACATATTTGCATGATTGAATCACTATGAATTTTTTTTGACATCCTTAGAACACATATATACATGATTGAATTACTACAATTTTTTTTATAGCATTAGAACACAAATAGGCAAGATTGAATCTCTGTAAATACTTTTTAATAACCTTAGAACACATATCTGCATGATTGAGTCACTATAAAAAAAATTTTGACAGCCTTAGAACACATATCTGCATGATTGAATCTCTATGAGATTTTTTTGACAGCATTAGAACACACATATGCATGATTGAATCACTATAAAAAAAAATTGACAACCTTAGAGCACATATATGCATGATTGTTCCCTATGAATTTTTTTTGACAGCCTTAGAACACATATATGCATAATTGAATTTTTATAACAAATTTAACAGCATTAGAACACATATATTCAAGATTGAATCACTATCAATTTTTTTTGAGAGCCTTAGAGCAAATATTTGCAGAGTTAAATCACATATATTCATGATTGAAACACTATGAAATTTTTTGAGAGCCTTAGAGCCATAGTGGTAGAACACATATATTCATGATTGAATCACTATGAACATTTTTTGACGGCCTTAGAACACATATATGCATGATTGAATCATAACGAAATTTTTTTGACAGCCTTATAACACATATATTCATGATTGAATCACTATGAAATTTTTTTGAAAAACATAGAACGTGCATATGTATGTTTGAATCACTATAAAAAAAATTTGACAACGGAAGAAGACAAATATGCATGATTGAATCACAATGAAGTTTTTTTGAGAGCCTTAGAACACATATATGCATGTTTAAAAAACTATGAATTTTTTTTAGAGCCTTAGAACACATATATGCATGATTGAATCACTATAATTTTTTGTTGGCAGCATTATAATACATATATGCATGATTGAATCACTATGTAATTTTTTTGACAGCCTTAGAACACATATATGCATGATTGAATCAATATGAAATTTTTTTTACAGTCTTAGAATAATTATATTGATGATTGAATCACTACAAAAATTGTTTGACAGACTTAGAACACATATATTCATGATTGAATCACTTTAAGTATTTTCTCAGCCTTAGAACACATATATGATTGATTGAATCACTATGAAATTTTTTTTACGGCCTTAGAACACCTATATACAAGATTGAATCACTATAATTTTTTTTTTATTGCCTTAGAACACAAATATGCAAGATTGAATCACTATAAAAAATTTTTGACTGCCATAGAAAACATATATGCATGATTGAATCACTATGAATTTTTTTTGACAATCCTAGAACAGATCTATGCTTGATTGAATCACTATGAACTTTTTTTGACAACCATAGAATGCGTATATGCATGATTCAATCACTATGAAGTTTTTTTCACTACCTTGGAACACATATGTGCATGATTGAATCACTATGAATTTTTTTGACAGCCTTAGAACACATACATGCATGATTGAATCACTATGAATTTTTTTTTACTGCTTTAAAAAAAATATATGCATGATTTAATCACTATAATTTTTTTTGACAACCTAATTACACATATTTGCATGATCGAATCACTATGAATTTTTTTTGACAGCCTTAGAACACATATATACATGATTGAATTACTATAATTTTTTTTTATAGCATTAGAACACAAATAGTCAAGATTGAATCTCTGTAAAAACTTTTTGATAACCTTAGAACACATATCTGCATGATTGAATCATTATAAAAAATTTTTTGACAGTCTTAGAACACATATCTGCATGATTGAATCTCTATGAGATTTTTTTGACAGCAATAGAACACACATATGCATGATTGAATCACTATAAAAAAAAATTGACAACCTTAGAGCACATATATGCATGATTGATTCCCTATGAAAATTTTTTGACAGCCTTATAACACATATATGCATAATTGAATTTTTATAAAAAAATTTAACAGCATTAGAACACATATATTCCAGATTGAATCACTATCAATTTTTTTTGAGAGCCTTAGAGCAAATATTTGCATAATTAAATCACATATATTCATGATTGAAACACTATGAAATTTTTTGAGACCCTTTCAGCCATAGTGGTAGAACACATATATTCATGATTGAAACACTATGATTTTTTTTTGACAGCCTTAGAACACATATATGCATGATTGAATCACTATGATTTTTTTTTACAACATTAGAACACATATATGCATGATTGAATCACTATAATTTTTTTGACAGCATTCTTAGAACACATCTCTGCATGATTGAATCACTTTGAAAGTATTTTGATTGCCTTAGAAAACATATATGCACGATTGAAGCATTATAGAAATTTTTTTAAAGCCTTAGAACACATATATACAAGATTGAATGACTATGCTTTTTTTTTTGTAGCCTTAGAACAAAAATTGCATGATTGAATCACTATGAAATTTTTTTGACAGCCTTAGAACACATATATGCATGATTGAATCACAATAAAATTTTTTTGACAGCCCTAGAACACATATATTTATGATTGAATCATGCATGAATTTTTTTCGAAAAACATAGAATGTGTATATGCATGATTGAATCGCTATAAAAAAATTTTTATAACGGTAGAACACAAATATGCATGATTGAATCACTACAAAATTTTTTTGACAGCCTTAGAACACATATATGCATGATTGAATCACTATGAAAATTTTTTACAGCATTCAAACACATATATGCATGATTGAATCACTATAAAAAATTTTTGACAGACTTAGAACACATATATGCATGATTGAATCACTTTAAATTTTTTTTCAGCCTTAGAACACATATATGCATGATTGATCACGATGAAATTTTTTTGTCAGCCTTAGAACACAAATATGCATGATTGAATCACTATGAATTTTTTTTTTGACAAACCTAGAACACATATATGCATGATTGAATCACTATGAACTCTTTTTGACAACCATAGAATGCGTATATGCATGATTCAATCACAATGAAATTTTTTTGACAATGTTAGAACACATATATGCATGATTCAATCACTATGAAATTTTTTTGACAGCCTTAGAACACATATATGCTTGATTGAATCAGTATAAATTTGTTTGACAGCATTAGAACACATTTATGCATGATTGAATCACTATGAATTTTTTTTGACAGCCTTAGAACACATATATGCATGATTGAATTACTACAAGTTTTTTTTTACCGCATTAGAACACATATATCCAAGATTGAATCATTGTAAATTTTTTTAATAACCTTAGTACCCATATCTGCAAGATTCAATCGCTATAAAAAAAATTTGACAGCCTTAGAACACATATATGCATGATTGAATCTCTATGACATTTTTTTTACAGCGTTAGAACATATATATGCATGATTGAATCACTATAAATTTTTTTGACAACCATAGAGCACATATATGCATGATTGAATCACTATGAAATTTTGTTGACAGCCTTAGAACACATATATGCATGGTTGAATCTTTATAAAAAAATTTAACAGCATCAGAACACATATATGCAAGAATGAATCACTATGGAATTTTTTTGACAGCCTTAGAACAAATATATGCATGATTGAATCACTATAAATTTTTTTTTATAGAGGTAGAACACATATATTTGTGATTGAAACACTATGAATTTTTTTTGACAGCCTTAGAACACATAAATGCATGATTGAATCACTAGGAATTATTTTTTGACAGCACTTGAACACAAATATGCATGATTGAATCACTATAATTTTTTTGACAACATTCTTAGAACACATCACTGCATGATTGAATCACTTTGAAATTTTTTTGATAGCCTTAGAACACATATATTCATGATTGAATCACTATGAATTTTTTTTTGACAGCCATAGAACACATATATGCATGATTGAATCACTATGGATTTTTTTTTACAGCCTTAGAACATATATACATGATTGAATTACTATGAATTTTTTTTGAGAGCCTTAGAACACATATATGCAAGATTGAATCACCATGAAATTTTTTTGACAACCTTAGAACACATATATGCATGATTGAATAACTATAAATTTTTTTTTAGAACCTTAGAACACATATATTCATGTTTGAATCACTTTGAATTTTTTTTAAATACCTTAGGACACATATATGCGTGATTGAATCGCTATGAAATTTTTTGACAGCCTTAGAACACATATATTCATAATTGAATCACTATAACATTTTTTTGACTGTCTTAGAGCACATATATGCATGATTGAATCACTAAGAAATTTTTTTGACTGCCTTAGAACACACATATGCATGATTGAATAACTATGAAATTTTTTTGATAGCCTTAGAACACATATATACATGATTGATGCACTATAAATTTTTTTTGACAACTGTATAACACATATATACATTATTAAATCACTATGAATTTTTTTAACAACCTTAGGACAAATATATGCATTATTGAATCCCTATGAAGTATGTTTGGCAGCCTTAGAACACAAATATGGATGATTGAATCACTATAAATTTTTTTTTACCACCTTAGAAAAAATATATGCATGATTGAATCAGTATAAAAATTTTTTGACAACCTTAGAAAACACGTCTATATGATTGGATCACTATGAACTTTTTTGAGAACTTTAGAACACATATATGCATGATTGAATCACAATGAAATTTTTTTGACACCTTTAGAACACATTTGCATGATTGAATCACTTTGTAATTTTTTTGACAGCCTTAGAACACATATATGCATGATTAAGTTACTACAAATTATTTGTGGCAGCCTTAGAATACATATATCCAAGTTTAAATCACCATAAAATTTTTTGACAACCTAAGCACACATATCTTTATGATTGAATCACTATAAAAAAATTTTGACTGCCTTAGAACACATATACGCATGATTGAATCACAATGAAAATTTCTTAACAACCTTAGAACACATATATGCAAGATTGAATCACCATGAATTTTTTTTTACATTCTTAGAACACATATATGCATGATTGAATCACTATGAATTTTTTTTGACAATGTTAGAACACATATATACATGATTGAATCACTATAAAGTTTTTTTGACAACCTTAAAACACATATATGATTGATTAAATCATAATGAATTTTTTTTTACAACTTTAGAGCACATATATGCCTGATTGAATCACTATGAATTTTTTTTTACAGCTTTAGAACACATATATACATGATTGAATCATTACGATTTTTTTTATGGCATTAGAACATATATATGGATGATTGAATCTCTATTAAATTTTATTAACAGCCTTAGAACATATATATGCATGATTGAATCATAAAGAAATTTTTTTGACAGCCTTAGAACACAGGTATGCATGATTGAATAATAATAAAACTTTTTTAACAGCCTTAGAACACAGATATGCATGATTGAATAATAATAAAACTTTTTTAACAGCCTTAGAACACATATATGCATTATTGAATCACTAAATTTTTTTTTGACATTAGAACACATATATGCTTGATTGAATCACTATAAACATTTTTTGACTAACTTCGAACACTTATCTCCATCACTGAATCACTATAACATTTTTTTGACAACCTTAGAACACGCCAATACATGATTGAATCACAATAAAAAAATTTTTACAGCCTTAGAACACATATATGGATGATTGAATCACTATGATTTTTTTTTGACAACCTAAAAACACATATATGCATGATTGAATCACTATAATTTTTTTTTTGAGTAACTTAGAACACATACCTGCATGATAGAATCACTATAAAAAAAATTTGACAGCCTTAAAACACATATATGCCTGATTGAATCAGTATGAAATATTCTTGACCACCTTAAAACACATATATGTATGATCGAAATTTTTTTGACAGCCTTAGAACACATATATGCATGATTCAATCACTATGAAATTTTTTGGACAACCTTAGAGCACATATAAGGATGACTGAATCACTACAAAATTTTTTTGACAGAATTAGAACACATATATGCATGATTGAATCTCTATTAAATTTTTTTGACAGCCTTAGAACACATTGTCAACCTTAGAAATCATTGCAAGATTGAATCACTACAAAAAAAAATTGACAGCCCTAGAACACATATATGCATGATTGAATCACTATGAATTTTTTTTAACAAACTTAAAACACATAAATGCAAGATTGAATCACTATGATTTTTTTTTAACAACCTTAGAACACAAATATGCAGATTGAATCACTATGATTTTTTTTTTACAACGTTAGAGCACATATATGCATGATTGTGTCACTTTGATTTTTTTTTTTTACAGCCTTCGAACACATATATGAATTATTGAATCACTATGAAAATTTTTTGGCAGCCTTAGCACACATATATGTATAATTGAATGACTATGAATTTTTTTTATAGCCATAGAACACATATATGCATGATTGAGTCACTATGAAATTTTTTTGACAGCCTTAGAACACATATATATATTTGTGAATCACTATGAATATTTTTTTGACAGCCTTAGAACACATATATGCATTATTGAATCACTGTGAAATTTTTTCCACTGCCTTAACACACATATATGAGTGATTGAATCACTATATAATTTTTTTGACAACCTTAAGACACATAAATGCATGATTGAATCACTATAAATTTTTTTTAATAGCCTTAGAGCATATATATGCATGATTGAATCACAATAAAATTTTTTTGACAGCCTTATACACATATATGCATGATTGAATCACTATGAATTTTTTTTGACAGCTATAAAACACATATATGCATGATTGAATCACTATGAAATTTTTTTGACAGCCTTAGAACACATATATGCATGATTAAGTGAATATAAATGTCTTTTGAGAGCCTTATACACATATATGCATGATTGAATCACTATAATTTTTTTTAACAAACTTAAAACACATAGATACAAGATTGAATCATTATGATTTTTTTTTTAACAACCTTAGAACATATATATGCAGATTGAATCACTATGATTTTTTTTTACAACGTTAGAACACATATATGCATGATTGTGTCACTTTGATTTTTTTTTACAGCCTTAGAACACATATATGAATTATTGAATCACTATGAAAATTTTTTGGCAGCCTTAGCACACATATATGTATAATTGAATGACTGTGACTTTTTTTTTATAGCCATAGAACACATATATGCATGATTGAGTCACTATGAAATTTTTTTGACAGCCTTAGAACACATATATACATTTGTGAATCGCTATGAATATTTTTTTGACAGCCTTAGAACACATATATGCATTATTGAATCACTGTGAAATTTTTTTCCCTGCCTTAACACACATATATGAGTAATTGAATCACTATAAAAAAAATTTGACAACCTTAAGACACATATATGCATGATTGAATCACTATAATTTTTTTTTAATAGCCTTAGAGCACATATATGCTTGATTGAATCACAATAAATTTTTTTTGACAGCCATATACACATATATTCATGATTGAATCACTATGAATTTTTTTTGACAGCTATAAAACACATATATGCATGATTGAATCACTATGAAATATTTTTGACAGCTATAGAACACATATATGCATGATTCAGTGGATATAAATGTTTTTTGAGAGCCTTAGAACACATATATGCATGAGTGAATCACTTTGAATTTTTTTTTGACAGCTATAAAACACATATATGCATGAGTGAATCACTTTGAAATTTTTTCGACAGCCTTAGAACACATATAATCATTATTGAATCACTATGAACTTTTTTTGACAGCCTTAGAACACATATATGCATGGTTGAATCACTATGAATTTTTTTTGACAAACTTGGAATATATATATGCATGATTGAAAAACTATAAAAAAATTTTGACAACCTTTGAACACATATATGCATGATTGATTCACTACAAAATTTTTTTGACAGCCTTAGAACACATATATGCTTTATTGAATCACAATGAATTTTTTTTTACAGCCTTAGAACACATATATGCATTATTGAATGACTATGAAGTTTTTCTCACCGCCTTAGAACACATATGCATTATTGAATCAGTTTGAAATTTTTTTGACAGCCTGAGAACACATATATGCATGATTGAGTCACTATGAAATTTTTTCGAAAACCTTAAAATACATATTTGCATAATTGGATCACTATGAAATTTTTTTGACAGCCTTAGAACACATATATGTATTACTGAATCACTATAAATTTTTTTGACAAACTTAGAACATATATATGCATGATTGAATCACTATGATTTTTTTGACTGCCTTGCAACACATATATGCATTATTGAATAACTATAAAATTTTTTTGACAGTTTAGAACACATATATGCATGATTGAATCACTATGAATTTTTTTTGGAAACGTTAGAACACATATATGCAAGAGTGAAATTCTTATGACAATCTTAGAGCATATATGCATGATTGAATCACAATAATTTTTTTTTGACAGACTTAGAACACATATATGCAAGTTTGAATCACTATAAAAAAAATTTGACAAGCTTAGAACACATATATGCATGATTGAATCACTACAAAAATTTTTTGACTGCATTAGAATACATATATGCCTGATTGAGTCACTATAATTTTTTTTTAGTAACTTATAACACTTATCTGCATGATTGAATAGCAATGAAATTTTTTGACACCCTTAGAACACATGTATGCTTGATTGAATCACTATGAACTTTTTTTGACAGCCTTAAAACACATATATGCATGATTGAATCACTATGCAATTTTTTTGATAGCCTTAGAATACATCTATGCATGATTAAATCACAATAAATTTTTTTTGACAGCCTTAGAACATATATATGCATGATTGAATCACTATGAATTTTTTTTCACAAGCTTAGAACACATGAATTTAGGATTGAATCACTACCAAATTTTTTTGACAGCATTAGATCACATATATTCATGATTGAATCACTATAATTTTTTTTTAGTAACCTAGAACACATATTTGCAAGATTAATTCACTATAAAAAAAATTGATAGCCTTGAAACACATACACGCATGATTGAATCACTATTATTTTTTTTGGAGTAACTTAGAACACTTATCTACATGACTGAATAATTATGAATTTTTTTTGACAGCCTTAGTACACACATATGCACGATTGAATCACTATAAAAAAAAATTGACAGCCTTAGCACACACATATGCATGATTGAATCACTATAAAAAAATTTGACAGCCTTAGAACACATATATGCATAATTAAAAGGCTATGATTTTTTTTTAACAACCTTAGAACACATATATGCAAGATTGAATCACCATGAAATTTTTTTGACATTCCTAGAACACATATATGCATGATTGAATCACTATGAAATTTTTTTGATAACCTTAGAACACATATATGCATGATTGAGTCAGTATGAAATTTTTGTGACAGCCTTAGAACACATATATGCATGATTGAATTACTATGAAATTTTTTTGACAGCATTAGATCACAGATATGCATGATTGAATCACTATGAAATTTTTTTGACAGCCTTTGAACACATGTATGCATGATTGAATCATTATAAAAAAAAATTGGCAGCCAAAGAACACATATATGCAGGATTGAATCACTATGAAATTGTTTTCACAGCATTAGAACACATTAAAGGATGATGGAATCTCTATGAAATTTTGTTGACAGCTTGAGAACATATATATGCATGATTGAATAATAATGAATTTTTTTTAACAGCCTCAGAATACATATAGGCATGACTGAATCATACTAAAACTTTTTTGACAGCCTTAGAACACATATATGCATGATTGAATCACTATGAAGTTTTTTTGACAACCTTAGAACACATATATGCATGATTGAATCACTATAAAATTTTCTTGACATTGGAACAAATATATGCATGATCGAATCACTATAAAATTTTTTGAGTAACTTAGAACACTTATCTGCATGACTGAATCACTATGATTTTTTTTTTGACAGCCTTAGAACACATATATGCATGATTAAATCACTATGAAATTTGTTTGACAGCCTTAGAACACATATACGCAAGATTGAAATTTTTTTGACAGACTTAAAACACTAATATGCATGATTGAATCACTATGAAATTTTTTTGAGAGCCTTAAAATACATATATGCGTCATTGAATCACTATGAAAAATTTTAGACAAGCTTATAACACATATACGCATGACTGAATCACAATGGCATTTTTTTGACAACCTTAGAACACCTCTATACATGATTGAATCACAATAAACATGATTTTGACAACCTTAGAACACATGTCTGCAAGATTGAATCACTAGAAATTTTTTGATAGCCTTAAAACACATATGTGCATGACTGAATCACTATGAATTTTTTTTATAGCCTTAGAACACATATGTGCATGATTGAATCACTATGAAATTTTTTTGGCAGCTATATATAACATATATGCATGATTGAATCACTACAAAAAATTTTTGATAGCGCTAGAACACTTCAATGCATTATTGAATCACAATGAAATTTCTTTGACAACCATAGAACAGATATATGCATTATTGAATCACTATGAAATTTTTTTGACAGCCTTAGAACTCATATATGCATGATTGAATCACTAAGATTTTTTTTTAAAGCCTTAGAATACATATATGCATGAATGAATTACTATAAAAAAAAATTGACGGCATTAGAACACATATATCAAGATTGAATCACTATAAAAAAAAATTTACAACCTTAGAACACATATCTGCATGATTGAATCACTATGATTTTTTTTTGAAAGCCTTAGAATATATATATGCATGAATGAATTACTATAAAAAAAATTTGACGGCATTAGAACACATATATCAAGATTGAATCACTACAAAATTTTTTTGATAGCCCTAGAACACTTCAATGCATTATTGAATCACAATGAAATTTCTTTGACAACCATAGAACAGATATATGCATTATTGAATCACTATGAAATTTTTTTAATAACCTTAGGACACATATATGCACGATTGAATCACTATGAAAATTTTTTGACAGCCTTAGAACATATATATGGCAGATTGAATCACTATGAATTTTTTTTACAGCCTTAGAACATATATATTTATGATTGAATCACTTTGAAATTTTTTTCACAGCCTTAGAACATTATGAATTTTTTTTGACAGCCATAGAACACATATATGCATGATTGAATCACAATGAAATTTTTTTGACAGCCCTAGAACACATATATTTATGATTGAATCATGCATGAAATTTTTTAGAAAAACATAGAACATGTATATGCATGATTGAATCACTATAAAAAAAATTTGATAACCGTAGAACACAAATATGCATGATTGAATCACTACGAAATTTTTTTGACAGCCTTAGAACACATATATGCATGATTGAATCACTATGAAAATTTTTTACAGCCTTCAAACACATATATGCATGATTGAATCACTATAATAATTTTTTGACAGACTTAGAACACATATATGCATGATTGAATCACTTTAAATTTTTTTTCAGCCTTAGAACACATATATGCATGATTTAATCACGATGAAATTTTTTTGTCAGCCTTAGAACACAAATATGCATGATTGAATCACTATGAATTTTTTTTGACAAACCAAGAACACATATATGCATGATTTAATCACTATCAACTTTTTTTGACAACCATAGAATGCGTATATGCTTGATTCAATCACAATGAATTTTTTTTGACAATGTTAGAACACATATATGCATGATTCAATCACTATGAAATTTTTTTGACAGCCTTAGAACACATATATGCTTGATTGAATCACTATAAATTTGTTTGACAGCATTAGAACACATATATGCATGATTGAATCACTATGAATTTTTTTTGACAGCCTTAGAACACATATATGCCTGATTGAATTACTACAAGTTTTTTTTTACCGCATTAGAACACATATATCCAAGATTGAATCATTGTAAAACTTTTTTAATAACCTTAGAACCCATATCTGAAAGATTCAATCGCTATAAAAAAAATTTGACAACCTTAGAACGCATATATGCATGATTGAATCTCTATGACATTTTTTTGACAGCGTTAGAACATATATACGCATGATTGAATCACTATAAATTTTTTTGACAACCTTAGAGCACATATATGCATGATTGAATCACTATGAAATTTTGTTGACAGCCTTACAACACATATATGCATGGTTGAATCTTTATAAAAAAATTTAACAGCATCAAAACACATATATGCAAGATTGAATCACTATGGAATTTTTTTGACAGCCTTAGAACAAATATATGCATGATTGAATCACTATAAATTTTTTTATAGTGGTAGAACACATATATTTGTGATTGAAACACTATGAAATTTTTTTGACAGCCTTAGAACACATAAATGCATGATTGAATCACTAGGAATTATTTTTTGACAGCACTTGAACACAAATATGCATGATTGAATCACTATAATTTTTTTGACAACATTCTTAGAACACATCACTGCATGATTGAATCACTTTGAAATTTTTTTGATAGCCTTAGAACACATATATTCATGATTGAATCACTATGAATTTTTTTTTGACAGCCATAGAACACATATATGCATGATTGAATCACTATGGATTTTTTTTTACAGCCTTAGAACATATATACATGATTGAATTACTATGAATTTTTTTTGAGAGCCTTAGAACACATATATGCAAGATTGAATCACCATGAAATTTTTTTGACAACCTTAGAACACATATATGCATGATTGAATAACTATAAATTTTTTTTTAGAACCTTAGAACACATATATTCATGTTTGAATCACTTTGAATTTTTTTTAAATACCTTAGGACACATATATGCGTGATTGAATCGCTATGAAATTTTTTGACAGCCTTAGAACACATATATTCATAATTGAATCACTATAACATTTTTTTGACTGTCTTAGAGCACATATATGCATGATTGAATCACTAAGAAATTTTTTTGACTGCCTTAGAACACACATATGCATGATTGAATAACTATGAAATTTTTTTGATAGCCTTAGAACACATATATACATGATTGATGCACTATAATTTTTTTTTGACAACTGTATAACACATATATACATTATTAAATGACTATGAATTTTTTTAACAACCTTAGGACAAATATATGCATGATTGAATCCCTATGAAGTATGTTTGACTGCCTTAGAACACAAATATGGATGATTGAATCACTATAAATTTTTTTTTACCACCTTAGAAAAAATATATGCATGATTGAATCAGTATAAAAAAATTTTGACAACCTTAGAAAACACGTCTATATGATTGGATCGCTATGAACTTTTTTGATAACTTTAGAACACATATATGCATGATTGAATCACAATGAAATTTTTTTGACACCCTTAGAACACATATTTGCATGATTGAATCACTTTGTAATTTTTTTGACAGCCTTAGAACACATATATGCATGATTAAGTTACTACAAAATATTTGTGGCAGCCTTAGAATACATATATCCAAGTTTAAATCACCATAAAATTTTTTGACAACCTAAGCACACATATCTTCAAGATTGAATCACTATACAAAAGTTTTGACTGCCTTAGAACACATATACGCATGATTGAATCACAATGAAAATTTCTTAACAACCTTAGAACACATATATGCAAGATTGAATCACCATGAATTTTTTTTGACATTCTTAGAACACATATATGCAAGATTGAATCACTATGAATTTTTTTTGACAATGTTAGAACACATATATACATGATTGAATCACTATAAAGTTTTTTTGACAACCTTAAAACACATATATGATTGATTAAATCATAATGAATTTTTTTTTACAACTTTAGAGCACATATATGCCTTATTGAATCACTATGAATTATTTTTGACAGCCTTAGAACACATATATACATGATTGAATCATTACAATTTTTTTTATGGCATTAGAACATATATATGGATGATTGAATCTCTATTAAATTTTATTAACAGCCTTAGAACATATATATGCATGATTGAATCATAATGAAAATTTTTTAACAGCCTTAGAACACAGGTATGCATGATTGAATAATAATAAAACTTTTTTAACAGCCTTAGAACACAGATATGCATGATTGAATAATAATAAAACTTTTTTAACAGCCTTAGAACACATATATGCATGATGTAATCACTATAGTTTTTTTTACAGCATTCTTAGAATGCATCTCTGCATGATTGAATCACTTTGAAATTTTTTTGATAGCCTTAGAACACATATATTCATGATTGAATCACTATGAATTTTTTTTTGACAGCCATAGAACACATATATGCATGATTGAATCACTATGATTTTTTTTTTGACAGCCATAGAACACATATATGCATGATTGAATCACTACGGATTTTTTTTGACAGCCTTAAAACATATATACATGATTGAATTACTATGAAATTTTTTTGAGAACCTTAGAACACATATATGCAAGATTGAATAACCATGAAATTTTTTTGACAACCTTAGAACACATATATGCATGATTGAATAACCATAAATTTTTTTTTAGAACCTTAGAACACATATATTCATGTTTGAATCACTTTGAATTTTTTTCAAATACCTTAGGACACATATATGTGTGATTGAATTGCTATGAAAATTTTTGACAGCCTTAGAACACATATATTCATAATTGAATCACTATAACATTTTTTTGACTGTCTTAGAGCACATATATGCATGATTGAATCAATAAGAATTTTTTTTGACTGCCTTAGAACACACATATGCGTGATTGAATAACTATAAAATTTTTTTGATAGCCTTAGAACACATATATACATGATTGAAGCACTATAATTTTTTTTTGACAACTGTATAACACATATATACATTATTAAATCACTATGAATTTTTTTGACAACCTTAGGACAAATATATGCATTATTGAATCCCTATGAAATATGTTTGATAGCCTTAGAACACAAATATGGATGATTGAATCAATATAAATTTTTTTTATCACCTTAGAAAAAATATATGCATGATAGAATCACTATAAAAAAATTTTGACAACCTTAGAAAACACGTCTATATGATTGGATCGCTATGAACTTTTTTGACAACTTTAGAACACATATATGCATGATTGAATCACTATGAAATTTTTTTGACAGCCTTAGAACACATATTTGCATGATTGAATCACTATGAAATTTTTTTGACAACCTTAGAACACATATATGCATGATTAAGTTACTACAAAATATTTGTGGCAGCCTTAGAATACATATATCCAAGTTTAAATCACCATAAAATT
Source organism: Nuphar pumila (assembly GCF_984573655.1). Classification (NCBI taxonomy): domain Eukaryota; kingdom Viridiplantae; phylum Streptophyta; class Magnoliopsida; order Nymphaeales; family Nymphaeaceae; genus Nuphar; species Nuphar pumila. The sequence goes on from NC_143249.1 coordinate 101,444,134, forward strand.
TTTTGACAACCTAAGCACACATATCTTCATGATTGAATCACTATAAAAAAATTTTGACTGCCTTAGAACACATATACGCATGATTGAATCACAATGAAAATTTCTTAACAACCTTAGAACACATATATGCTAGATTGAATCACCATGAATTTTTTTTGACATTCTTAGAACACATATATGCATGATTGAATCACTATGAAATTTTTTTTACATTGTTAGAAGACATATCTACATGATTGAATCACTATAAAGTTTTTTTGACAACCTTAAAACACATATATGATTGATTAAATCACAATGAATTTTTTTTTACAACTTTAGAACACATATATGCCTGATTGAATCACTATGAAATTTTTTTGACAGCCTTAGAACACATATATACATGATTGAATCATTATGATTTTTTTTATGGCATTAGAACATATATATGGATGATTGAATCTCTATTAAATTTTATTAACAGCCTTAGAACATATATATGCATGATTGAATCATAATGAATTTTTTTGACAGCCTTTGAACACAGATATGCAAGATTGAATAATAATAAAACTTTTTTAACAGCCTTAGAACACATACATGCATTATTGAATCACTATAAATTTTTTTGACATTAGAACACATATATCCTTGATTGAATCACTATAAACCTTTTTTGACTAACTTTGAACACTTATCTCCATCACTGAATCACTATAACATTTTTTTGACAACTTAGAACATGCCTATACATGATTGAATCACAATAAAAAAAAAATTACAGCCTTAGAACACATATATGGATGATTGAATCACTATGATTTTTTTTTTACAACCTAAAAACACATATATGCATGATTGAATCACTATAAAATTTTTTTTGAGTAACTTAGAACACATACCTGCATGATTGAATCACTATAAAAAAATTTGACAGCCCTAAAACACATATATGCCTGATTGAATCAGTATGAAATATTTTTGACCGCCTTAAAACACATATATGTATGATCGAATTTTTTTGACAGCCTTAGAACACATATATGCATGATTCAATCACTATGAAATTTTTTGGACAACCTTAGAGCACATATAAGGACGATTGAATCACTACAAATTTTTTTTGACAGAATTAGAACACATATATGCATGATTGAATCTCTATTAAATTTTTTTGACAGCCTTAGAACACATTGACAACCTTAGAAATCATATATGCAAGATTGAATCACTAAAAAAAAAAAATGATAGCCCTAGAACACATATATGCATGATTGAGTCACTATGAATTTTTTTTAACAAACTTAAAACACATAAATGCAAGATTGAATCACTATGATTTTTTTTAACAACCTTAGAACACATATATGCAGATTGAATCACTGTGATTTTTTTTTTACAACATTACAACACATATATGCATAATTGTGTCATTTGATTTTTTTTTTACAACCTTAGAACACATATATGAATTATTGAATCACTATGAAAATTTTTTGGCAGCCTTAGCACACATATATGTATAATTGAATGACTATGAATTTTTTTTTATAGCCATAGAACACATATATGCATGATTGAGTCACTATAAATTTTTTTTGACAGCCTTAGAACACATATATACATTTGTGAATCGCTATGAATATTTTTTTGACAGCCTTAGAACACATATATGCATTATTGAATCACTGTGAAATTTTTTTCACTGCCTTAACACACATATATGAGTAATTGAATCACTATAAAAAATGTTTGACAACCTTAAGACACATATATGCATGATTGAATCACTATAATTTTTTTTAATAGCCTTAGAGCACATATATGCTTGATTGAATCACAATAATTTTTTTTTGATAGCCATATACACATATATTCATGATTGAATCACTATGAATTTTTTTTTACAGCTATAAAACACATATATGCATGATTGAATCACTATGAAATATTTTTGACAGCTATAGAACACATATATGCATGATTCAATGAATATAAATGTTTTTTGAGAGCCTTAGAACACATATATGCATGAGTGAATCACTTTGAAATTTTTTTGACAGCCTTAGAACATATATATTCATTATTGAATCACTATGAACTTTTTTTGACAGCCTTAGAACACATATATGCATGGTTGAATCACTATGATTTTTTTTTTACAAACTTGGAATATAATTATGCATGATTGAAAAACTATAAAATTTTTTGGACAACCTTTGAACACATATATGCATGATTGATTCACTACAATTTTTTTTTGATAGTCTTAGAACACATATATGCTTCATTGAATCACAATGAATTTTTTTTTACAGCCTTAGAACAAATATATGCATTATTGAATGACTATGAAGTTTTTCTCACCACCTTAGAACACATATGCATTATTGAATCAATTTGATTTTTTTTTCACAGCCTGAGAACACATATATGCATGATTGAGTCACTATGAAATTTTTTTGACAACCTTAAAATACATATTTGCATAATTGGATCACTATGAAATTTTTTTGACAGCCTTAGAACACATATATGTATTACTGAATCACTATAAATTTTTTTGACAAACTTAGAACATATATATCCATGATTGAATCACTATGATTTTTTTTTGACAGCCGTGCAACACATATATGCATTATTGAATAACTATAAATTTTTTTTGACAGCCTTAGAACACATATATGCATGATTGAATCACTATGAAATTTTTTTGGAAACGTTAGAACACATATATGCAAGAGTGAAATTTTTATGACAACCTTGGAGCACATATGCATGATTGAATCACAATAAAATTTTTTTGACAGACTTAGAACGCATATATGCAAGTTTGAATCACTATAAAAAATTTTTGACAAGCTTAGAACACATATATGCATGATTGAATCACTACAAAAAGTTTTTGACTGCATTAGAATACATATATGTCTGATTGAGTCATTAAAATTTTTTTTTTAGTAACTTAGAACACTTATCTGCATGATTGAATAGCTATGAAAATTTTTTGACACCCTTAGAAGACATGTATGCTTGATTGAATCACTATGAACTTTTTTTGATAGCCTTAAAACACATATATGCATGATTGAATCACTATGTAATTTTTTTGATAGCCTTAGAATACATCTATGCATCATTAAATCACAATAAAATTTTTTTGACAGCCTTAGAACATATATATGCATGATTGAATCACTATGATTTTTTTTTCACAAGCTTAGAACACATGAATGCAGGATTGCTTCACTACCAAAGTTTTTTGACAGCATTAGATCACATATATTCATGATTGAATCACTATAATTTTTTTTGAGTAACTTAGAACACATATTTGCAAGATTAATTCACTATAAAAAAAATTGATAGCCTTGAAACACATACACGCATGATTGAATCACTATGATTTTTTTTTGAGTAAATTAGAACACTTATCTACATGACTGAATAATTACAAATTTTTTGACAGCCTTAGCACACACATATGCATGATTGAATCAGTATAAAAAAAATTTGACAGCCTTAGAACACATATATGCATAATCAAAAGTCTATGAAACTTTTTTAACAACCTTAGAACACATATATGCAAGATTGAATCACCATGAAATGTTTTTGACATTCTTAGAACACATATATGCATTATTGAATCACTATGATTTTTTTTTTATAACCATAGAACACATATATGCATGATTGAGTCACTATGAAATTTTTGTGACAGCCTTAGAACACATATATGCATGATTGAATTACTATGAATTTTTTTTTATAGCATTAGATCACAGATATGCATGATTGAATCACTATGAATTTTTTTTGACAGCCTTTGAACACATGTATGCATGATTGAATCATTATAAAAAGAAATTGGCAGCCATAGAACACATATATGCAGGATTGAATCGCTATGAAATTGTTTTGACAACATTAGAACACATATAAGGATGATGGAATCTCTATGAAATTTTGTTGACAGCTTGAGAACATATATATGCATGATTGAATAATAATGAAATTTTTTTAACAGCCTCAGAATACATATAGGCATGACTGAATCATACTAAAACTTTTTTGATAGCCTTAGAACACATATATGCATGATTGAATCACTATGAAGTTTTATTGACAACCTTAGAACACATATATGCATGATTGAATCACTATAAAATTTTCTTGACATTGGAACAAATATATGCATGATCAAATCACTATAAATTTTTTTGAGTAACTTAGAACACTTATCTGCATGACTGAATCACTATGATTTTTTTTTGACAGCCTTAAAACACATATATGCATGATTGAATCACTATGAAATTTGTTTGACAGCCTTAGAACACATATACGCAAGATTGAAATTTTTTTGACAGACTTAGAACACTAATATGCATGATTGAATCACTATGAAATTTTTTTGAGAGCCTTAAAACACATATATGCGTCATTGAATCACTATGAAAATTTTTAGACTAGCTTATAACACATATACGCATGACTGAATCACAATGAGATTTTTTTGACAACCTTAGAACACAGATACATGATTGAATCACAATAAACATATTTTTGACAACCTTAGAACACATGTTTGCAAGATTGAATCACTATGAAATTTATTTGATAGCCTTAGAACACATGTGCATGACTGAATCACTATGAATTTTTTTTTATAGCCTTAGAACACATATGTGCATGATTGAATCACTATGAATTTTTTTTGACAGCTTTAGAACACATATATACATGATTGAATCACTATAAATTTTTTTTGATAGCCCTAGAACACTTTAATGCATTATTGAATCACAATGAAATTTCTTTGACAACCATAGAACAGACATATGCATGATTGAATCACTATGAAAATTTTTTGACAGCCTTAGAACATATATATGGCAGATTGAATCACTATGATTTTTTTTACAGCCTTAGAACATATATATGCATGATTGAATCACTTTGAAATTTTTTTCACAGCCTTAGAACATTATGAAATTTTTTGACAGCCATAGAACACATATATGCACGATTAAGTCACAATGAAATTTTTTTGATAGCCTTAGAACACATATCTGCATGAGTGAATCACTATGAATTTTTTTTGAAAGCCTTAGAACACATATATGCATGATTGAATCACTATGAATTATTTTTGACCACCTTAGAACACATATATGCATGATTAAATCACTATGATTTTTATTTTATAACATTAGAACACATATACGCATGATTGAATCACTATGATTTTTTTTTTATAACCTTAGAACACATATATGCATGATTGAATCACTATAAAAAAAATTGACAGCCTTACAACACATATATGCATGATTGAATCACTATGAATTTTTTTTAACCTTGGAACATATATATGCAAGATTGAATCACCATGAAATTTTTTTGACAATCTTAGAACACATATATTCAAGATTGAATCACTATAAATTTTTTTTTAAAATGTTTGGACACATATATGCATGATTAAATTACCATGAAATTTTTTTGACAGCATTATGACACATATATGCCTCATTGAATCACTATGAAATTTTTTTGACAGCCTTAGAACACATATATGCATGATTGAATCATTATGAAATTTTTTTTACAGCATTAGAACACATATATGCATGATTGAATCACTATGAAAGTTTTTGAACAACATTAGAACACATATATGCATGATTAAATCTCTATGAAATTTTGTTGACAGCCTTAGAAAAAATATATACATGATTGAATCACTATGAAATTTTTTTGACAGCCTTAGAACACATATATGCATGATTGAATAATTATATATTTTTTTGACAGCATTAGAACACATATATCTATGACTGGATCACTATGAATTTTTTTTGACAACTTTAGAAAAAATATGTGCATGATTGAATCACTATAAAATTTTTTTGCCAGCATTAGAACACATATATGCATGAATGAATCATTATAAATTTTTTTTGACAACGTTAGAAAACATGTCTGTATGATTGAATCACTATGAACATTTTTTGACAGCCTTGAAAAACATACATGCATTATTGAATCACTATGAATTGTTTTTGACAGCCTTAGAACACATATATGCATGATTGAACCACTATGATTTTTTTTTACAGCATTAGAAAACATATATACGTGATTGAATCACTATGAAGTTTTTTTTATAGCATTAGAACACATGTATGCATGACCGAATCACTATGAAATTTTTTTGACAGCCTTAGAACATATATATGCATGAATAAATTACTACAAATTTTTTTGGCAGCATTAGAACACATATATCCAAGATTGAATGACCATAAAATTTTTTGACAACCTTAGAACACATATATGCATGATTGAATCACTATGAATTTTTTTTGACAGCCTTAGAACACATATATGCATGATTGAATCACTATGAATTTTTTTTGAAAGCCTTAGAATACATATATGCATGAATGAATTACTATAAAAAGAATTTGACGGCATTAGAACACATATATCGAGATTGAATCACTATAAAAAAAATTTTACAACCTTAGAACACATATCTGCATGATTGAATCACTATGAATTTTTTTTTAAATCCTTAGAATACATATATGCATGAATGAATTACTATAAAAAAATTTGACGGCATTAGAACACATATATCAAGATTGAATCACTATAAACAAAAATTTACAACCTTAAAACACATATCTGCATGATTGAATCACTATGAAAAATTTTTGACAGCCTTATACCACATATATACATCATTGAATCACTATAAAAAAAATTTGACAGCGTTAGAACGCATATATGCATGATTGAATCACTGTAAAAAAAATTTGACAACGATAGAGCGCATGTATGCATGATTGAATCACAATGGAATATTTTTGCCATCCTTAGAACACATATATGCATGATTGAATCACTATGATTTTTTTTAAGAGCATCATAACATATATATGCAAGATTGAATCACTATGGAATTTTTTTATAGCCTTAGAACAAATATATTCATGGTTTAATCACTATGAAATTTTTTTTATAGATGTAGAACACACGTATTCATGATTGAAGCACTATAAAAAAAATTTGACAGCCTTAAAACACATTTATGCTTGATTAAAACACTATGATTTTTTTTTTACAGCATTAAAACACATATATACATGTTTGAATCACTATGATTTTTTTTAACAACATTAGAACACATATATGCATTATTAAATCACTATGAAACTTTTTTGACAACATTAGAACACATATAAGAATGATTGAATCACTATGAACTTTTTTTTACCGCATTAGAATACATATATGCATGATTGAATCACAATGATTTTTTTTGACAACCACAGAATGTGTATATGCATGATTGAATCCCTATGAATTTTTTTGGACAACATTAGAACACATACATGCATAATTGAATCACTATAAAAAAGTTTTGAGAGCCTTAGAGCACATATATGCAAGATTGAATCGCTATAAACTTTTTTAACAGGCTTAGAACATATATATGCATGATTGAATCACCTTGATATTTTTTTGACAGCCTTAGAACATATATATGCATGATTGAATCACTATGAATTTTTTTTGACAGCCTTAGAACACATATATGCATGATTGAAATACTTAAAAAAAAATTTAACCACATTAGAACACATATATCCGAGATTGAATTAGTATAAAAATTTTTTTACAACCTTAGAACACATATCTGCATGATTGAATTGCAATAAAAAAAAAATTGACAGCCTTATAACACATATATTAAAACATGTCTATTTGATTGAATCACTATAAACTTTTTTAACGGGCTTAGAACACATATATGCTTGATTGAATCACTATGAATTTTTTTTGACAACCTTAGAACACATATATGCATGTTTGAATTACAATAGATTTTTTTTTATAGCATTAGAACACATATCTGTATGATTGAATCACTATAAAAAAATTTTGATAGCCTTATAACACATATATGCATCATTGAATCACTATGAATTTTTTTTTACAGCGTTAGAACACATATATGCATGATTGAATCACTATAAAAAAAAATTGACAACCTTAGAGCACATATATGCACGATTGAATCACAATGAAATTTTTTTGACAGCCTTAGAACACAAATATGCATAAATGAATCTCTATAAAAAAATTTAAGAGCAACAGAACAATATATGCAAGAGTGAATCACTATGGAATTTTTTTGATAGCCTTAAAACAAATATATGCATGATTAAATCATTATGATTTTTTTTTATAGCTGTAGAACACATATATTCATGATTCAAGCACTATGAATTTTTTTTTACAGCATTAGAACACATATATGCTTGATTAAATCACTATGAAACTTTTTTGACAACCTTAGAACACATGTAAGCATGATTGAATCACTATGAATTTTTTTTTACAGCATTAGAACACATATACACATGATTGAATCACTTTGAATTTTTTTTAACAACCTTAGAACACATATATGAATGATTGAATCACTATGAATTTTTTTTTAGAGCCATAAAGCACATATATGCATGATTAAAAAACTATGAATTTTTTTTTACAGCCTTAGAACACATATATGCAAGATTGAATCACTATAAAAAAAATTTGTCAGGATTAGAATAGATATATGCATGATTGAATCACTATGAATTTTTTTTTACAGTCTTAGAACACATGTATGCATGATTGAGTCACTATGAATTTTTTTTTACAGCCTTAGAACACATATATGCATGATTGAATTACTATAAAATTTGTTTGACAGACTTAGAACACATATATGCATGATTGAATCAGTTTCAAATTTTTTTCAGCCTTAGAATACATATTTGCATGATTGAATCACTATGAAATTTTTTTGACAGCCTTAGAACACATGTATGCATGATTGAATCACTATAAAAAAAATTTGTCAGGATTAGAATAGATATATGCATGATTGAATCACTATGAATTTTTTTTTGACAGCCTTAGAACACATGTATGCATGATTGAGTCACTATGAAATTTTTTTTACAGCCTTAGAGCACATATATGCATGATTGAATTACTAAAAAATTTGTTTGACAGACTTAGAATACATATATGCATGATTGAATCAGTTTCAAATTTTTTTCAGCCTTAGAATAAATATATGCATGATTGAATCACTATGAATTTTTTTTGACAGCCTTAGAACACATGTATGCATGATTGAGTCACTATGAATTTTTTTTTACAGCCTTAGAACACATATATGCATGATTGAATTACTATAAAATTTGTTTGACAGACTTAGAACACATATATGCATGATTGAATCAGTTTCAAATTTTTTTCAGCCTTAGAATACATATATGCATGATTGAATCACTATGAATTTTTTTTGACTGCCTTAGAACACATATATACATGGCTGATTCACTATAAATTTTTTTTATAGCCTTAGAACACACTTATGCATGATTGGATCACAATGAAAGTTTATTGACTGCCTTAGAACACATATATGCATGATTGAATCACTATGATTTTTTTTTGACAATCCGAGAACACATATATGCATGATTGAATCACTATGAACTTTTTTTGACAAGCATAGAATGCGTAAATGCATGATTCAATCACTATGATTTTTTTTTGACAACCTTAGAACACATATATGCATGATTGAATCACTATGAATTGTTTTTTGACAGCCTTAGAACACATATATGCATGATTTAATCACCATAAAATTTGTTTAACAGCATTAGAACACATATATGCATGATTGAATCACTATGAAATTTTTTTATAGCCTTAAAACACATATATGCATGATTGAATCACTATGAATTTTTTTTTACTGCTTTAGAACACATATATGCTTGATTTAATCACTATAATTTTTTTTTGACAACCTTATTACACATATTTGCATGATTGAATCACTATGAAATTTTTTTGACAGCCTTAGAACACATATATGCATGATTTAATCACTATACATTTTTTTAGAGTGGTAGAGCACATATATTCATGATTGAAGAACTATGAAACTTTTTTGACAGCCTTAGAACACATATATGCATGATTAAATCACTATGAAACAATTTTGACAACCTTAGAACACATGTAAGCATGATTGAATCACTGTGAATTTTTTTTGACAGCATTAGAACACATATACACAATATTGAATCACTATGAAATTTTTTTGAGAGCCATAGAGCACATTTATGCATGATTAAAAAACTATGATTTTTTTTTTACAGCCTTAGAACACATATATGCATGATTGAATCACTATAAAAAAATTTTGTCAGGATTAGAATAGATATATGCATGATTGAATCACTATGATTTTTTTTTACAGCCTTAGAACACATGTATGCATGATTGAGTCACTATGAAACTTTTTTTACAGCCTTAGAACATATATATGCATGATTTAATCACTATAAAAATTTTTTGACAGCCTTAGAACACATATATGCATGATTGAACCTCTTAAATTTTTTTTGAAAGCCTTAGAATACATATGTGCATGATTGAATCACTATGAATTTTTTTTAGAGCCCTAGAACTCATATATGCATGATTGAATCACTTTGAAACTTTTTTGAAAGCCTTAGAACACATATATGCTTGGTGGAATCACTACAAATTTTTTTTGGCAGCATTAGAACACATATATGCATGATTGAATCACTTCAAAAAAAAAATTATAACCTTAGAACACATATATGCATGATTGAATCACTATGAAATATTTTTTACAACTTTAGAACACATATATGCATGATTTAATCACTAGAAGTTTTTTTTGACAAGCTTATTACACATATCTGCATGATTGAATCACTATGAAATTTTTTTGACAGCCTTAAAACACATATGTGCATGATTGAATCACTATGAATTGTTTTTTAACAGCCTTAGAACACATATATGCATGATTTAATCACCATAAAATTTGTTTAACAGCATTAGAACACATATATGCATGATTGAATCGCTATAAATTTTTTTTGACAGCCTTAGAACACATATCTGCATGACTGAATTGCTATGAAATCTTTTTGAGAGCCTTAGAACACATATATGCATGATTGAATCACTATGAAATTTTTTTACAGCCTTAAAATACATATATGCATGATTGATTCACTATGAAATTTTTTTGACTGCTTTAGAACACGTATATGCTAGATTTAATCACTATAATTTTTTTTGACAACCTTATTACACATATTTGCTTGATTGAATCACTATGAAATTTTTTTGACAGCATTAGAACACATATATGCATGATTTAATCACTATACATTTTTTAGAGTGGTTAATGTGAACACCCCAAATTTTTCAAAATCTTTTAAATATTCCCTTTTTGCCCCTGATATCATTTTCTGAGCAATTGAGCCACTTTTGAATCTAAATTCTAGTTCATTTCTCAAGTTTTACTGAAATTAAATTCGTTTTATATGTTTGACTCGATTTTGGATCCATATCCATTGTCCAGATCCAAATCTGAGTCTCGTTGTCCAACTTTTTTAAAATTACAGAAATACCAAAAATAGTTTTTAAATAGCTCGGACAGTCCCTCCGACCTCCGCTTGGACCCATCGTGTTATATTCCTCGATTCGAGGTTTAAAACTCGAATATTTTCTCAAAAGTCGGGTTCGAACCCATTTTCTGAAGAAATTTCTCAAAAATAGACTTGGAAACCCTCTTTTGTAAATATTTTTCAAAAATATAAAAAAATTAGTTTAAATCCTTGTTTTTCTGTAAATTTTAGGATTTTATTCCAAAAATATCAGAAAAAAAAAAATAGCTTTTAAAACATCCCTTTTTTTTTGAAAAAGAGGGCGAGAGAACCCCTCTTTTAAAATTTTGAAAAACGTGAAGGGCCAGCTTTTCGAAAAAAATCAAATTTAAGGGGAGGGCCCTGTAAAGCTTCCTTTTAGGGTTTTGAAGAGCAAACTTCGTAAGGAAGAAAAAGGGGAAAGATCGCCCTTCGGCCTCAGCCATTACGAACCCCCTGACTCTCGCCTCTCTCTCCCTCCATGGCCGACTCCCCCCATGTGCGACCCCCATTCTCATCCTCCATCCACCCTTCATCTTCAACCGTTTCCCTCCTTCGCAAACCTCCTTCTCCCCTATAAAGGAACCATGCAACGAAAACCTTAGGCATCGCTTTTTCACCCCTCCATCGCCTCTTTCTTCCTTCCCTTTTTCTCTTACTCGCATTATTCTTTTCTCCTTTTGCATATTTTCAGTTTTTTTTCCCATCGCCTGGGAGAAGTCGACCCTATGTTTCTCCATGCTTCTTCTCTGATTCTCCTCAAGTAGCAAGTGGAAGACCAGTTACCGTAGCACCGCAGGTAAGTAACTGTTCTTTCCCCTTTTTGTTTTTCCCTGCAAAGAGCCTCCCCCAGGTGGGCTACGGTAAGTGGCCATTCTTGCTTTATTTTTCTGAATTTTCTTTTGTTTTCCTATCTTAACATCCTATTTACGCACTAATGATGGTGCCCGATTGCTTGTGCGATCTCGGCCCATCCTCGTGCCACAGCAACGGGATTTTTGATCCCAACAACTTTCATTTCCCTTTTTTTTTATATATTTTGATCTAACTCGATTTTAGTTTCCTCTCTGATTTTGCCTTATTCGATTCCTGTTCTTGCTTTTTAGCTTGATTCCTATTTTCCTCTTAGTTACTTTGATTTTGGTTTTCGATTTTTGTTGATTTATGTTTTTGTCTCGATTCTTGTTTTCTTTTCATCTCTTGAGCTGTTTCTAATTTCAATTCGTGTTTATCGTTCTCATTATTTTGACTCCATTATGACATTCCCCATTTCATCGTGACTTCTTCATCAGCACCTCACGGTTTACACACCCTGCCTTACTTTGCTTTCAATATTTCTGCAAGACTACTGTAATCATTCCCTCTACCGTGTGCATCTATGGGTGTGTTACAGAGGAGTTTCCCCTTTTTTTCTTTTTCTTTTTATCATTGACGTGTGTTCTTCAGAAGTTGGCTAAGGTTATGGTCAAAGTAATTACTGCCAAAAGCAACTTCGATGTTCATCCAATGGAGCAATCCCCATGTTTCTTTCATATATCTTCTCTTGGATATTCAGTTTATCAATAAACCAGATCGGAAAATGGCTGATATCTGATATGCAGTGAAGACATTGAGGCTTAATATACAGTAAGCCTTGGGCAGTCTTACAAACATGGAAGTGGTCGGAGATCTGATCAATTTTGAACCTGTTGATATTCTCGGGATTGGAAGATGGTCAACGTCTGATGAAGAAGAATCCTGCTACAATATTATTTGCAGCAACATCACTGTAGTCTCACTGCCTGTTTATGTCTTCTCTGACATGTTCCTGCTCATTTGTTATGTATCAGCATTGCATCAAGTGTTATGATTTATAGATATATCTAGTTTACTGTATGAGCCCATTGATTCTCTGTATTTATGTTTCATTATATTTTCTGCACACTTTGTTCCGCAGTCAAAGAAGAAGTTTGAGATGGCTTAATATACCTGAAAGTAGGTATAAAGCGAAGTTATGTCCATGAGCAACAAGGGTAAAAGTGAAGATAAGAGCTTTAAGCTAATCAAAGGTGTGTTGTTTCGCATTGTCCAAATAGCTACAAGTTTAAACAATCTTCAACCATATTTTCGGGCCTTGCTTAAACAAATAAAAATACATATATATATATATATATATATATATATATATATATAGCAAAAGTTGGTCATTTCCATTTTTTTCATTATCCTTCATCCTATTTCCTGTATTAGCATCTTTGCACCTTCAATCAGATAATCATCTCCCTTTTATTCTGAATGGCAAAAGTCGACCAGAGCTTAAAACACAGAGGTAAGCCTACATTCAATTTTAACATTGGCATTTGTATTCCATGGTTATGCAATATTTATTTTCGTATGGTTTGATGCTTCAGTTGTCTCATAGAAATTATCTAACAAACATGGTTGCTTTATACGCAGATAAGCCTGGCTGAGGTGTTACTTTGGGACACTCGGAATCTTCATTGTTGCACATCATCATAACCCTTGCATATTAAAGAGTTGATCTGCTAGGCTTGCCGAGGGGTCTGATATTCGATTTCACCATGAAACTCTGCATCCTCTTTAGGGATGATTTATGATCATCATGAATTGTTCAGCTTTGTTGTGAAGCCACCATGTGTTCGAGCCAAGAGGGTGAAGCTCGATTTAAGCTTTGATATGTTTGTTGACAATTTCCTGTTAAATATGAAGGTCAAGTACGAACAGATCCATTCCACTCGTCTGGTCTTAAACAAGGTATGTTAAAGAGACAATGTAGCACGGAATTCCATGATAGATGGTTAAATTTTGGTTGATCATTTATGAAAAATCCTGTGGCCTCTCTATGAGTTAACATGATGAAGCCATTTCGTTGGGTTGCCTATAACTAAGTCAAGTCTGGAATGTATTTGAGCAATCGATCGAAGTTGGCATGACCAAATCCACTTTCAAGTGGGTCGGATTCCTTGATTGTTCCTGACTTTGGAATAACTCTTCCAGTTTTGGTTTTGTCAAAATGTCCAGTTATGTCTCTCTTAAGCAATATGAACATTTCGAGACGAGATCTCGACGTATTTGGTGATCCGGAGTCTTAGCTGCTGCCCAGCGCAAGGTGGACAATCAAGCATTGCTCAATTTGCTTTTAATCTAATTAATTTCTATGCTTACCAGGTATTTTCTCAATTTGTTTTTAAAGCTAACCCTTACAGTATAGCGTATCCATCTATGCTTGTATCTTTTCCTGTTATTGCATACCCTGTTCACCACCATGTATGTCCTTAATTCTAGCAATTGATATTGTGTTTCCATAAGATTTAGTTGAGATGACACAGTCTAAGCTTCATTCATTACATTTACATTAGATCCATCTCAATATACAGGTGGGATAATTTCTGGGGTCCTGTATGTCTGCTATCAGGACAATACTAATTTATCTAGAAGTTTCCCATCTAGACATTATTTGTAAGAACTTTTCATTTTCTGGATTGAATGGATAATCTGTTCACTGAGGTGACGATCTCAGTTTCCTGTGGTGACAAGCTGAAATTGTTGAAACCGAGCCCTACAATTTGGCAAGATTTGTTACTAACATGAAGCAAATTTGCCAGGATTTGGTTAGTCTGGATCTTAGCTTTGAAAGCATCCCATTAGAGGAGTATCGGCAAGGGGCCGCCCTACAATGATGATGGGAGTTGCTGGATGGTGGTCTCAACACTGATGGAGTTTGTGGATATGGCCTCTCTGGCATAAAAGCTGAGAACAGAGAGATTTCTCCTGGATATATGAATGCCAATCCGAAGTTCAGTCAGACAGGGAAGTTGTCAGTCGCCCGGTCCGATCCTGTGAATGTTTTGGATCCTGGGAGGGTAAAGGATATCCTTTCAAAACAAGTTTTTGTCACCTTCAGAAGCCACCAGCAGGCCTTGTTGAAAAGCTCTTGGCTTTGAGAATTTTTAGCTTGGAAAGAGAACAGTGGGCAAGGCACAGAAGAATGATCAATCCTGCATTTCACCCAGGCAAGTTTTAATCGGGGATGACACCTGCATTTGTTACCAGTTGACATGAATTGATCAAGAGATGGGAGAAGTGAATTGATCAAGGATCAAGTGAATGGGATGTGTGGGTTGAACTCCAGAATCTTACAGCAGACGTGATCTCAAGAACAACCATTGGTAACGGCTATGAAAAAGGAAAACATGCATCTTGCTGTAGCTTTTGTATATCTCCTTAAGCACAAACAGCCACCACACTTTACTTCCTGCATTATCCATTTCATATGAAACTCGATTTGTTGAAGGTCTGTACCCATTACAGGTTGCCAAGTTTGTAAGCTATATATCTATCCATCATCCACTCCAGTTCCCAACCACTTATCACCTCGTTGGCTATGTCTCTGTAGTCTCTACTTACAGCATCCACCTCACAGCATCCTATATCCAGAGACGGATGGCAATACAAGTTGGATCACTCTTCTACAGAATTCTTTTGATAGATCAGTTTTGTTTTACTACTTTGAGTTGAACATTGGTACCGTGGTAAGTAAAAGTTAAATATCTACTGATTTATGCCACTCACAATCTGAAGTAATTGCTGCAGCTCCCCATCATAGCAACAAAAGGGCAGCTACCAACCTTCCACTGCCAGTGGAAATATTGCATTCTCAATCAGGGAGTTATTATATTGTAGTATGCATCATTTTAATTTTCGTCACTGAAAAGATGTCCATCTTATTCCCTGCGTGTTGAGTAGCTTACTTTACTGTATATGTCATATTGTTCTCACTAAAAGATAATATATTTTCTTCATTTGATCTAGGGAGGGACTTGTCTTGGCACTTTAAGTAGATGTCAGCTTGATTGATTTGTGTGTGTTAACTGCAAGTCTGCAATTGTTGCAGCCAGCAGCATTACTGGTGATTACTGGAGCTGGCCTATTGGTTCATTATAATGATGAACGGAGAGCAATTATGAAAGGTTCTACTGTATCAATATCTGTTCTTTTGCTTCTGTCTTGCCATTTTCTTTCTGTAAAATCTCATTGATATCAATTTGGTGTTCAACAATTGATTTAGCTAACCACCTCTCTCTATTCTCTCTACATACACTTCCACATGAACATTGGGTCCTGATTTCCATGTGTATTTAAGTAAATATACTATCATATACATCTAGATAAAGGTATCTTCTTTTCCATTTAAATGAGATACATTTCCTTATAAATAAATGCATTCCTTCATATGTATTTAGATGCACACATTCGTTTATACATTCTCCACCTAACTTAAGTATGGTATTAGGATTTTACTTGATATTTTCCATCATCCTTAATAGTTTGCCATTTTGCTATGTATTAACTCTGTTTTACATGAAATATATGGAAGATATCATCATTGGGGAGTTGTAAATTCAATATCATGTATTGTAATAGTTAGATCTTAAATGAGAATTTACATCTCCTACTTTAGATAGAATGAATGAGCATCGTAAATATCCTAAATTGCTTATTTTCATGCTTTTTACCTTTATTTTCCAAAATCTCACAATGATGAAACACGAATGGCACGTGCACCATTTCGTAAGAGGTAATAAATACTAAGTTGATGATTTACATCAATGGCCATAGTCAGGATGTAAACAAAACTTAGTATTTTTATCTTTTATAAAATAATACTGGATCCACACTGGATCCTCTTCAAAAATCATCATGTTTTCAAATATTTCCTTCTTTTATTTAGAGTTTAATTTAAAATTGGCTCAAAATATATACCAATGGCCATAGTCAGGGTATATTGAGAGTTAATTTCATTTTAAACTCTATAAAAGCACAAAAATATGTTTTATTCTTCACCTGAATTTAAATATAGATTATTATATAATACATTCAATGGCCATAGTCAGGAATGTATTATATTTTCAATCTTATTTCAATTCATGTAAAGGATGAAATATGGGTTTTAAAATCCAATTTCAAAAGTTTAAATTCATTCATCATTTAGGATAGAACTACATCATATTTTTGAAATTCTTTTCAAAATCCAAGTGATCTCAAAATATCCTTCTTCAAATCTCTATTTCAATTCATTCTTCTATCTTATTTCAAAGATTTAGATTTCAATTTCAATGTCCAATTTGACTTTGAGACTTCAAAAAATCATTTTATATTTAAAAATTCCAATTCAAATCAGATTTCAAAGTTCAATTTGACTTTTAAATTCCAAATTCAATTTATATTCAAAACTCCAATCAAATCTAAAGTTCAATTGAACTTTGAGATTCTTTTCATCGTCTGATTCCAAATTCAAACTTCAAATTCAAAGTCTAAATTGACTTTGAAATTCATTTGTATATTCAAGATTCAAATTCTAAATTTCATTTTTCAAGTTCAATTCAAACTTGGAAGTTCTTGATTCATCTTCTGAATTTAACAAATCCAATTTAGGATCCAGGATTCAACATTCATATCGGATCTCAGACTTCAGATCCAATTTCATTTTAGGATCCAAAATCCAATTCTACCTTGGATCTCAGACCCCAAATCCAATTCCATTTTAGGATCCAGAATCCAATTTCTACCTTGGATCTCAGACTCCAGATCCAATTCCATTTTAGGATCTAGAATCCAATTCTACTTTGGATCTTAGACTTCAGATCCAAGTCCCTTTTAGGATCCAGAATCCAACTCTAATTTGGATCTCAGACTTCAGATCCAAAATCCATCTTAGGGTCCAGAGTCTAACTCTATTTTTGGATCTTAGATTTTAGATCCTAAATCCATTTTAAGATCCAGAACCTATTTCAGGATCCAGAATCCAAACCCATTTCCCAATTCCAACTCTCAAATCCAGTTCCATTTTATTTCCAGATTTCAAATCTAAAGTCCATTTACAAATTACATCTGGATTTCTTAAATTCATTTTCTATTTTGGATTTCTCAGATCCATCCTGATTTCAAATTTGAAATTCAAATTCCATTTCATTTTCCTTTCCTAAATCCAAGTTTAAAGCTCAAATTGAACTTCAAAATCCATTTCTGACTTTGAAACCTCATTTCTTATCTTTCATCTTCAAATCTTTCTCTTCAAAATCAAGATTTATTTTCCCAACTCTGAAGACTTAGAACTCCTCTGATCTATCTCAAGTTCTAAGTTAGATTCAATTATTTCTTCACTCCCTTACCAAGTTCATCTCAGAATACTTGGAAATTTTCAAAACATCTTTCAAAAAAAGCATACATCCTTGCATTGCACAAGCATGAATCCTTGTGCATTTAGATCTTTAGGATAAATTCTTAGATGATATTTAGGCAAAGCAAAAGGCATAGATTCGATCCTTGGTTCGATTACCCCTGGTAAAGGCGCCAGGAACGGTCGAACCTCGTACCGACGAGCGAATCCCGTCTCTCCATTTTTCCCGCAATATATTTCAAAACGGAGGCGAGTTAAATTTCTAAATATTCTTCAAATTAAGGTCAAGTGAAACCCCACAAAAGAGTTCCTCTTCTCTCTTTCTTTCTTTCTTTTCTCCTCTCTCTTTATTTTCTTTCTTTTATTTCTCTCCCTTCAAAAAGGAGAAAATAGAGGTTAGAAAAGGAAAAGAAAAGGAAGAGAGAGAAACCACAAGAGAGGAAAAATTTTGCGATGATCACAGTTTTGGTGACCGAGATGGGACACGTCTTCGTCCGGTTGAATCTATGCCTTTGCTTTGCTTTATATTATCTAAGTCTTTATTCTTCTATGTCAGCTTCATTTTTCATGCAAACCTTAGGAGCCTAGACTCTGTCCTAATGCTGACATTATTGCATATAGGATCTAAGTATGGTTTGGTAGGACCATATTAAGGAGATTATTCCATGTTCACATTAGACTTAGGTCTTAAATACAACTCTACTCAATTCTAGGGATTGAATGCAAAACAATATATGCAAGTGTATGCTTCTTTTCATTTAAATCTATCTCTTTAGGACTTGCATTAGAGCCTTCTGGTTTTTATCTGCATGTTGATCATATTTTCGAAAACATCCCTACCTATATTTGTCCCGGTCTTCACGTTGCTGGGCTGTCTCACTGAACCATAGTTCGGGAGAGAGCCTCACAACTGGACCACTTATTTGGGTTTGCGCCCCCCTACCACGTACCTAAGGGCCATAGTCCGAGGTATATCGGTAGGTGCTCAAGGATGTTGGGAAACCTTTACCTTAGAACCGGAGAAATATCTTATATGCCACTTACTTCGAGCTTCGGCTCGAGTATATCGGCGTACCTTGATTGGAATCAGATGATCTAAATCTTAGAGTTAGGATTAAGATCCTATTTGCCATTTCAAATATTGCATATAGAGTCAGCTTTAGGGAGTGCTATTTGTGCATCCTTGCTTGTATGTCTGTGATTGAATAATATTATATATCTTCCTTATATTTTCCAAAACCCTGGGTATACTATTCAAAATTTCCTCTTTAAAACCCAGGTGTATTGTCTTTTTCTTCTGCTTTCTTCAAATTCTTTTTGATCCTGCCTGCTATTTTTCAAAATTTTAAATCCTTGTCATCTATTTTCAAAATTTGTTTTCCTCCATCATGAGAGAAATGATATTGCCTATGAGGATTTTCAAAATCATAAAATTTCTGCAAAAGTCTTCAAAAGATTCAAATATTTTGATCTAAATCCCTTTTAAATAAACTAACATGTTGATTTTTCCTTTTCCAAATTAGGTTTTAAAAACCATTTGTCTTCAAAATCATCACCTCGTTTTTTGTTTTCTCTTTCAAAATTGGTTTTTAAACCACTATCCTCGAAATCAAACCTCATGATGATCTCTCATGATGATTCTCCTTTTTAAAGAATCAGATCTCGCGCTGATCGTTCTTCTTACAGTGAATTTTCTTCTCAAAAATGATTTCTCACTTATCTTTTAAATAAATATTTTTTCCTTTCAGGATCCCATATGCAGGTAGGATCAGAAAAAACTCCTTTTTTCTTAAATCTTATAAATTTTCAGTTAAATTTGATATTTTTTATCAGTTTCATTCATTTTATTCATATTTTTATCAAGTTTATCAATATTTCCTTAATTCTATTAAATTATATCAATTGTTTGCCCTTTCAGGTTAAGGGATAAACCTGACCCTTGTTGTCCGAGGTGTTCCCCCTCAGGTTAAGGGATAAACCTGACCCTCGTTGTCCGAGGTGTTCCCGCTCAGGTTAAGGGAAAAACCTGACCCTCGTTGTTCGAGGTGTTCCCATTCAGGATAAGGGATAATCCTGAAACCCCTCGTAGGAGCAATAACACTACCTATGAGGATTCTTTTGTAAATACAAGTTTTGTCAATCTTTGTTGATTTTCTAGATCTATATCAATTTCCCTTCATTAAATCTCTTTAAATTCTATTCTTTTTCCCATTCAGGATAAGGGATAATCCTGAAACCCCTCGTAGGAGCAATAACGCTACTTATGAGGATTCTTTTGTAAATACAAGTTTCGTCAACCTTCATTGATTTTCTAAATTTATATCAATTTCTCTTTATTAAAATTCGTTAAATTCTTTTTCCCATTCAGGATAAGGGATAATCCTGAGACCCCTCGTAGGAGCAATAACGCTACCTATAAGGATTCTTTTGTAAATACAAGTTTCGTAAACCTTCATTTGATTTTCTAAATTTATATCAATTTTTCTTCATTCCTTAAATTCTTTTTCCATTTAGGATAAGGGATAATCCTGAGACCTCTCGTAGGGGAAACAATGCTACCTATGAGAATTCTTTTTGCAAATACAAGTTTTTATCGATCTTTATTGATTTCTAAATTTATATCAATTTCTCTCTAAATTCTATTCTTTTTCCCATTCAGGATAAGGGATAATCCTTAGATCACTCATAGGGGCAACCATGCTACCTGTGAGAATTCTTTTTACAA
The DNA here is from genome assembly GCF_984573655.1 of Nuphar pumila. Classification (NCBI taxonomy): domain Eukaryota; kingdom Viridiplantae; phylum Streptophyta; class Magnoliopsida; order Nymphaeales; family Nymphaeaceae; genus Nuphar; species Nuphar pumila. The sequence goes on from NC_143249.1 coordinate 101,465,582, forward strand.
AAATATCAATTTCCTCAAATGTTCTACATTTTTTTCAAAGTTCTATATCCTTCTGTCTTCTCAAAGTTTATTCTTTCTATATTCTCCGTTCAGGATAAGGGTTTAATCCTGAAAATGGGACCGCATACAGCTAACTGTGCTGGTCCATCTAAATCATAGATCATAAATTCTAAATCTTGTCATATCCCTTCTAAATTCAAGTCTTAGGTTATCTCTTTATAAAATATTCTATTTCCCCTTCAGGATAACGGATAATCCTGAAACCCCGGCAATCATTACTGCTTCAATCTCTAAATATCTTAAGAATGTCGGTCTCCTTCACGACTCTCAGTTGGAAAAACTCGGTGCTCGCACTAGTTATTTTGCTAAAGTTTTTAAATCTAAAGATCAAGTTCAGTCCTCGTACTGGTTGTCTTTCAAAAGTTTCGAACTTAAATCAGGTCATTAAATGAAAAGTCCTAGCTACTTCGCTGGTCGTTAAATGATTAAATGAAAAGTCCCAGCTACTTCGCTGGTCGTTAAATGATTAAATGAAAAGTCCCAGCTACTTCGTTGGTCGTTAAATGATTAAATGAAAAGTCCCCGCTACTTCGCTGGTCGTTAAATAAAATGTCCCAGCTACTTCGCTGGTCGTTAAATGAAATGTCCCAGCTACTTCGCTGGTCGTTAAATGAAATGTCCCGGCTACTTCGCTGGTCGTTAAATGGTTAAATGAAATGTCTCAGCTACTTTGCTGGTCGTTAAATGAAATGTTTCAACTCCTTCGTTGGTCGTTAAATGAAATGTCCCAGCTACTTCGCTGGTCGTTAAATGAAAGGTTCCAGCTACTTCGCTGGTCGTTAAATGAAAGGTTCCAGTTTTACTGGTCAGAATGTCCAAAATCATAAATTACAACTAAAGGTTATATCAAAGTCTATATTGAGTGATTATTTCACAAAGAATTCATGAAAAATTTGCCAATTTGCTAAAAGTATTTGTTGATTCCAATATTCCTACTGCACAAAAAAATTACCTCAGATTACCTCTAGTATTTTTTTCAAAAAGGTGAAACTTTTTGCGAAAAAGAGGTAAAATTCAAATCTTTTCCTGTTGATCAACCAAAAGGGTGTAAGAAATATCCTCGGTATGATTAGCGAAAGAAACATTCGATGACATTGAAAAGCCGGAAGCGAATTGATATTGATCATAGTTATGACGCATGTTTTAAAATGATTTTCTGGCAATTAGGCAGTGGAAATATCCTGAGCGATAAAAAGAATCCACTCAATCCATATCTCCTTATCCATTTTAAAGCTGCAATCAAATATCTGCAAAAGGGATCTCTCAATTGTCGTCAAGATGAAGGCGAATAGGCGAGCAGATCCCCGGGGCCAAAGAAGATTTGGATCATCTACCGAGATGAAGGAGTTTGTGAAGGATCATTTCAAGGAAAGTTCAGATCACCGTCGAGATGAAGGCGAGTGTGATGAACCTACCGACAAACCCTAAATGATATTTGATTTCCGCTATCATCAATAGACCTTTTGAGCCAATAACATCAATATAATTCCTGAGAGAAATGAAGGATCAGAACATCTCCAAGATGAAGGAGTTTGTGACATACCCTTCCCTTGAAAAAGAGAGAAAAGTCAGGACATCTCCAAATGAAGGATGATGTAAAAAGCCCGAAAAAGTTCAATGACTCAAAAAGAGTGCAAAAAGATCATCATGAGAAAACACTAAAATATCAAACTGCCAAAATTGGCAGAAGTCATCTTTTCTTATGCAAAATATCTGTTATCAATATCTTTTCTTTACTTGCTTTTATGAAATTGAGAATATTTCTTCTCTTCTCATATCAAGGAAATAGATAGCTTCCTTAAAGAAAATCATCAGCGCTAAAATTTTGAATTTGACTCTTAAAACCGAGGAGTTAACCTCGTTGGAGGAAATACTCTAGGTAAAAGAGGGAATGTCTTTTGCACACATGTGCACATTTTCAAGTATTGAAGTGAACTATAAATTTATCTTATTGGCAAAATTTTCTAGATATTCTAAAGAATGAAATAAATATTCAATATCCATTTTGATACAACCTAGAGTTGTTTACATTCTCCGTCTTTCGCTTTGTCGAGAGACTCGCCTTCTCCTTGATAAAAGGGTTACCTTCTCCGTCTTTCGCTTTGTCGAGAGACTCACCTTCTCCTTGATAAAAGGATTGCCTTCTCCGTCTTTCGCTTTGTCGAGAGACTCGCCTTCTCCTTGATAAAAGGATTACCTTCTCCGTCTTTCGCTTTGTCGAGAGACTCGCCTTCTCCTTGATAAAAGGATTGCCTTCTCCGTCTTTCGCTTTATCGAGAGACTCGCCTTCTCCTTGATAAAAGGATTGCCTTCCTCGTCTTTCGCTTTGTCGAGAGACTCGCCTTCTCCTTGATTAAATGATTGCCTTCCTCGTCTTTCGCTTTGTCGAGAGACTCGCATTCTCCTTGATAAAAGGATTGCCTTCTCCGTCTTTCGCTTTGTCGAGAGACTCGCCTTCTCCTTGATAAAAGGATCACCTTCATCGTCTTTCGCTTTGTCGAGAGACTCGCCTTCTCCTTGATAAAAGGATCGCCTTCCCCGTCTTTCGCTTTGTCGAGGGACTCGCCTTCTCTTTGATAAAAGGATCGCCTTCCTCGTCTTTCGCTTTGTCGAGAGACTCGCCTTCTCTTTGATTAAATGATCGCCTTCTTCATCTTTCACTTTGTCGAGAGACTCGCCTTCTCCTTGATAAAAGGATTGCCTTATTCATCTCTTGCCTTGATCGAAAGATTTGCCTTCTCCCTGTTTAAAGAATTGCCTTCTTCATATTTCACATCTTGCCTTCTCCTTGCTAAAAGGATTGCCTTCTTCATATTTCACATTTTGCCTTCTCCTTGCTAAAAGGATTGCCTTCTTCATATTTCACATCTTGCCTTCTCCTTGCTAAAAGGATTGCCTTCTTCATATTTCACATTTTGCCTTCTCCTTGCTAAAATGATTGTCATCTTCATATCTTCATATTTTACCTTCTCCTTGCTAAAAGGATTGCCATCTTCATCACCATCTTCATATTTCTCTTTCACCTTCTCCTGTCCAAAGGATTTGCCCTCTTCCATCTTTTGCCTTGTCAAGAGATTCGTCTCCTTGATAAGAGGTTCGCCTTATTCATCTTTTACCCCATCAAAAGATTTGCCTCCTGTTACCTTATTCATCGTTCATTTTGTCTCACATCTCCTCATTTTTTCATCTCTCACATTCCCAGAAGAGTTGCCTCATTCAGTTGAAGTATCTCTCCTGTCCCATCACGGTTTTGAGAAATCCGTATGGTTGTTCCCACTCAGGTTAAGGGTCAAACCTGTATTTTCCGCGAGAGGTCATTAAATTAAAAAAGCTGATTCAGTCTCAGCAATGAGACTCTCAAGTTCACCCCTTTTTCAAAGCTTTAGGGAACCCCATTTCCTTCCTCCTTTCGCAAACCCCTTTTGGATTTGTTCGTCCAAACTCTGAAGGTCCCATCATGGTCTATTCACTCGAGGATTCCGTATGGTCGTCCCCTTTAGGTTAAGGGTTTAAGCCTGAACCTCGCCCCTCGAGGTATCTTCCTTTTCAGGTTTTGGTTAAACCTGAGTCTCATTCCGACAAGATTCCTCATTTTAACGAGGTGTTTCCTTCCAAGTCCCACCATGGTTTTTCCCATCGAGGAATTCATGCTCTGTATATCCATCCAGAATAAAATCCTACTTGAGCTTCATCTCATGAGGCATTTTCTCAAAAATGTCCCATCACTGTCATCATATATTCCCTTCCCCATTCAGATTATTTTGAGATATATTCGCCCCATCCAGGTTAAGGGCTAAACCTGAGTCATTCTGAAAAGCTGATCTTATCTCACCCGTGAGACTTGATCAAAATTCTTATCTTTCAGCATTTCGGGATCTTCACCCAAAGTCCCATCACGATTTCCTCATCTCTATTATTCAGTCATATCATTTTCGAGGATTTCGTCTCCCCCAAGCCATTCAAGGATAAAGTTTTAAACCTGAAAAACCATGTCTTTCAAATAAATTCTTCCACACCCAGTTCAGATCTGCTGACTGGGGCATTTTCAAAATTTGGAGTGTTATCTTTGCCACTAAGCTCGGCTTTCAACCAGCTTAGTAGCAAAGAGGGGCATCTGTGAACACCCCAAATTTTTCAAAATCTTTTAAATATTCCCTTTTTGCCCCTGATATCATTTTTTGAGCAATTGAGCCACTTTTGAATCTAAATTCTAGTTCATTTCTCAAGTTTTACTGAAATTAAATTCGTTTTATATGTTTGACTCGATTTCGGATCCAGATCCATTGTCCAGATCCAAATCTGAGTCTCGTTGTCCAACTTTTTTAAAATTACAGAAATACCAAAAATAGTTTTTAAATAGCTCGGACAGTCCCTCCGACCTCCGCTTGGACCCATCGTTTTATATTCCTCGATTCGAGGTTTAAAACTCGAATATTTTCTCAAAACTCAGGTCCGAACCCATTTTCTAAAGAAATTTTCTCAAAAATAGACTTGGAAACCCTCTTTTGTAAATATTTCTCAAAAATATAAAAAAATTAGTTTAAATCCTTGTTTTTCTGTAAATTTTAGGATTTTATTCCAAAAATAAAAAAATAAAAAAAAAAGCTTTTAAAACATCCCTTTTTTTTTGAAAAAGAGGGCGAGAGAACCCCTGTTTTGAAATTTTGAAAAACGTGAAGGGCCAGCTTTTCGAAAAAAATCAAATTTAAGGGGAGGGCCCTGTAAAGCTTCCTTTTAGGGTTTTGAAGAGGAAACTTCGTAAGGAAGAAAAAGGGGAAAGATCGCCCTTCGGCCTCAGCCGTTATGAACCCCCTGACTCTCGCCTCTCTCTCCCTCCATGGCCGACTCCCCCCATGTGCGACCCCCATTCTCATCCTCCATCCACCCTTCATCTTCAACCGTTTCCCTCCTTCGCGAACCTCCTTCTCCCCTATAAAGGAACCATGCAACGAAAACCTTAGGCACCACTTTTTCACCCCTCCATCGCCTCTTTCTTCCATCCCTTTTTCTCTTACTCGCATTATTCTTTTCTCCTTTTGCATATTTTCAGTTTTTTTTTTCCATTGCCTGGGAGAAGTCGACCCTATGTTTCTCCATGCTTCTTCTCTGATTCTCCTCAAGTAGCAAGTGGAAGACCAGTTACCGCAGCCACCGCAGGTAAGTAACCATTCTTTCCCTTTTTTGTTTTTCCCTGCAAAGAGCCTCCCCCCCAGGTGGGCTACGGTAAGTGGCCATTCTTGCTTTATTTTCTGAATTTTCTTTTGTTTTCCTATCTTAACATCCCATTTATGCACTAATGATGGTGCCCGATTGCTTGTGCGATCTCGGCCCATCCTCGTGCCACAGCAACAGGATTTCTGATCCCAACAACTTTCATTTCCCTTTTTTTTTATATATTTTGATCTAACTCGATTTTAGTTTCCTCTCTGATTTTGCCTTATTCGATTCCTGTTCTTGCTTTTTAGCTTGATTCCTATTTTCCTCTTAGTTACTTTGATTTTGGTTTTCGATTTTTGTTGATTTATGTTTTTGTCTCGATTCTTGTTTTCTTTTCATCTCTTGAGCTGTTTCTAATTTCAATTCGTGTTTATCGTTCTCATTATTTTGACTCCATTATGACATTCCTCATTTCATCATGACTTCTTCATCAGCACCTCACGGTTTACACACCCTGCCTTACTTTGCTTTCAATATTTCTGCAAGACTACTGTAATCATTCCCTCTACCGTGTGCATCTATGGGTGTGTTACAGAGGAGTTTCCCCTTTTTTTCTTTTTCTTTTTATCATTGATGTGTGTTCTTTAGAAGTTGGCTAAGGTTATGGTCAACGTAATTACAGCCAAAAGCAACTTCGATGTTCATCCAATGGAGCAATCCCCATGTTTCTTTCATATATCTTCTCTTGGATAATCAGTTTATCAATAAACCAGATCGGAAAATGGCTCATATCTGATATGTGGTGAAGACATTGAGGCTTAATATACAGTAAGCCTTGGGCAGTCTTACAAACATGGAAGTGGTCGGAGATCTGATCAATTTTGAACCTGTTGATATTCTCAGGATTGGAAGATGGTCAGCGTCTGATGAAGAAGAATCCTGCTACAATATTATTTGCAGCAACATCACTGTAGTCTCACTGCCTGTTTATGTCTTCTCTGACATGTTCCTGCTCATTTGTTATGTATCGGCATTGCATCAAGTGTTATGATTTCTAGATATATCTAGTTTACTGTATGAGTGATGTCTTTTTGCAATCGTTGTAAATTTTGAAAAGATTTTTATATGAAAAACATGTGAAAACCAGACATCAAATAATAAAAAACGGTTCTCACTAGTGGATGAGACCGGGTCGAACTCAGGGAACGGGAATATGTTGTATTCAAGTACACAAATCTAAACTACTCTTTATTGCCGAATTATTCGAAATGTAAAATGTTCAGAAAAGTAAAAACAACTAACTATTACAACAAATGAATACCCTTCGCAGAGGGCGTAAAGTGCAATATTTACAAACCCAATTAAAATTCCTAATTCTAAAAATAAGAGAAAAAGAATCTTCTATCTTCTTGTACTTCGTGTTATATATGCACTTCAGCTCCACTCCTGAGCAATCCTGCACAAGTCAAATGAACACGAGCAGTACAAAATAAAAGAATAAAACTATACAAAAAAATTATAAAGTCTAATTGACACTTCTAATTAACAATGATTACTAACTACTAATTGCATGAAATAAAATGCTAATTATTACAAAGATGCTAATCAAGTCTAACTACTAACTAATTGATTAATCTAATTACTAACTATTAATGAACTAACAACTAACTATTGGTAGATTAAACTAAACAACTACAAGCTAATGAACTAATACTCTTTAAAATGAAGCATCAACAATTAAAACTCAACAATTCTCAGTGAAACTCAAATTTGCTCTAGTTAACACTTAATGAAAACATGCAATGAAGCTCATTGAAAATCAACAGTGGAATTCGGTAAAAATCAGTAGTTAACAATCAGTGACTCACATTAATCCAATCAGCTGGAAATCATGTACATGCATTGCCAAAACTCAACATTCACTGGAATAAGTTGTGATTCTGATTCACATTAATCAGATTCAAACACAAATTGTGACATAAGATTCTCAAAACAAAATCACACTTATACTCAAATAATAGACCCTAGCTGGAGACACTTCTGCAGAGGAGCTGATCTATCCTCACGGTAAAGATAGAAAGATTTTAGCAGTTCAAATACATCTCAGAGTTTAAACAGATACTCTGAAGTTAGATCCTCATCCAATTAATTTCCAGAACTCAGACAAATGCTCAAGCATCAGACGATTGAGCAATATCACGACACTGCTCAAATGCTTCCAGACATAGCAGCAATGTTGATCAAAGGTGAATCGTTACAGAGATCAAAGGTAATCCGGCTTATGCAGGTGATTCTGGCCAGTTAAAACTATTCACGGCTGGAATAAATCCAGTTCTCCGATCACTGTTGGAATTCAATCACCATTTACCTCTCAACATTACAAAGATCAATGACAGTAACTTCAATGGATGGCTATCAGAAATCAGTGACAGCCAACCGAGATCTGTCAAGCACAATCTTCAATCTAATTTCAAACAGTCGATCACTAAAAAAAAACAATTAAAAAAAAAATCAGTCACCGGAAAAACATTCCAGTAATAAAATTGATTCAAAATCAATATCCTTCACATCATATTGAATCCAATCATCCGATCAAAAATTGTTTTTCAATACTCATTTGAATTGTAAACAACACTCTCATTTACCAGAAACAGTAATAGAATCATTCGAATATAACATTCATGGAATTAATTTCACGGTGGCTAAATTTTTTTTTTAAATCACCGGATTCATATCTTCACGATAAACGTGAAATTATTCATTTAGAGCAGGGGATTTTTGCAGGAGGATGCCAGATATCGATTCCAATCTTTGAATGACAACAGCCATATTGATTTCCAACGAGATCAAATCTTCACCGGAAATCCACACCTCAACATCGTAAAAAAAATATTCCGGCGACGATTCATCCGATTTCTGGAATTATTTTGATTAGCAATCTAATATCATCAATTTAAGGTTCAAACAGTTTAAATCAGGAATCAATTGAAAAAATAATTCCAGACATCTAATCGATCCACTCAGCTAGTCGATCGATTAAATTTGAATTATTCTGCTACCAGAATTCCATTAGTAATTGATCATATGATCGATTATCCCTTCTTCTTGTTTCTGAACTAGCTCTCAATAAGATGATCTAGATGATAATTGATCATCTACAGTATTAAGCAATCCGATGCAACTGAGTTTCATTTGAAAAACACACAGACAAACATTATCCTCTGCCAATGCTGATGATTTTTTTTTTCTTTTAAATGCTATTTGCGATGCAGGAAAAAAATATTATTGTTGAAACTAAACTATGCGATACAGAATGAACATTAAACTGAATTAAAAATAATACCTATGATTTAAGATTGAAATTTTGAACTGAACCGATGCACATTTAACTACAGTTTACAGTACTACGATTTCATTTTATTTTGATTTGATTGATTTTTTCAGCTAATCTAATGAAAAATACTATGAGGAATTAATAAAAGAAGAAGAAGAGGAAGAAGAAGAAGAAGATAAGAACTCACCGAACTGGAAGGGTTAGAAGAGAGGTTGGAATCCTCTCTCTTGCTTCAGCTGTTGTAGGAATTCTCCACCGGAAAGAAGATGAGAAAAAGAGGGGAAAATAGGAAGAAGAAGAAGAAGAGGTAAGAAGAGGTGGAGAGGAAGGGGAAGAAGAGAGGGCTTAGGCAAAAGAGAGAAGACAAGCCTCTCTTCCCCCTACGTATCATATTTATAATTTTGAACTTTTCTCCATAAGTCCCTCTTCTTTGTAAAATTTCATTTCAAAAACCTCTCTTCAAAAAGATATTTACAAAATACCTCAAAATGACTATGTTTTAGAAAATACAAAACTAAGTTTATTTTAACTCTAATTTTTTTATGATTTTCAAAAACTAAACTACTACAATTATGTCAAACACTAAAATAGGCATTAAAATGTAAAATAAAACTATTTTTCATGCATTTTCTATTTTTAAATTATTTTAGCACATTTACTCGAAACTAACATAAAATTGGGTTTTTAAATCATTTTCTCATGAAATCATGCATATTTTTATATGAAAAATCCCTAAAATATATGCATGATCAAATACCCCCATGCTTATGTTTTGCTAGTCCTCGAGCAAATTAGAAAAATGCAAGAAATCAAACTATCACCTAACTCACTTTCGTAGGAATCACGGTTGCATTTAGCTCATGCAACAAGCCCTTTCAACCCCTGGGTTACGCCAGTGGACGAGTAAGGTCTCGTGAGGGTTTGCAGTGATGCTACCCACAAACATCTCTGTCATGTATGCATAATATTACACATCCTCATAAGCAGTAGGTAATTAAAGACTTTGTTTTCACAAATATTTCCTGTTATTTCAAAATCACAATATAATTAGAATCTTTTATGTACCACCACAGAAAAAGAATTTCTTTCACTTTTCTAAACATCACAATTATTTATATTTTATTCTTAGAAAATCCAATAAAAATATATTATTATTTACTTATCCTCACTCATATGTTTTCTGCACAGGTTTTCTCAATCACACTTCTAAGCACTGAACTTTTCTTTCTTTTTAAGCTCTTTTCTCTATTTTTTTCATTTTTTCACGCTTTTTCTTTTTGCGCACTTATTTTTCTCATATAGCTTGCGTGTGGTCTGCTTTTATGCCTTGTGCAATGTCAATATCTTCTATATTTTTTTCAATGCATACCAAAAGATATCAACTAAGACATAAAAGTGACTTCCTTCATTCACCCTTATAACATGAGAGTCAAACATTTCAACTTGTATCTGTTCTCAGTTACTTAGGATCACGAAGTTTTCTACTCTCATTTTCGAAAATGGAATTAAAAGTTTCAACTTACATCTAATTTCCATCTACTAAGGATTGTGAAATTATCCAAACAACCTAACGCATGCTATTTTTTCTTTTGAGCTCATTTTTATGCTTTTGTTCATTTGCTTAGTTTTTCAAAAATAGCACTGTGCATATTCATATTTATGATTCAAAATAAATTCTAACATGTATTTATCATCATTTCTTTGAAATCCGCATAAACAACCATAATTTTTTTAGATTTATGTCAGAAAAATTTTTCGTGGGGCTTAAAAATCCTCTAAAAACATCAGATTTGAAATAACATTCATATAAGTTTAAACTCTTTCTTTAAAAATCTACTTTTCATGAGAGATGTGTAAACATGTGCAAGAACGTAAACAGAAATATCAAGGTGTGCATTCTACACCCTCCCCCATGCTTGAATGACACTATCCCAGTGGCACTCCCCCATGCTTGAATGAAACTAAGTGAATGCACATGAGAGAAATAAATGAGGGAAAAGAGTAGAATGACATGACATGAATTAAAAATGCACATTCTATGAATGTAAACATGACAAAACCTGAACTCATGAAAATAAAACCAAATAAAATCTACTAATCCTAACAAATGTAAAACTGTACACAATATGGGTTGCCTCCCATAAAGCGCTAAGTTTCACGTCCCCAGCCAGACGGATCCCTGGAAAAATCCTTCATCGTCCATGAGATCAATGGACATGAAGTCAGACTCAATCGGGCTCTCTATGAAAAATAATGTCATCAGTGACATTGCACACTATGTTCCCGTCCTGTTTACCTCTAAATGGCTCAAAGTGCCTGATCCAACTCAACTCACCTATCTGATTTTCACGTAATTCTAGGTGATACTCTTCTAGTGATTCTTTATACTCCTCATGAGGTGGATCACTCAATAAACAAGCATATTCTGCTTCTACGAGGTCTTGAATAACATCAACCTCGAAAGAAGCCTCCTCAACAGTAGGCCCCATAGCAGCACGAAAAATGTTTAGCCGTATCTTCCTATTTCCGAATGACACATCCATCGCACCAGTGCGGCAATTGATGCACGCATTGGCGGTAGCTAGGAAGGGGCGACCGAGAATAAAAGGAGTCTGCTGTGGACTATCAACTCCCTCCATATCTAATATCACGAAGTCGACAGGGAAATAACAATCTTCTACCTTGACCAAAACATCTTCAAGTATCCCTCTTGGGATCTTGATAGATCTATCTGCGAGCTGAAGAGTCATAGGTGTAGGTTTCATCTCTTTCAATCCAAATTGGTCATAAAAGAAACCCGGCAAGATGTTAACACTTGCCCCAAGGTCAAGCAATGCACGCCCAACAGTGATGTTTCCTATGACGCAAGAGATGATAGGAGTCCCTGGGTCCTTGAGCTTAGGTGGGGTTTGATGTTGCAATACTGCGCTCACCTGCCCGGTTAAACAAATCTTTTTCTGCACATGGGACTTCGACTTCCTTTTCTGCGTACAAAGTTCTTTGAGGAACTTTGCATATGCAGGGACCTGTTGAATAGCATCTAGTAATGGGAGGTTTATCTGAACGTGCTTGAATATCTCAAGCATCTCTTGCATGTTCACTCCGGACTTACCTAATGCTCTCGGCCTTTCTAACGCCTCAGGAAAGGGGGCTTTGGGAATGTAGGATGGTGAAGGCTCAGATGGAAGAACCTTCTCGCTTTCCTGAGGTAATTTATTAGGGACAGACTGATTCTCACTTATCTTCTCTCTTTCTTCTGCAGCCTCCCTCGCTTGGTACTGCTTCCCACTCCTAAGGGTTACTACTTGAGCTTGCTCTTTATGTGCATCAGTCATATGCAAGCTACGCATGGGTTCCTTTCCCTTAGGGTTGACAATAGGCTGGCTAGGCAACGTCCCCTCACTTCGCCTGCTAAGTGCTTCGGCAAGCTGCCCCATTTGAATCTCTAATTTTGCAATAGACTGGGTATGTGAGCTCAGAGCTTGCAAAATCTTATCCTCAATAGATTGACTATGTAAAGGCTCATGAGACTGGGGTTGAGTATAAACAGGTTGGACTAGGGGATAACTGGATCTTTGAAATCCAGGCGCATAACCGCCTTGACTTGGTTGACTATGGGAAGGGTTGGGGTGTTGGATCTGTGAGTTGCGCCATGAGAAATTGGGATGATTTCGCCAGCCCGGGTTATAAGTGTTGGAAAATGGATTAGGTACGGGCCTAGCAAAGTTTTGAGCCATCTGAGTTTGCTCTTGGACAAACTCAGGATATTGTGGCGCAACTGGGCACTCGAAGACATGGTGTGCAGGACTTGCACACAACGCGCACACCTGCATGGCAGGGGAGGGACCCAGCAAAAACTGATCTAATTTCTGGGATAGTTGGTCTACCTTGTTGCTCAACTCAAGGTTCATCCCTAACTCAAAAATACCTGCCTTCTTAGTGCTATCCTGTGCAGGTGCAGCCCTATCAAATCATGAGGCTGTCGCATGGTGCATCGAATTCTCACTCAATGTCTCAAAAAGTGACCATGCTTCATCCTCACTTTTGAGCATAAATGTGCCCCCACACGCGGCATCCACCATTTGACGGTTCTTCTCAGTAAGACCGTCATAAAAATATTGCACCAGTTGCCAGCGAGGCACCTGGTGGTGGGGACACTTGCGGAGAAGATCTTTCAATCTCTCCCATGACTCATGAAACTGTTCTCCCTCAATTTGGGAAAAACTGGTTATCGCTTTACGAAACTGGTTCGTTTTACCAATTGGGAAATATTTCTTTAAAAATTCTCTTTGCATATGTTCCCAAGTGGTAATTCGAACAGTATCTAATGATTTTAACCAACTCTTCGCTTTGTCCTTCAGAGAGAAGGGGAACAGGGTCAACCTCATCGCATCATCTCCAAAGTTGTTGATTCGCACTGTCGAGCAAATCTCTAAAAATTCATCGAGGTGACGATATGGGTCTTCATTGCTAAGGCCATAAAACGAGGGTAACATTTGGATCACACTGGCCTTTATCTCAAAATGGTTTGCTCCTACATCAGGTCTTATGATGCAGGAGGCGGGAGTGTAAGTGTTGGGCATGAAATACTCCCTCAGAGGACGGGTAATCTGCTGATTCTCAGCCATGGTTGCAGATATCTGGGCTCTTCTAATAAGGGACTCGGGGTTCTCAATCGGCTCTACCAGCTCAGGGTCAAGTGAGCGTCGCCCTTGCATACACCTTGGAGTAGACCGGTGTAGCTCACGTCCTAACTTTGGGTTTTCTACCTAACTAACGCACTAAGCGGCCAAACCACGCAAACCACAAAGCGAGTAACTCAAAAACAACAAAAACTAAACAAACACCACGCAGTTACACATAACAGATATTATGCAAAGAAATATAAAATCTATGTGTACGGTACCAATCGTACACAGTCACCTCTAAGGGAATCCTAATAGGTGGGCTGTGCAGAAAAGTAAGCTCTTCTCTAAGATATGCACATACGTGGTTCTAAACCTAAATGCAAAGCAAACACTAGGCAATAAAGTGAATACTAATATTACGCCGTTCCCCGGCAACGGCGCCAAAAATTTGATGTCTTTTTGCAATCGTTGTAAATTTTGAAAAGATTTTTATATGAAAAACATGTGAAAACCAGACATCAAATAATAAAAACCGGTTCTCACTAGTGGATGAGACCGGGTCGAACTCAGGGAACGGGAATATGTTGTACTCAAGTACACAAATCTAAACTACTCTTTATTACCGAATTATTCGAAATGTAAAATGTTCAGAAAAGTAAAAACAACTAACTATTACAACAAATGAATACCCTTCGCAGAGGGCGTAAAGTGCAATATTTACAAACCCAATTAAAATTCCTAATTCTAAAAATAAGAGAAAAAGAATCTTCTATCTTCTTGTACTTCGTGTTATATATGCACTTCAGCTCCACTCCTGAGCAATCCTGCACAAGTCAAATGAACACGAGCAGTACAAAATAAAAGAATAAAACTATACAAAAAAATTATAAAGTCTAATTGACACTTCTAATTAACAATGATTACTAACTACTAATTGACATGAAATAAAATGCTAATTATTACAAAGATGCTAATCAAGTCTAACTACTAACTAATTGATTAATCTAATTACTAACTATTAATGAACTAACGACTAACTATTGGTAGATTAAACTAAACAACTACAAGCTAATGAACTAATACTCTTTAAAACGAAGCATCAACAATTAAAACTCAACAATTCTCAGTGAAACTCAAATTTGCTCGAGTTAACACTTAATGAAAACATGCAATGAAGCTCATTGAAAATCAACAGTGGAATTCGGTAAAAATCAGTAGTTAACAATCAGTGACTCACATTAATCCAATCAGCTGGAAATCATGTACATGCATTGCCAAAACTCAACATTCACTGGAATAAGTTGTGATTCTGATTCACATTAATCAGATTCAAACACAAATTGTGACATAAGATTCTCAAAACAAAATCACACTTATACTCAAATAATAGACCCTAGTTGGAGACACTTCTGCAGAGGAGCTGATCTATCCTCACGGTAAAGATAGAAAGATTTTAGCAGTTCAAATACATCTCAGAGTTTAAACAGATACTCTGAAGTTAGATCCTCATCCAATTAATTTCCAGAACTCAGACAAATTCTCAAGCATCAGACGATTGAGCAACATCACGACACTGCTCAAATGCTTCCAGACATAGCAGCAATGTTGATCAAAGGTGAATCGTTACAGAGATCAAAGGTAATCCGGCTTATGCAGGTGATTCTGGCCAGTTAAAACTATTCACAGCTGGAATAAATCCAGTTCTCCGATCACTGTTGGAATTCAATCACCATTTACCTCTCAACATTACAAAGATCAATGACAGTAACTTCAATGGATGGCTATCAGAAATCAGTGACAGCCAACCGAGATCTGTCAAGCACAATCTTCAATCTAATTTCAAACAGTCGATCACTAAAAAAAAACAATTAAAAAAAAAATCAGTCACCGGAAAAACATTCCAGTAATCAAATTGATTCAAAATCAATATCCTTCACATCATATTGAATCCAATCATCCGATCAAAAATTGTTTTTCAATACTCATTTGAATTGTACACAACACTCTCAATTACCAGAAACAGTAATAGAATCATTCGGATATAACATTCATGGAATTAATTTCACGGTGGCTAAATTTTTTTTTTAAATCACCGGATTCATATCTTCATGATAAACGTGAAATTATTCATTTAGAGCAGGGGATTTTTGCAGGAGGATGCCAGATATCGATTCCAATCTTTGAATGACAACAGCCATATTGATTTCCAACGAGATCAAATCTTCACCGGAAATCCACACCTCAACATCGTAAAAAAAATATTCCGGCGACGATTCAGCCGATTTCTGGAATTATTTTGATTAGCAATCTAATATCATCAATTTAAGGTTCAAACAGTTTAAATCAGGAATCAATTGAAAAAATAATTCCAGACATCTAATCGATCCACTCAGCTAGTCGATCGATTAAATTTGAATTATTCTGCTACCAGAATTCCATTAGTAATTGATCATATGATCGATTATCCCTTCTTCTTGTTTTTGAACTAGCTCTCAATAAGATGATCTAGATGATAATTGATCATCTACAGTATTAAGCAATCCGATGCAACTGAGTTTCATTTGAAAAACACACAGACAAACATTATCCTCTGCCAATGCTGATGATTTTTTTTTTTCTTTTAAATGCTATTTGCGATGCAGGAAAAAAATATTACTGTTGAAACTAAACTATGCGATACAGAATGAACATTAAACTGAATTAAAAATAATACCTATGATTTAAGATTGAAATTTTGAACTGAACCGATGCACATTTAACTACAGTTTACAGTACTACGATTTCATTTTATTTTGATTTGATTGATTTTTCAGCTAATCTAATGAAAAATACTATGAGGAATTAATAAAAGAAGAAGAAGAGGAAGAAGAAGAAGAAGATAAGAACTCACCGAACTGGAAGGGTTAGAAGAGAGGTTGGAATCCTCTCTCTTGCTTCAGCTGTTGTAGGAATTCTCCACCGGAAAGAAGATGAGAAAAAGAAGGGAAAATAGGAAGAAGAAGAAGAAGAGGTAAGAAGAGGTGGAGAGGAAGGGGAAGAAGAGAGGGCTTAGGCAAAAGAGAGAAGACAAGCCTCTCTTCCCCCTACGTATCATATTTATAATTTTGAACTTTTCTCCATAAGTCCCTCTTCTTTGTAAAATTTCATTTCAAAAACCTCTCTTCAAAAAGTTATTTACAAAATACCTCAAAATGACTATGTTTTAGAAAATACAAAACTAAGTCTATTTTAACTCTAATTTTTTTATGATTTTCAAAAACTAAACTACTACAATTATGTCAAACACTAAAATAGGCATTAAAATGTAAAATAAAACTATTTTTCATGCATTTTCTATTTTTAAATCATTTTAGCACATTTACTCGAAACTAACATAAAATTGGGTTTTTAAATCATTTTCTCATGAAATCATGCATATTTTTATATGAAAAATCCCTAAAATATATGCATGATCAATGAGCCCATTGATTCTCTGTATTTATGTTTCATTATATTTTCTGCACACTTTGTTCCGCAGTCAAAGAAGAAATTTGAGATGGCTTAATATACCTGAAAGTAGGTATAAAGCGAAGTTATGTCCATGAGCAACAAGGGTAAAAGTGAAGATAAGAGCTTTAAGCTAATCAATGGTGTGTTGTTTCGCATTGTCCAAATAGCTACAAGTTTAAACAATCTTCAACCATATTTTCGGGCCTTGCTTAAACAAATAAAAATACATATATATATTTATATAGCAAAAGTTGGTCATTTCCATTTTTTTCATTATCCTTCATCCTATTTCCTGTATTAGCATCTTTGCACCTTCAATCAGATAATCATCTCCCTTTTATTCTGAATGGCAAAAGTCGACCAGAGCATAAAACACAGAGGTAAGCCTACATTCAATTTTAACACTGGCATTTGTATTCCATGGTTATGCAATATTTATTTTCGTATGGTTTGATGCTTCAGTTGTCTCATAGAAATTATCTAACAAACATGGTTGCTTTATACGCAGATAAGCCTGGCTGAGGTGTTACTTTGGGACACTCGAAATCTTCATTGTTGCACATCATCATAACCCTTGCATATTAAAGAGTTGATCTGCTAGGCTTGCCGAGGGGTCTGATATTCGATTTCACCATGAAACTCTGCATCCTCTTTAGGGATGATTTATGATCATCATGAATTGTTCAGCTTTGTTGTGAAGCCACCATGTGTTCGAGCCAAGAGGGTGAAGCTCGATTTAAGCTTTGATATGTTTGTTGACAATTTCCTGTTAAATATGAAGGTCAAGTACGAACAGATCCATTCCGCTCGTTTGGTCTTAAACAAGGTATGTTAAAGAGACAATGTAGCACGGAATTCCATGATAGATGGTTAAATTTTGGTTGATCATTTATGAAAAATCTTGTGGCCTCTCTATGAGTTAACATGATGAAGCCATTTTTTTGGGTTGCCTATAACTAAGTCAAGTCTGGAATGTATTTGAGCAATCGATCGAAGTTGGCGTGACCAAATCCACTTTCAAGTGGGTCGGATTCTTTGATTGCTCCTGACTTTGGAATAACTCTTCCAATTTTGGTTTTGTCAAAATGTCCAGTTCTGTCTCTCTTAAGCAATATGAACATTTTGAGACGAGATCTCGACGTATTTGGTGATCCGGAGTCTTAGCTGCTGCCCAGCGCAAGGTGGACAATCAAGCATTGCTCAATTCGCTTTTAATCTATATAATTTCTATGCTTACCAGGTATTTTCTCAATTTGTTCTTAATGCTAACCCCTAGAGTATAGCGTATCCATCTATGCTTGTATCTTTTCTTGTTATAGCATACCCTGTTCACCACCATGTATGTACTTAATTCTAGTAATTGATGTTGTGTTTCCATAAGATTTAGTTGAGATGACACAGTCTAAGCTTCATTCGTTACATTTACATTAGATCCATCTCAATATACAGGTGGGATAATTTGTGGGGTCCTGTATGTCTGCTATCAGGACAATACTAATTTATCTAGAAGTTTCCCATCTAGACTTTATTTTTAAGAACTTTTCATTTTCTGGATTGAATGGATAATCTGTTCACTGGGGTGACGATCTCAGTTTCCTGTGGTGACAAGCTGAAATTGTTGAAACCGAGCCCTACAATTTGGGAAGATCTGTTACTAACATGAAGCAAATTTGCCAGGATTTGGTTAGTCTGGATCTTAGCTTTGAAAGCATCCCATTAGAGGAGTATCGACAGAGGGACGCCCTACAATGATGATGGGAGTTGCTGGATGGTGGTCTCAACACTGATGGAGTTTGTGGATATGGCCTCTCTGGCATAAAAGCTGAGAACAAAGAGATTTCTCCTGGATATATGAATGCCAATCCGAAGTTCAGTCTGACAGGGAAGTTGTCAGTCGCCCGGTCCGATCCTGTGAATGTTTTGGCTCCTGGGAGGGTAAAGGATATCCTTTCAAAACAAGTTTTTGTCACCTTCAGAAGCCACCAGCAGGCCCTGTTGAAAAGCTCTTGGCTTTGAGAATTTTTAGCTTGGAAAGAGAACAGTGGGCAAGGCACAGAAGGATGATCAATCTTGCATTTCACCCAGGCAAGTTTTAAGGAGATGACACCTGCATTTGTTACCAGTTGCCATGAATTGATCAAGAGATGGGAGAAGTGAATTGATCAAGGATCAAGTGAATGGGATGTGTGGGTTGACCTCCAGAATCTTACAACAGACATGATCTCAATAACAACCATTGGTAACGGCTATGAAAAAGGAAAACATGTATCTTGCTGTAGCTTTTGTATATCTCCATAAGCACAAACAGCCACCACACTTTACCTCCTGCATTATCCATTTCATATGAAACTCGATTTGTTGAAGGTTTGTACCCATTATAGGTTGCCAAGTTTGTAAGGTATATATCTATCCATCATCCACTCCAGTTCCCAACCACTTATCACCTCGTTGGCTATGTCTCTGTAGTCTCTACTTACAGCATCCACCTCACAACATCCTATATCCAGAGACGGATGGCAATACAAGTTGGATCACTCTTCTACAGAATCCTTTTGATAGATCAGTTTTGTTTTACTACTTTGAGTTGAACATTGGTACCGTGGTAAGTAAAAGTTAAATATCTATTGATTTATGCCACTCACAATCTGAAGTAATTGCTGCAGCTCCCCATCATAGCAACAAAAGGGCAGCTACCAACCTTCCACTGCCAGTGGAAACATTGCATTCTCAATCAAGGAGTTATTATATTGTAGTATGCATCATTTTAATTTTCGTCACTGAAAAGATGTCCATCTTATTCCCTGCGTGTTGAGTAGCTTACTTTACTGTATATGTCATATTGTTCTCACTAAAAGATAATATATTTTCTTCATTTGATCTAGGGAGGGACTTGTCTTGGCACTTTAAGTAGATGTCAGCTTGATTGATTTGTGTGTGTTAACTGCAAGTCTGCAATTGTTGCAGCCAGCAGCATTACTGGTGATTACTGGAGCTAGCCTATTGGTTCATTATAATGATGAACGGAGAGCAATTATGAAAGGTTCTACTGTATCAATATCTGTTCTTTTGCTTCTGTCTTGCCATTTTCTTTCTGTAAAATCTCATTGATATCAATTTGGTGTTCAACAATTGATTTAGCTAACCACCTCTCTCTATTCTCTCTACATACACTTCCACATGAACATTGGGTCCTGATTTCCATGTGTATTTAAGTAAATATACTATCATATACATCTAGATAAAGGTATCTTCTTTTCCATTTAAATGAGATACATTTCCTTATAAATAAATGCATTCCTCCATATGTATTTAGATGCACACATTCTTTTATACATTCTCCACCTAACTTAAGTATGGTATTAGGATTTTACTTGATATTTTCCATCATCCTTCATAGTTTGCCATTTTGCTCTGTATCAACTCTGTTTTACAGGAAATATATGGAAGATATCATCATTGGGGAGTTGTAAATTCAATATCATGTATTGTAATAGTTAGATCTTAAATGAGAATTTACATCTCCTGCTTTAGATAGAATGAATGAGCATCGTAAATATCCTAAATTGCTTATTTTCATGCTTTTTACCTTTATTTTCCAAAATCTCACAATGATAAAATAATATTGGATCCACACTGGATCCTCTTTATAAATCATCATGTTTTCAAATATTTCCTTCTTTTATTTAGAGTTTAATTTAAAATTGGCTCAAAATATATACCAATGGCCATAGTCAGGGTATATTGAGAGTAAATTTCATTTTAAACTCTATAAAAGCACAAAAATATGTTTTATTCTTCACCTGAATTTAAATATAGATTATTATATAGTATATTCAATGGCCATAGTCAGGAATGTATTATATTTTTAATCTTATTTCAATTCATGTAAAGGATGAAATATGGTTTTTAAAATCCAATTTCAAAAGTTTAAATTCATTCATCATTTAGGATAGAACTGCATCATATTTTCGAAATTCTTTTCAAAATCCAAGTGATCTCAAAATATCCTTCTTCAAATCTCTATTTCAATTCATTCTTCTATCTTATTTCAAAGATTTAGATTTCAATTTCAAAGTCCAATTTGACTTTGAGACTTCAAAAATTCATTTTATATTTAAAAATTCCAATTCAAATCAGATTTCAAAGTTCAATTTGACTTTTAAATTCCAAATTCAATTTATATTCAAAACTCCAATCAAATCCAAAGTTCAATTGAACTTTGAGATTCTTTTCATCTTCTGATTCCAAATTCAAACTTCAAATTCAAAGTCTAAATTGACTTTGAAATTCATTTGTATATTCAAGATTCAAATTCTAAATTTCATTTTTCAAGTTCAATTCAAACTTGGAAGTTCTTGATTCATCTTTTGAATTTAACAAATCCATTTTAGGATCCAGGATTCAATATTCATATCGGATCTCAGACTTCAGATCCAAATTCATTTTAGGATCCAAAATCCAATTCTACCTTGGATCTCAGACTCCAGATCCAATTCCATTTTAGGATCCAGAATCCAATTTCTACCTTGGATCTCAGACTTCAGATCCAATTCCATTTTAGGATCTAGAATCCAATTCTACTTTGGATCTTAGACTTCAGATTCAAGTCCCTTTTAGGATCCAAAATCCAACTCTAATTTGGATCTCAGACTTCAGATCCAAAATCCATCTTAGGGTCCAGAGTCTAACTCTATTTTTGGATCTTAGATTTTAGATCCTAAATCCATTTTAAGATCCAGAACCTATTTCAGGATCCAGAATCCAAACCCATTTCCCAATTCCAACTCTCAAATCCAGTTCCATTTCATTTCCAGATTTCAAATCTAAAGTCCATTTACAGATTATATCTGGATTTCTTAAATTGATTTTCTATTTTGGATTTCTCAGATCCATCCTGATTTCAAATTTGAAATTCAAATTCCATTTCATTTTCCTTTCCTAAATCCAAGTTTAAAACTCAAATTCAACTTCAAAATCCATTTCTGACTTTGAAGCCTCATTTCTTATCTTTAATCTTCAAATCTTTCTCTTCAAAATCAAGATTTATTTTCCCAACTTTGAAGACTTAGAACTCCTCTGATCTATCTCAAGTTCTAAGTTAGATTCAATTATTTCTTCACTCCCTTACCAAGTTCATCTCAGAATACTTGGAAATTTTCAAAACATTTTTCAAAAAGAGCATACATCCTTGCATTGCACAAGCATGATTCCTTGTGCATTTAGATCTTTAGGATAAATTCTTAGATGATATTTAGGCAAAACAAAAGGCATAGATTTGATCCTTGGTTCGATGACCCCTGGTAAAGGCGCCAGGAACGGTCGAACCTCATACCGATGAGCGAATTCCGTCTCTCCATTTTTCCCGCAATATATTTCAAAACGGAGGCGAGTAAAATTTCTAAATATTCTTCAAATTAAGGTCAAGTGAAACCCCGCAAAAGAGTTCCTCTTCTCTCTTTCTTTCTTTCTTTCTTTCTTTTCTCCTCTCTCTTTATTTTCTTTCTTTTATTTCTCTCCCTTCAAAAAGGAGAAAATAGAGGTTAGAAAAGGAAAAGAAAAGGAAGAGAGAGAAACCATAAGAGAGGAAAAATTTTGCGATGATCACAGTAGAGCACATATATTCATGATTGAAGCACTATGAAATTTTTTTGACAGCCTTAGAACACATATATGCATGATTAAATCACTATGAAACTTTTTTGACAACCCAAAGATGTAAGACCCGCAATTTTTCAGAAAATATCTGAATAAAATTCATGAGGCATTTACCGGTAAAAATAGCATTTCTTCTCAGAATGCGAAACGAATCAATTCCTGCGAGCCAGTTATACTTAGGATATTCGTCGAATTGCGAATATATGCTCAAACACTCTGGAAGCCATAACTTCCTAACTAAACGAAATCAATAGATTCGTACGAGCCAACTTTCTTAGTTACGTCAATACGAAGAAAATGGCGTACTCAGAATTTTTCGGAAAAAATCGCCGGAAACCCGAAATTCTTGCGGGACCCACAGAAATATTCCTCAGAAAATATCTTGTGGAACCCACAAAATATCCTATGCAAATATCTTGTGGGCCCCACCTCAATAGGAACCTCCAGGAATTTAAAAGAAGCCAAGGGGTAAAAGGGGCATGGGAAAACCCAAGAGGAGGTGGGCTTGGGCTATAAATAGCCCTCCCCACTCTCTCTCTTCTCATAATTTTGACCCCCCCTCTCTCTCTTGCCTTCTCTCTCTCTCCTAAACCTCCCCTACCTAGCCTAGCCCACCTGAGCCCACCTGACCTGGTCTGAGCCTGCTTGACTTAGCCTGAGCCTGCCTGACCTGGTCCTAACCCACCTGACCTGGGTCTGAACCCACTTGACCTGGTCCAAACCCAGTTGACTTGACTTGAACCTAGTTGGGTTTAAAATCAAAGTCAAAGTCCTTTTTGGTCCAGATTCCGGTTTGGATTTCTGAACCCAGACCTAGCCTACTTGAGCTGAGTTCGAACCTGCTGAATCCAGTTGACTTGGATCGAACCCTGTTTAGTTCAAACCACTTAGGTTGAGTAGCTTGACCTACTCTACCTCTTTCTGAACTAAGTCAGCTTCATCTGACTTAGTCTGACCTCTCGAAGGATAGCTAGAAGCTAAAGAAGCAACCCGGAGCCGTTTCTTCCACGATTTGAAGTAAGTTTGCTTCGTTGATCCATCTCTCTCAAGTATTTGATTGTTTGTATATAGAATATACTTTCTGAAGTAGTATCTTGCTTTAGTTCTTGATTGAGCCCTTTTTGGACACTTCGGTGTTCACCCGCTCGTCTCGTAACTATCGTCGGATATATCTATGTTCAAACACGCAGTATATGCGTTTTTAAAATGGTATCTCGCCCTAGTTCTTGGTTGAGCCCTTCAGAACACTTCGGTGTTCACCCGCTCGCCTCGTAACTATCGTTGGATACGGATCTAGGTGTATATCTGATGATTCTACCGACGCGTCTTATATCGCACAGGCTATGTAATTTACCTTTGCCGTCGCGTTGTATGATGCCAACGCTCCCTGTTTTCTGCACTTTCGATTATGCATTTACTTACGCCGTCGCGTCGAACGATGCCAAGGCTCCTGCTTTCTGCAATGTATTTACTTACGCCGTCGCGTCGAACGATGCCAAGGCTTCTGCTTTGTTATATATGTAGAATATTTCATTCAGTTACACACCCTGAACAATAGTATATGCATTTCTTTACGCCGCCGCTGTATAAAGCACAGGCTTCTGCTTATACTACATATATAGCGCGTAAATGAGCGTTCAAACGGAGATCAAACTCCAAATCGCCCATGCGATTCCTTGACCGCTCCTCGTTCAAGATTTTGCTTGACGAATGAAGCCCCTATTGGAAAGGCTTCGCTTTTTGGCAAAATGCTCTTTACGTAAAGACTAAGTCAATTACGTATGGCCTGGCTATGGCCAAGGGTTCCTGCAACCTTGATGGAGGCAAAGTACGCACAACGGTGCGCATCCATTTCCCGAATTAAGCGTGGAGATTTCCTACCAAAGAGGGGAGATGCCGCTGAAATGGATAAAAGAAACGCACGCTTTGTCCGTAAAAGAGAGGAAGTGCTGCTGAAATTTCTGAAGAAGCTAAGAATAGCTCAGAAAGAACGTAGCAGGATACTCTGACATATAGCAGAGTGCTACCCAGTTCATGGTTTGCCCTCTACAACGTAGAAGGGTTCGTCGCACCACTGTCGGTAGAGCAGGGGAGGTGCTGACGAAATGGTTGGCTGAAGAGCTGCCGGAACCAATGGAACGGCATAATGATGTCCGTTGATGGAACGATGCCAGATTGGCTCGTATCCTTGTGCCTGCAAGGGCACCTTGCTCGTAAGGGCCGCTGAGCCGGAGTAGAGGTTGCGCCTTGGCTAGGTTTGGACTCGTTGCGTAAAAATACGCCGAGTAGCCGATCTATTTAGATCGAGTCATATGCATGCTCATTGAGAACGGTTACACAACCAGACTCGTAAGGGCCGAAGAGCCAGAGTGTGTTGTTTCCACCCAAAGAGGTGTGATGCTCGTGGTGGCCGAAGTGCCAAAGAGCGGTGTTCTGCATGCATATGAATAAGACTTAAGGTCGCACATACCCCGCGGTTGAAGATCGTGTTAGGGGTACCCCCTCAGTAATGACTGTGTTGGGGAAGACTGAATGGGGTCGGGTACATACTCCCGTAGTGCTGAAAGCACGGGCTGCCTAAATGGCATGCAGATTCTGTCCAAGTAATTGTAAGACTGCCAGACCCCTTCAGGAATTATGCTCACTGTGGAATGACAGTGATGGTACAGCCTTGAGTGACATGTATTTTACTTTGGACCTGATAGAGTCCACGATGGCCTCAGTCACTCATGGGTTTTGGGGTCATGGTTATCCTTAAGATCTAAGGATTGAACCCAACTACTGCAAGTAGAGGATGCATCCGAATATGGGCCTAGTAGGGTTCTCCCAGTTGAAACACACTGCCCTACTATGGATAGGGTCAACAGGCCTCTGGGGTATCTAAAATACATAGAATAATCAACCCCCAGAACGTCGCGTTGATGCCCGGACAATAGCTCTACCTGCGTACCAAAGGCGGGAGCGGTTAATTATCGAAACAATGCATTAGCCTAGGTACAACGATGCTTTGAATGTATGAGTGGATGATGTGCTGAGTCAGTCCTGCATAACCTTTGTGAAGGTATCATGTTCGGTATACTACTGGACCGACTGGGCAAAGACCCGTGTTGTATCGGCACGACTAAGCGAAGCTCGAGGAGTTGTCCTTAGATGCGTGGGATACGGATGTGCCAAGTATGAAGACTTGAGCTAGACATCACTTTGAGACCCGGAAGAGGTCATGGCTAAGTCGTGGAGACTTAAGCGGCTATTCAAATCACATTCCTGAAAAGGCTTGCTCTAAGTCATGAGGACTCGAGCGGATGTTCAACTCATAGCCCTACGGAGGCTCTTGCGATATACGCTAAGTCTTGGAGGCTTGAGCGTCGTTATTGCGCATTGCGACCCTGAGTGGTCATTATCGTACTTGAGTTGAATGGATGTATGACTACATGCTTACCAGACCATCAGTGGTTCTGACCCCGTTTCATGGGGATTTCAGGTGTTGGGCCTGCGTGACGATATGCGGAGCAAGGTGGCATCGCGTTCCAGGGTTTCTCTAGACAGAGTTGTATTGCTTCCTTTTATTGAACCTATACTGCTTTTCTAAAGCAGTGATGTTGTAATAAACAAGTGGTTTTCGATAAAATGGAACACTTTAGTGGTCAATGAGTTGCTTGGCCACATACCTGCAACGTGCTCGGGGTTTTCTAAAACTGACGACTCATTATCGTCTTATTCCGCTGCTAAAAGCTTTTCTAAGTTCCGCTGCAATGAAAAATGAAAAAAAAAGAAATTCATAAAATTTTTAACTTAGCTTTGTTTTGGAAATCTGGGGCGTTATAGAATTGGTATCAAAGCATGAGTCTGAGAAACCTGGTTCAAGATCCGTCATGGTCCCGATATCGCACTGTAAGTATATATTTTTATACTTTTGTTCTGATCTGGGTGCATCTTTGTATAGATGGCAACTCATGACTCGCGTGGATACTGCTATCGCTGCAAGGTCATGCACGATGAGTGGATATGCCCGTATGAAGTCCAAGACTGCCAATACTGTGGCGAAGATGGGCATTCCGCCAACGAATGCCAAAGGAAATATACCGCCGATATGGGTCGGCGGGCTTCAAAGGGTCTCAGGGATGAGACTTCGCGTGTCAGTGGACCGCATCACTCTAGTGTTGGGAGCAACCATACCCCAACATCTTTTGATGAATTACCAAGGCTGAGGGATTTTGATTTGAACTTCCCTGCGGAGTTCTATCACTCGCCAAGCTACCATCCGGCATCACATATGCCGAGCTTAAATGGTAGGAACAAAAGAGGGGATTCTTTCTGTTTGCCGATCATTATTCCAGACTCCCAGAGTCTTGATCTTGCTGACTGGGAAAGTGGACTAGAGTCCCTCATATATCCCCAATATTCGCTTG
Organism: Nuphar pumila; assembly: GCF_984573655.1. Taxonomy (NCBI): domain Eukaryota; kingdom Viridiplantae; phylum Streptophyta; class Magnoliopsida; order Nymphaeales; family Nymphaeaceae; genus Nuphar; species Nuphar pumila. The sequence goes on from NC_143249.1 coordinate 101,492,314, forward strand.
CTAGTGCGGAAGTACCGCCTAAGCCAAAGCTAGTAGTGCCTGCTTCAAGGCCATGTGGCAATAGATGGACCTTTTTGAGTTCGTCTTCATCAAAGAAATCTAAGTCTTAAAGAGCCTGGTGATGCTTTGGAGTCAGTAGACTCATGTATATAGTTTCTCAACGCCTAAAGTCTGCCAGTGCGGCACGACGTTTTGTTTAAGGCGATGCTTGTGTAAATGTGATGTATATTAAGTAAATAAAGCTTTTACTTCTTCATATACATTGAGAAACTAAAAACAAGTGCTTGTGTGTGCATAGATAAATGGCTCCTACGACGAGGAGAACCATACCAAGCGAGGAGTCCCATACGCAGGGATTCCTGTTGGAGACACTCAACAACCTGGTTACAGTCATCCGTGAAACGAGGCCAGAACCAATCGCACCACGAAACGAGCACTGGGAGGAGTGACTTATGAGAAGTTTCTCAAGCTTGACCCGCCAGTTTTCATTGGCAGAGCCGATCCTGAGCTCGCGAAGAGTTGGATCGAAGAGACAGAACGTGCCTTCTTAGTACTGGGAGTACCAGAGGAAAAGAAGACCAATTTTGGCACGTATCGGTTGAAAGACAATGCACGGAAGTGGTGGGATACCACTAAACTTATCCAGTTCTCACAAGTCAAAGTCATTCCTTGGACTGACTTTCGGAGGACTTTTATGGATAATTACTTCCCATTGCATTCCAGAAACAAGAAAAAGATGGAGTTTCTGGAGTTGGAACAGGGCGGTATGAGTCTAATGGACTATACCACCAAATTTCAGAATCTAGAGCGCTACTGCTATCGATTGTTCGAAACAGACCAAGAAAGGGCCGACAAATATGTGAATGGTCTGCGCGAAGGGTGCGATCTCGAGTGATAACAAGCATGCCTTCGACTTTTCAGGCTGCGGTAGCAGCAGCTTCAAAAATCCAAGAGGACTGGGCACGATCTAAAGTGATCGTAGCAAAGAAGCCCATAGTGAATGGTGGGAATCGTAAAAGGACATTCCCAAGTGGCCAGGGTTCATGACAACCCTTTCAAAAGAAGAAGTTCCAAGGAGGGAACAACACTCAGCAAGTCATGAGGCCAAGACAGAACCCAACTCCGAATGGTCAGCAGTCCAACTTCAGTTGCCCAAGGTGTCGTATGAACCACCATGGAAAGCCATGTCCTCGTGACATTGGTGGGTGCTTGTATTGTGGCAATATGGGCCACTTTATAAGGGATTGCACCAAGAAGGCTGCAGATGAACAGAGGAGTAATGCCGGATCTGCCGGACCCTCTCGACCTGCACCACAACGTTCTCAGTTTCAACGACCTCCACCTAGAATAGAACAAAGGCCTGCTGCAGGTCGTGTATATGCTGTAACGACTGAACAAGTCGAAAATGGTGACCTGATTGAAGGCACCGTACCTGTTAATGGACATGCATCTTACGTCTTGTTTGATTGTGGTGCTACTCATACGTTTATCTCTGACGATTTCACCGAACAACTCCACGCTTCGGTGCAACCGATTGATAAAATGATCGAAGTGTATAACCCATTGGGTTCACGCACCAAATGTATCCGGTGTGTGAAAATTTTGGATATTGAGATAGCAGGGCAGGGCAACACTTGCCTACTGATGCCATCCTGATGGATATGATACAGTACGATGTCATTTTGGGAATGAATTGGTTGGCTCAGAATAATGCCAAGATTCTGTGCCGCGAGGGCAGAGTAATTCTATCTCGACCCAGATTGCCTAAGATGGAATACCGGTTATCCAAACCTGTTCCACAGAAAAGGCTCATATCAGCACTTAAGGTACAAAAATACCTTAGGAAGGGTTGTGTGGCCTTCCTGTTGAGTCTCTTAGTGGAAAAATCCAACGACCAACCCCTTGAGAGTTTGGAAGTGGTACGGGAGTTTCCCAATGTATTTCCTGAGGAATTGCCAGGACTTCCGCCACTTCGTGAGGTTGAATTTGGAATTCAATCCTTACCTGGAACAGCGCCGATATCCAAAGCCCCGTATCGAATGGCGCCAGCTGAACTCAGTGAGTTGAAGTGTCAGTTGGAAGAACTGATGGAACAAGGGTTCATCCGTCCTAGTGTGTCACCGTGGGGAGCCCCAGTGCTGTTTGTAAAGAAGAAGGATGGATCCCTTCGGTTATGCATCGATTATCGGATGCTTAACCAGGCAACTGTTAAAAATAAGTACCTGTTGCCTCGGATTGAGGACATATTCAATCAGCTCAGAACAGCGAGGGTGTTCTCCAAGATCGACCTCAGGTCTGGGTACCATCAACTCAGAGTAAAGGAAGAGGATATACCTAAGACTGCCTTCAGAACAAGATATGGCCATTATGAGTTCGTAGTAATGTCCTTCGGACTCACTAATGCGCCTGCTGCCTTTATGGATCTAATGAACCGGATATTCAGACCATATTTGGATAGCTTTGTCATCGTCTTTATTGATGACATTCTCGTATATTCTGAGAACAAGGAACAACACATGAAGCACTTGAAAATCGTCTTGAAAACCCTTCAAGATAACCAACTCTATGCTAAGTTTTCAAAATGTGAATTCTGGCTAGATAAAGTGATGTTCCTTGGTCATGTGATCTCAAAAGATGGAATCGCAGTGGATCCTGCGAAGGTGGAAGCTGTGATGGACTGGAAGCAGCCAGAAAATATTACTGAGGTCCGTAGCTTCCTTGGACTTGCCGGATATTATCGGAAGTTCATACAGGACTTCTCCCGAATCGCAGTACCGATGACGAAATTACTGAAAAAGGGAGTCAAGTTTGAATGGACTGACCAGTGTAAGGAGTGCTTTGAGGTTCTCAAACAGAGGCTCACCACTGCCCCTGTCCTTACCTTACCTTCTGGTCAGGGAGGCTTCGTTGCTTATACTGATGCCTCGAGAACAGGTCTGGGTTGTGTGTTGATGCAGCATGGCAAAGTAATCGCCTATGCATCACGACAGTTGAGAGTCCGTGAGAAAAACTATCCAACCCACGACTTGGAGCTTGCCGCGGTAGTGTTCGCACTTAAAATCTGGCGACACTACCTATATGGAGAGAAATTTGAGGTCATGTCGGACCATAAAAGCCTAAAATACCTCTTTTCTCAAAAAGAACTCAATATGCGGCAACAGCGATGGCTGGAATTCCTCAAAGACTATGAATTCACGCTTTCCTATCACCCTGGAAAGGCGAATGTTGTAGCAGATGCCCTTAGTCGCAAGACTGTTGGCACTCTGGCCAGCCTAACCGGACAATGGAAGTTGATGGAGGATTTCGTTAACTGGAAGCCATTTTTGGCTGATTCTGGCAGAATCCAAATGTCATGTTTGACGATCCACATTGAGTTCCTCGATCGCATCGTAGCCGAACAGTTCAAGGATCCCCAGTACTTGGAATTGAAAGCTCGTGCTGAAAAAGATGATACTTTCTTCCATTTGAAAGAAGATGGAGGAATATGGATGGAAGAAAGGATTTGGGTTCCAAATAACCCTGAGCTAAGACAGAAAGTACTCCAAGAGGCTCATAATAGCAAGTACACCATTCACCCTAGAGGTACGAAGATGTTCCGAGATTTACAGAGAAAGTACTGGTGGAGGGGTATGAAACGTGATGTGGCTACATTTGTCTCGAAGTGTTTGATCTGCCAGCAAGTTAAGATCGAACATCAGCGCCCTGGTGGAAAGATGCAACGGATCGAGATTCCAGAATGGAAATGGGAAGGCATTACGATGGATTTCATCGTTGGATTGCCTCGATCCAAGAGACAACACGATTCGATATGGGTGATCGTGGACAGACTCACCAAGTCTGCTCACTTCCTGCCAATTAACACTCGATACTCAACTGAACGATTGGCGGAGATCTACATTCGGGAAATCGTTAGACTCCATGGAGTGCCGATTTCGATCATATCCGATCGTAACCCGAAGTTCACCTCTCACTTTTGGGAGCAGCTTTAGAGAGCCCTGGGGACGAAACTCAAGTTCAGTACAGCATTCCATCCCCAAACAGATGGGCAATCAGAACAAACCATACAGACTCTTGAAGATATGCTAAGAGCCTGTATGCTGGAATGGAAAGGTGATTGGGATTCCCACCTAGCGTTGGCTGAATTTGCTTATAATAATAGCCACCACGCTAGCATTGGGATGGCGCCGTATGAAGCCTTGTATGGACGACCCTGTAGATCACCAATCCATTGGGGTGAAGTGGGTGAGCGAACCTTGGACTCGACCATTGTGTTGCAGCATTACACTGAGCAGGTCCACATAATCAGAAAGAAGCTACTGACTGCTTAGAGTCGACAGAAGAGCTACGCCGATCAGCGGCGTAGGGAACTCACTTTTGCGGTTGGAGATAAGGTTTTTATCAACGTCTCTCCAACCAAGAGTGTGTTTCGTTTTGGAAAGAAGGGGAAGCTCAGCCCCAGATTCGTTGGTCCCTTCGAAGTTTTGAGCCGAATCGGAGAGACTGCCTACCGAGTAGCATTGCCACCACAATACGCGCAAATACATGATGTATTTCACGTATCAATGCTTCGTAAGTACGTTCATGATCCTTCTCACGTCATTCAACATGAAGACATTGACATCCGAGAAGATATGACGGTAGAAGAAAGGCCAGTGGAGATCATGGACCGACGGGAGCAAGTGCTAAGGACGAAGGTCATTCCACTTGTTAAAGTGAGGTGGCAGCATCATGGAATCGATGATTGCACTTGGGAGCCCGAATCGGATATGCGGGATAAATATCCTGAACTCTTCACCTTGTACTCTTAGCTGAATTTCGCGGACGAAATTCCTTTAAGGGGGTAATGATGTAAGACCCGCAATTTTTCAGAAAATATCTGAATAAAATTCATGAGGCATTTACCGGTAAAAATAGCATTTCTTCTCAGAATGCGAAACGAATCAATTCCTGCGAGCCAGTTATACTTAGGATATTCGTCGAATTGCGAATATATGCTCAAACACTCTGGAAGCCATAACTTCCTAACTAAACGAAATCAATAGATTCGTACGAGCCAACTTTCTTAGTTACGTCAATATGAAGAAAATGGCGTACTCAGAATTTTTCGGAAAAAATCGCTGGAAACCCGAAATTCTTGCGGGACCCACAGAAATATTCCTCAGAAAATAACTTGTGGGACCCACAAAATATCCTATGGAAATATCTTGTGGGCCCCACCTCAAAAGGAACCTCCAGGAATTTAAAAGAAGCCAAGGGGTAAAAGGGGCATGGGAAAACCCAAGAGGAGGTGGGCTTGGGCTATAAATAGCCCTCCCCACTCTCTCTCTTCTCATAATTTCGACCCCCCCTCTCTCTTTTGCCTTCTCTCTCTCTCCTAAACCTCCCCTACCTAGCCTAGCCCACCTGAGCCCACCTGACCTGGGTCTGAACCCACTTGACATGGTCCAAACCCAGTTGACTTGACTTGAACCTAGTTGGGTTTAAAATCAAAGTCAAAGTCCTTTTTGGTCCAGATTCCGGTTTGGATTTCTGAACCCAGATGTAAGACCCGCAATTTTTCAGAAAATATCTGAATAAAATTCATGAGGCATTTACCGGTAAAAATGACATTTTTCTCAGAATGCGAAACGAATCAATTCCTGCGATCCAGTTACACTTAGGATATTCGTCGAATCGCGAATATAAGCTCAAACACTCTGGAAGCCATAACTTCCTATCTGAACAAAATCAAAGGATTCCTGCGAGCCAACTTTCTTAGTGGCATCAATACGAAGATAATGGCGTACTCAGAATTTTTCGGAAAAAAATCGCCGAAAACCCGAAATTCTTGCGGGACCCACAAAAATATGGGTGGGACCCAGAGAAATATTTCTCAAAAAATATTCTAGAAGATTCTAGAATATTCCAGCACCTTCCAGCACCTTCCAGAGCCTTCCAGCTCCTTCCAGCACCTTCCATGGAAGGGATTCTCAGAAAAGCCCAAGGGTAAAGAGGGGATTCTGAAACTTGGGGCCCAAGTTTCAGAACCTATAAATAGAGGACCCCCCCTCCTTTAGAAAATCGCCAACCCCTCTCTCTCTCCTCCTTTTCCAAGCCTCCCCTACCTAGCCTAGCCCACCTGAGCCCACCTGACCTGGTCTGAGCCTGCCTGACTTAGCCTGAGCCTGCTTGACCTGGTCTGAGCCTGCCTGACCTGGTCCTAACCCACCTGACCTAGGTCTGAACCTACTTGACCTAAGTCTGAACCCAGTTGACTTGACTTGAACCTGCTTTGGTTCAAAGTCAAAGTCCAAGTCCTTTTTCGTCCGAAGTTCGAAGTTGATCCTTTTTCGAAGTCGAGCCTCGTTCGAAGCGTTTGAAGCAATCGGAATCGTTTCTTCCTCAAATTGAAGTAAGTTCGCTTCATTAAACCATCTCTCTCAAGTATTTGATTGTTTGTATATAGCATATACTTTCTGAAGTAGTATCTTGCTTTAGTTCTTGGTTGAGCCCTCTAGGACACTTCGGTGTTCACGCGCTCGCCTCGTAACTATCGTCGGATATATATGTTCGAATACGCAGTATATGCGTTCTTCAAAATAGTATCTCACCCTAGTTCTTGGTTGAGCCCTCTAGGACACTTCGGTATTCACTCGCTCGCCTCGTAACTATCGTTGGATACAGATCTAGGTGTATATCTGCTGATTCTGCCGACGCGTCTTATATCGCACAGGCTATGTAATTTACCTTTGCCGTCGCGTCGTATGATGCCAAGGCTCCCTGCTTTCCGTACTTCCGATTAAAGCACTTCCGATTATGCATTTACTTAGGCCGTCGCGTCGAACGATGCCAAGGCTCCTGCTTTCTGCAATGTATTTACTTACGCCGTCGCGTCGAACGATGCCAAGGCTTCTGCTTTGTTATATATGTAGAATATTTCGTTCAGTTACACACCCTGAACAATAGTATATGCATTTCCTTTACGCCGCCGCTGTATAAAGCACAGGCTTCTGCTTATATTACATATATGGCGCATAAGTGAGCGTTCAAATGGAGATCAACTCCAAAATCGCCCATGCGATTCCCTTACCGCTCCTCGTACAAGATTCTGCTTGACGAATGAAGCCCTTATTGGAAAGGCTTCGCCTTTTGGCAAAATGCTCTTTACGTAAAGACTAAATCAATTACGTGTGGCCTGGCTATGGCCCAAGGTTCCTGCAACCTTGATGGATGCAAAGTACGCACAACGGTGCGCATCCATTTCCCGAGTTAAGCGTAGCGATTTCCCACCAAAGAGGGGAGATGCCGCTAAAATGGATAAAAGAAACGCACGCTTTCTCCGTAAAAGAGAGGAAGTGTTGCTGAAATTCCTGAAGGAGCTAAGAATGGCTCAGAAAGAACATAGCAGAAGTGCTACCCAGTTATGGAACGCCTTCTATGATGTAGAAAGGTTCGTCGCACCACTGCCGGTAGAGCAGAGAAGGTGTTGACAGAATGGTTGGCAGAAGAGCTGCCAGAACCAGTTAAGTAGCACAATGATGTCCTTTGTTGGAACGATGTCAGAATGACTTGTCTCCCTGACACCTGCAAGGGCATCATACTTGTAAGAGCCGTTGCGCCAAAGTAGTGGTAGCGCCTTGACAAGGTCCTGAGCTCGTTGCGTAAAGATACGCCGAGTAGCCGATCCGTAGAGATCGAGTCATGTGCATGCTCATTAAGAATTATCAGACAACCAGACTCGTAAGGGCCGCTGAGCCGGAGTGTGTTGTTTCCACCGAAAGAGGTGAAGTGCTCGTCAAGGCCGAAGTGCCGAGAGCAGAGTTAAGCATGCATATGAATAAAACCTTTGTTCCACGGTGAAAACCGTGTGGTTGATTGGGGTTGGGTACATACTTCTCAAAGGTTGCCCTATAGGCATGCAATGTTCGTCAAGTAATTGTAAGACCGGCAGGCCCCTTTCAGAATTTCTCACCGAGGAAGACGGTGATGGCGCAGCCTTGAGTGACATATATTTCACCCGAACCTGATAGAGTTCATTGATGGCCTTCGTCACTCAGAGGTATGGAGGTCGTGGTTATCCTTAAATATCTAAGGATTGAACCCAACTACTGCAGTAGCAGAATGCATTCGGATACCTAGTAAGGATCTCTTCCGGTATGCTGTACCGTCCTACTAGGGGGATGGGGTCAACAGGCCTCTAGGGTATCTAAAATACATAGAATAATCAACCCCTAGATCGTCGCGTTGTCGCCCAGATATGAGTCCCCTAAGCCCAGGGGGAGGTGCAATTATCGAAACAAAGCATTAGCTTAGGTACAACGCTATTTTGAATGTATGAGTGGATGACGTTGTTGAGTCAGTCCTGCATAACCTTTGTGAAGGTGTCATGGTCGGTATACTACTGGACCGATTGGGAAAGAACCCCATTGATATCCGTACGACTAAGTGAAGCTAGGAGAGTTGTCCTTAGATTCGTAGGATACGGATGTGCCAAGCATAAAGGCTTGAGCTAGACATCCATTCGTGACTCTGAGGAAGTCAAGGCTAAGTCGTAGAGACTTGAGAGGTTATTCTAACTCACAGCCCTGAAGAGGCTTATGCGAAGTCATGACGACTTGCGTGGATGTTCAACTCATAGCCTTGATGAGGCTTTTGCGATATACGCTAAGTCATGGAGGCTTGAGCGTCGTATTACGAACTGCGACCCTGAGTGGTCTATGCATTTACTTGAGTTGAATAGATAGGTGTTTGCCTACTTACCAGACCATCAGTGGTTCTGACCCCGTTTAATGGGGATTTCAGGTGTTGAACCTGCGTGGCGATATGCGGAGCAAGGCGGCATCGAGTTCCAGGGTTTCTCTAGACAGAGTTGTACTGCTTCCTTTTTATTTGAACCTACACTGCTTTTCTAAGCAGTAGTGTTGTAATAAACATGTGGTTTTCGATAAAATGGAACACTTTGGTGGTCAATGAGTTGCTTGGCCACATACCTGCAACGTGCTCGGAGTTTTCTAAAACTGACGACTCATTATCGTCTGATTCCGCTGCTAAAAGCTTTTCTAAATTCCGCTGCTAAAAGCTTTTCTAAATTCCGCTGCAAAGAAAAAAAAAAAGAAATTCATGAAAATTTTAACTTAGCTTTGTTTTGGAAATCCGGGGCGTTACACCAGACCTAGCCTACTTGAGCTGAGTTCGAACCTGCTGAACCCAGTTGACTTGGAACGAACCCTGTTTAGTTCAAACCACTTAGGTTGAGTAGCTTGACCTACTCTACCTCTTTCTCAACTAAGTCAGCTTCATCTGACTTAGTCTGACCTCTCGAAGGAAGGCTAGAAGCTAAAGAAGCAACCCGGAGCCGTTTCTTCCACGATTTGAAGTAAGTTCGCTTCGTTGATCCATCTCTCTCAAGTATTTGATTGTTTGTATATAGAATATACTTTCTGAAGTAGTATCTTGCTTTAGTTCTTGATTGAGCCCTTTTTGGACACTTCGGTGTTCACCCGCTCGTCTCGTAACTATCGTCGGATATATCTATGTTCAAACACGCAGTATATGCATTTTTAAAATGGTATCTCGCCCTAGTTCTTGGTTGAGCCCTTCAGAACACTTTGGTGTTCACCCGCTTGCCTCGTAACTATCGTTGGATACGGATCTAGGTGTATATCTGCTGATTCTGCCGACGTATGATGCCAAGGCTCCCTGTTTTCTGCACTTCCGATTACTGCACTTCCGATTATGCATTTACTTACGCCGTCGCGTCGAACGATGCCAAGGCTCCTGCTTTCTGCAATGTATTTACTTACGCCGTCGCGTCGAACGATGCCAAGGCTTCTGCTTTGTTATATATGTAGAATATTTCGTTCAGTTACACACCCTGAACAATAGTATATGCATTTCTTTACGCCGCCGCTGTATAAAGCACAGGCTTCTGCTTATACTACATATATAGCGCGTAAATGAGCGTTCAAACGGAGATCAAACTCCAAATCGCCCATGCGATTCCTTGACCGCTCCTCGTTCAAGATTCTGCTTGACGAATGAAGCCCCTATTGGAAAGGCTTCGCTTTTTGGCAAAATGCTCTTTACGTAAAGACTAAGTCAATTACGTATGGCCTGGCTATGGCCAAGGGTTCCTGCAACCTTGATGGATGCAAAGTACGCACAACTGTGCGCATCCATTTCCCGAATTAAGCGTGGCGATTTCCTACCAAAGAGGGGAGATGCCGCTGAAATGGATAAAAGAAACGCACGCTTTCTCCGTAAAAGAGAGGAAGTGCTGCTGAAATTTCTGAAGAAGCTAAGAATAGCTCAGAAAGAACGTAGCAGGATACTCTGACATATAGCAGAGTGCTACCCAGTTCATGGTTTGCCCTCTACAACGTAGAAGGGTTCGTCGCACCACTGCCGGTAGAGCAGGGGAGGTGCTGACGAAATGGTTGGCAGAAGAGCTGCCGGAACCAATGGAACGGCATAATGATGTCCGTTGATGGAACGATGCCAGATTGGCTCGTATCCTTGTGCCTGCAAGGGCACCTTGCTCGTAAGGGCCGCTGAGCCGGAGTAGAGGTTGCGCCTTGGCTAGGTTTGGACTCGTTGCGTAAAAATACGCCGAGTAGCCGATCTATTTAGATCGAGTCATATGCATGCTCATTGAGAACGGTTACACAACCAGACTCGTAAGGGCCGAAGAGCCAGAGTGTGTTGTTTCCACCCAAAGAGGTGTGATGCTCGTGGTGGCCGAAGTGCCAAAGAGCGGTGTTCTGCATGCATATGAATAAGACTTAAGGTCGCACATACCCCGCGGTTGAAGATCGTGTTAGGGGTACCCCCTCAGTAATGACTATGTTGGGGAAGACTGAATGGGGTCAGGTACATACTCCCGTAGTGCTGAAAGCACGGGCTGCCTAAATGGCATGCAGATTCTGTCCAAGTAATTGTAAGACTGGCAGACCCCTTCAGGAATTATGCTCACTGTGGAATGACAGTGATGGTACAGCCTTGAGTGACATGTATTTTACTTTGGACCTGATAGAGTCTACGATGGCCTCAGTCACTCATGGGTTTTGGGGTCGTGGTTATCCTTAAGATCTAAGGATTGAACCCAACTACTGCAAGTAGAGGATGCATCCGAATATGGGCCTAGTAGGGTTCTCCCAGTTGAAACACACTGCCCTACTATGGATAGGGTCAACAGGCCTCTGGGGTATCTAAAATACATAGAATAATCAACCCCCAGAACGTCGCGTTGATGCCCGGACAATAGCTCTACCTGCGTACCAAAGGCGGGAGCGGTTAATTATCGAAACAATGCATTAGCCTAGGTACAGCGATGCTTTGAATGTATGAGTGGATGACGTGCTGAGTCAGTCCTGCATAACCTTTATGAAGGTGTCATGTTCGGTATACTACTGGACCGACTGGGCAAAGACCCGTGTTGTATCCGCACGACTAAGCGAAGCTCGAGGAGTTGTCCTTAGATGCGTGGGATACAGATATGTCAAGTATGAAGACTTGAGCTAGACATCACTTTGAGACTCGGAAGAGGTCATGGCTAAGTCGTGGAGACTTAAGCGGCTATTCTAATCACAACCCTGGAAAGGCTTGCTCTAAGTCATGAGGACTCGAGCGGATTTTCAACTCATAGCCCTATGGAGGCTCTTGCGATATACGCTAAGTCTTGGAGGCTTGAGCGTCGTTATTGCGCATTGCGACCCTGAGTGGTCATTATCGTACTTGAGTTGAATGGATGTATGACTGCATGCTTACCAGACCATCAGTGGTTCTGACCCCGTTTCATGGGGATTTCAGGTGTTGGACCTGCGTGACAATATGCGGAGCAAGGCGGCATCGAGTTCCAGGGTTTCTCTAGACAGAGTTGTACTGCTTCCTTTTATTGAACCTATACTGCTTTTCTAAAGCAGTGATGTTGTAATAAACAAGTGGTTTTCGATAAAATGGAACACTTTAGTGGTCAATGAGTTGCTTGGCCACATACCTGCAACGTGCTCGGGGTTTTCTAAAACTGACGACTCATTATCATCTTATTCCGCTGCTAAAAGCTTTTCTAAGTTCCGCTGCAATGAAAAATGAAAAAAAAAGAAATTCATAAAATTTTTAACTTAGCTTTGTTTTGGAAATCTGGGGCGTTATAGAATTGGTATCAAAGCATGAGTCTGAGAAACCTGGTTCAAGATCCGTCATGGTCCCGATATCGCACTGTAAGTATATATTTTTATACTTTTGTTCTGATCTGGGTGCATCTTTGTATAGATGGCAACTCATGACTCGCGTGGATACTGCTATCGCTGCAAGGTCATGCACGATGAGTGGATATGCCCGTATGAAGTCCAAGACTGCCAATACTGTGGCGAAGATGGGCATTCCGCCAACGAATGCCAAAGGAAATATACCGCCGATATGGGTCGGCGGGCTTCAAAGGGTCTCAGGGATGAGACTTCGCGTGTCAGTGGACCGCATCACTCTAGTGTTGGGAGCAACCATACCCCAACATCTTTTGATGAATTACCAAGGCTGAGGGATTTTGATTTGAACTTCCCTGCGGAGTTCTATCACTCGCCAAGCTACCATCCGGCATCACATATGCCGAGCTTAAATGGTAGGAACAAAAGAGGGGATTCTTTCTGTTCGCCGATCATTATTCCAGACTCCCAGAGTCTTGATCTTGCTGACTGGGAAAGTGGGCTGGAGTCCCTCATATATCCCCAATATTCGCTTGCTAGTGCGGAAGTACCGCCTAAGCCAAAGCTAGTAGTGCCTGCTTCAAGGCCATGTGGCAATAGATGGACCTTTTTGAGTTCGTCTTCATCAAAGAAATCTAAGTCTTAAAGAGACTGGTGATGCTTTGGAGTCAGTAGACTCATGTATATAGTTTCTCAACGCCTAAAGTCTGCCAGTGTGGCACGACGTTTTGTTTAAGGCGATGCTTGTGTAAATGTGATGTATATTAAGTAAATAAAGCTTTTACTTCTTCATATACATTGAGAAACTAAAAACAAGTGCTTGTGTGTGCATAGATAAATGGCTCCTACGACGAGGAGAACCATACCAAGCGAGGAGTCCCATACGCAGGGATTCCTGTTGGAGACACTCAACAACCTGGTTACAGCCATCCGTGAAACGAGGCCAGAACCAGTCGCACCACGAAACGAGCACCTGGGAGGAGTGACTTATGAGAAGTTCCTCAAGCTTGACCCGCCAGTTTTCATTGGCAGAGCCGATCCTGAGCTCGCAGAGAGTTGGATCGAAGAGACAGAACGTGCCTTCTTAGTACTGGGAGTACCAGAGGAAAAGAAGACCAATTTTGGCACGTATCGGTTGAAGGACAATGCCCGGAAGTGGTGGGATACCACTAAACTTATCCAGTTGTCACAAGTCGAAGTCATTCCTTGGACTGACTTTCGGAGGACTTTTATGGATAACTACTTCCCATTGCATTCCAGAAACAAGAAAAAGATGGAGTTTCTGGAGTTGGAACAGGGCGGTATGAGTCTAATGGACTATACCACCAAATTTCAGAATCTAGAGCGCTACTGCTCTCGATTGTTCGAAACAGACCAAGAAAGGGCCGACAAATATGTGAATGGTCTGCGCGAAGGGCTGCGATCTCGAGTGATAACAAGCATGCCTTCGACTTTTCAGGCTGCGGTAGCAGCAACTTCAAAAATCCAAGAGGGCTGGGCACGATCTAAAGTGATCGTAGCAAAGAAGCCCATAGTGAATGGTGGGAATCGTAAAAGGACATTCCCAAGTGGCCAGGGTTCACGACAACCCTTTCAAAAGAAGAAGTTCCAAGGAGGGAACAACACTCAGCAAGTCATGAGGCCAAGACAGAACCCAACTCCGAATGGTCAGCAGTCCAACTTCAGTTGACCAAGGTGTCGTATGAACCACCCTGGAAAGCCATGTCCTCGTGACATTGGTGGGTGCTTGTATTGTGGCAAGATGGGCCACTTTATAAGGGATTGCGCCAAGAAGGCTGCAGATGAACAGAGGAGTAATGTCGGATCTGCCGGACCCTCTCGACCTGCACCACAACGTTCTCAGTTTCAACGACCTCCACCTAGAATAGAACAAAGGCCTGCTGCAGGTCGTGTATATGCTGTAACGACTGAACAAGTCGAAAATGGTGACCTGATTGAATGCACCGTACCTGTTAATGGACATGCAGCTTACGTCTTGTTTGATTGTGGTGCTACTCATACGTTTATCTCTGACGATTTCACCGAACAACTCCACGCTTCGGTGCAACCGATTGATAAAATGATCAAAGTGTATAACCCATTGGGTTCACGCACCAAATGTATCCGGTGTGTGAAAAATTTGGATATTGAGATAGCAGGGCAACACTTGCCTACTGATGCCATCCTGATCGATATGATACAGTACGATGTCATTCTGGAAATGAATTGGTTGGCTCAGAATAATGCCAAGATTCTGTGCCGCGAGGGCAGAGTAATTCTATCTCGACCCGGATTGCCTAAGATGGAATACCGGTTATCCAAACCTGTTCCACAGAAAAGGCTCATATCAGCACTTAAGGTACAAAAATACCTTAGGAAGGGTTGTGTGTTATTCCTGTTGAGTCTCTCAGTGGAAAAATCCAACGACCAACCCCTTGAGAGTTTGGAAGTGGTACGGGAGTTTCCCAATGTATTTCCTGAGGAATTGCCAGGACTTCCGCCACTTTGTGAGGTTGAATTTGGAATTCAATCCTTACCTGGAATTGCCAGGACCCCATGCATGCATATGAATAAAACTTAAGGTCGCACATACCCCGCGGTTGAAGATCGTGTTAGGGGTACCCCCTCAGTAATGACTGTGTTGGGGAAGACTGAATGGGGTCGGGTACATACTCCCATAGTGCTGAAAGCACGGGCTGCCTAAATGGCATGCAGATTCTGTCCAAGTAATTGTAAGACTGGCAGACCCCTTCAGGAATTATGCTCACTGTGGAATGACAGTGATGGTACAGCCTTGAGTGACATGTATTTTACTTTGGACCTGATAGAGTCCACGATGGCCTCAGTCACTCATGGGTTTTGGGGTCGTGGTTATCCTTAAGATCTAAGGATTGAACCCAACTACTGCAAGTAGAGGATGCATCCGAATATGGGCCTAGTAGGGTTCTCCCAGTTGAAACACACTGCCCTACTATGGATAGGGTCAACAGGCCTCTGGGGTATCTAAAATACATAGAATAATCAACCCCCAGAACGTCGCGTTGATGCCCGGACAATAGCTCTACCTGCGTACCAAAGGCGGGAGCGGTTAATTATCGAAACAATGCATTAGCCTAGGTACAACGATGCTTTGAATGTATGAGTGGATGACGTGTTGAGTCAGTCCTGCATAACCTTTGTGAAGGTGTCATGTTCGGTATACTACTGGACCGACTGGGCAAAGACTAGTGTTGTATCCGCACGACTAAGCGAAGCTCGAGGAGTTGTCCTTAGATGCGTGGGATACGGATGTGCCAAGTCTGAAGACTTGAGCTAGACATCACTTTGAGACCCGGAAGAGGTCATGGCTAAGTCGTGGAGACTTAAGCGGGTATTCAAATCACAGCCCTGAAAAGGCTTGCTCTAAGTCATGAGGACTCGAGCGGATGTTCAACTCATAGCCCTACGGAGGCTCTTGCGATATACGCTAAGTCTTGGAGGCTTGAGCGTCGTTATTGCGCATTGCGACCCTGAGTGGTCATTATCGTACTTGAGTTGAATGGATGTATGACTGCATGCTTACTAGACCATCAGTGGTTCTGACCCCGTTTCATGGGGATTTCAGGTGTTGGACCTGCGTGACGATATGCGGAGCAAGGCGGCATCGAGTTCCAGGGTTTCTCTAGACAGAGTTGTACTGCTTCCTTTTATTGAACCTATACTGCTTTTCTAAAGCAGTGATGTTGTAATAAACAAGTGGTTTTCGATAAAATGGAACACTTTGGTGGTCAATGAGTTGCTTGGCCACATACCTGCAACGTGCTCGGGGTTTTCTAAAACTGACGACTCATTATCGTCTTATTCCGCTGCTAAAAGCTTTTCTAAGTTCCGCTGCAATGAAAAAAAAAAGAAATTCATGAAAATTTTAACTTAGCTTTGTTTTGGAAATCCGGGGCGTTACAAAAGATCTTTTCGATCAGTTGCAGAAGGCGAAGGTTTTCTCGAAGATTGATTTCAGATCGGGTTACCATCAGCTTCGTATCCGAGAGGATGATATTGCGAAGACAGCTTTCCGGACGAGATATGGGTTATACGAGTTTGTGGTGATGCCTTTTGTTCTCATGAATGCTCCAACAACGTTCATGGATTTGATGAATCGGATCTTTCGTCCATTTGTGGACTCATTTGTGATAGTATTTATCGACGACATCTTGGTCTATTCGGAGAGTCCGGAGCAGCATCGAGAGCATTTGCGGATTGTGTTGAGTACTCTTCGTGAGCATCAGTTGTTCGCCAAATTCTCTAAGTGTGAATTTTGGCTCGAGCGCGTCATGTTTCTTGGCCATGTGATATCAAAGGACGGAGTATCCGTCGATCCAGCGAAAGTCGAAGCAGTTTTGGGCTGGAAGCAGCCCCAGAATGTGTCTGAGATTCGTAGTTTTTTTGGATTGGCGAGTTATTATCGACGCTTTATCCAAGACTTTTCGAGGATCGCATTACCTTTGACAAAGCTGTTACGTAAAGGTGTTAAGTTCATGTGGAACAGTGCCTGTGAGGACAGTTTCCAGATCCTGAAGTTGAAGTTGACGACCTCGCTAGTGTTAGCTTTACCCTCTGGCAGAGGTGGCTTTGTGGTGTACACAGATGCCTCTGGTACCGATTTAGGTTGCGTGCTTATGCAGCATGACCGAGTGATTGCCTATGCCTCCAGACAGTTGAAGACTCACGAGCGAAATTATCCGACACACGATTTAGAGTTGGCAGTAGTCGTGTTTGCTTTGAAATCGTGGTGACATTACCTATATGGGGAATCGTTCGAGGTCTTTTCAGACCACAAGAGCTTCAAGTACCTATTCTTCCAGAAGGAGCTGAATATGAGGCAGCGACGATGGCTTGAGTTCATCAAGGACTACAATTTCAGTTTGTCCTACCATCCTGGTAAGGCGAACGTTGTGGCGAATGCGCTTAGCCGCAAAGCGAGTGGTGTTCTGGCTAGTCTTGTGTGGAGCCAGAAGCTTATTAAAGATTTCGTAGCTTGGAAACCTTTTTCTATTGGTGATGGTTCGATCAGATTGTCTGGTCTGACCATTCGATCCGAGTTTTTGCCAAAGATCGTAGAGGCTTAGAAGCTTGACGACCAGCATAGCAAGTTTCTAGCCTTGGCTGAGCAAGCAGATTCTTCTTTCAGAGTGTCTGAAGATGGCAGTGTTCGTATGAGAGATCGCCTTTGGGTTCTGAGCAACCCTGAGCTGAAGAGAGAAATTCTTGACGAAGCTCATATGTCAAGATACATGATTCATCCTGGAGGAACAAAGATGTTCGAGGACTTACAACGAAAGTATTGGTGGCATGGCATGAAGCGCGAGATAGCGGCTTACGTTGCAAGGTGTTTGACTTGTCAGCAAGTCAAAGCGGAACATCAGCATCCCGGTGGTACCTTACAGAGGATTGAGATTCCTTAGTGGAAATGGGAGAATGTTATGATGGATTTTGTGTTAGGTTTACACTGACTAGGCGTAAACACGATGCGATTTGGGTAGTCGTAGACAGACTCACCAAGTCTGCCCATTTCCTGTCGATCAGGATCAGTTAGTCTCTTGAGAGTTTAGTTGACTTGTAAATTAGAGAGATCGTTCGACTTCATGGTGTGTCGAGATCTATCATTTCCGATTGTGATCCCTGATTTACATCGCGACTGTGGGGTCAGTTGCAATCTGCTTTGAGGATGAAGTTGAAGTTTAGTACATCCTTTCATCCTCAGACGGATGGACAGTCCGAGCGAACGATTCAAACATTGGAAGATATGTTGCGAGCTTGTATACTTGATTGGAAGGGTGAATGGGATTCGCACCTATGTTTGGTAGAGTTCGCGTATAACAACAGTTACCACGCTAGTATCGGGATGGCTCTGTACGAAGCGTTGTATGGTAGACCTTGTCGATCGCCATCTTATTGGGACGACATCAGCGATAGATCGAGCAAAGCGCCGATTGTTCTTCAGCACTACACGCAGCAAGTGCAGAAGATTCATGAACGTTTGAAGGCAGTGCAAGATAGGCAGAAGAGTTACGCCGATAAGAGACATCGCGAATTGTCTTTTGATGTTGGAGACATAGTTTTTGTCAGAGTTTCACCGACGAAGAGCGTGTTTCGTTTTGGAAAGAAAGGGAAGTTGAGTCCGAGGTACGTTGGACCGTTTGAGATCGTGGCAAGGATTGGTAAAGTGGCATATCATGTAGAGTTGCCTCCACAATATACCCACATTCACAATATTTTTCACGTGTCGATGCTCAGGAAGTACATTCCTGACCCGTTGCATGTCATTCATTACGAAGATGTGGACGTGCAGGAAGATCTGACCTTGTCGAAAAGGCCTATTGAGATTATTGATTGATGAGATCAAGTTTTGCGTACCAAGACTATTCCGCTAGTTAAGGTACGTTGGCAGCACCATGGCATTGAAGAATGCACATGGGAACCAGAAGCGAGCATGAGGGAGACTTATCCGGAACTTTTTGTAACCTCCTAAGGGTGATTTCGCGGACGAAATCCTTTTTAAGGAAGGGAGGATGTGAGATCCACGATTTTCATTTTAATGTATATTGTGTAATTATGTGGAAATCGATGAATTTTTTTATGTTTTGGCAATTTCTGAAGATTTGCTTATTTTGAGAATCAGGTAAAATCGCGTAACATTATGCAAAAAGAGCGATTTTGGAAAATCTAGAACGAATCAACCTCCGAAACTTTTAGGGTAAGTTTGGAATAGGGTTGTAGTGGTACACCCCAAATTTGAGACCTGAACGACGAAAAAACTTTGTCAGTGCATGTGATTTACGAGTCTTGACTTAATTTTGGACCCGAAACTTAGAACACTTAATTTTAACAAACGAGAGGTGATTTCCTCAAGAGGCATCGACCATTCTACGTTAATTAGGGTTATAAAGAGAATAAAATAAATTATTGGAATTAAATTATTAATTTAATGCATTAAATAGGCGTTATTTCCGAATATGTGTAATATGCGTGTTTTGGTTTTGGATTCGGAGCACCTAGTGGATCCAAAACCCATGGACGACCCCTATAGTGGACGTCCATGTCCTTGGTTGACCAGTTGGTCAAGGCTGACCAGCTGGATGGTAGTTTTAAAATATTTCTTGCATGGCTTTAAAGTTTAGGCCCTCATTGGCCACGTATTTTTCCAACACCCTCATGATGAAGCCTTGGCTCCATCATGAGGGGCGCCATTTTCAAAAGGGAGCCATGGGGCTAGCGCCCCATGGCAAGTTTGTAATGTTTTCAAAAGAATTCAAATCCTTAAAACCCATTGGGCACGTTCGGTGGCAGCCAAGGGTGCCCCCTTGTAATTTGTTGAAACTTTAAGGCTCTTCAAAAATGGCGTTTTTGAAATTTCTGCAAAACTTTTTGGAAGGCTTGACATGCATTGCTGGTTGGAGGGCGTGGAGCTCCCCAACCCTCCATCTTGGAGGGATTAAATCCTAGCCGTCCACCCCTAAGCCAACATCTATAAAACCTTTACAAAAAAATAGGTCCCCCTTGTTTGGGCGACTTTTTCTTCTTCACTCTCTCTCTCTTCTATCTCCTAAAACTTCCTCCCTTTTCTCAAGCTCCCTCACTCCAGCCGTGGGCTTCTCCTTGGCGTGGAATAGCTGCAGCACTTCAACATCTTCCATCTCCTTCTACAATACTAGCTAAGGTGAAGACTCACCTTCTTCGTTGATTACGGATTGGCATGAAGCCAATGGCACCTTGCATCAATGCATGCAAGTCCAAATGGCGGATTTAGCTAGAACAATAGTTTAAAATATTGAATCTTCATTGTTTTTCACAAGCTTTTGTCCTGCATGCTTTTGCAATAGATTTCCTTTCGATTCCTACATTGGCATCTTTGCTTTTGTTCCATTTGTTTCTCCTTTGCATGTTAGTTGTTCACTTTTCCATGATAATGATGCCATGTCATTCATTTTTTTTTGTTTTCTGATTGATTTCATGGCATTCTCATCATAGGGGTGTGCTGGACCGAGCTAGGCTCGTCCAGCTTACACCCAACCCGTCAGCTCATTCATTTTTTTTTTCAATGTGCTTTCTTTCTTTTTGGGTTTTCGGCTAAACCCAGTCCCAGCACAATGGGACTGGTGTTGCAGCCTAGCCCTTGGGCGTGGGTCACAACGTGATCACCCCCTTTGAGTTGTGCGAAGGCCAGGCTGCCGTTGGTTGATGTGTTACCCTATTGTTTCCTTTGTTTTTTTTGTTTTTCATTATTTTTACTTTTTTTATTTCTTTCGGTTTTCCCCTTTGGAACCCGGACTTGAGCAGGTTGGGCCGGCTGTAGGTGTGCCCAGCACACCCTCTCTGCTGCTGTAAACCGAGCCCTTGGGCTCTGGTTCACGCTGGCAAGGGTGGCTCAGTATGGTCCAGTGGACCAGACCCCCATTGTCCATCCATTTCGCTCCAAGAATGGAGTTGGCGCTGTGCAGGTGGCCCGCGCGCCCCGTAGCAGCAGTTTTCAAAAAAAATATATATATAATAATAAATATATTATACATTTATAAATGTATTTCTTTACATGTTCGTGCTACACATAGTGCTAGATGGCGTGGGTTAGGGTGTTGGTCTGAACCGAGGGTCCAGACCTGCCCTATAGTTGATTGACCAGTGTTGGGCGCGAACCTAGCCCAGCCAGTTTTTACTTGGCTGGAGCTGGGCACACACATTGTGGGTGCTGTGCACCCCTTATCACCTTGTTAGCACCCTGTTAGCTTTCTGTGGGTGCAGGTCTGAACCGTGGTTAAGACCTGAACCCGTTGGCAGCCCAGCTAGCCCCTAATGCTAGCCGTGGCTCCACTTAGTTAGGACCGGGTGCCAGCCAGCTTGTGCTGAACGCCCCGGGCCTTTTTCCTCTAGGCTGAGACACTTTGGGCTCGGGTCTGAACTGAAAGGTTCAGACCCTACCCTGCTTAGTAGATGTTAGGTCCGAAGGACCAGACCCTTCCCCTTTTTGTTCGGCCCTCGTGCCTTCTTTCTTTAGAACCGCAAGTTTACCTTGTTAGGGGCAGGAACCCGCCCAACCGAATTTGTGGGTTAGTCTGGTCCGAACCATGCGTCGGACCAGAACCCTTTAGCGTGCATGACAGTCTGGTTCGAAGGGCCAGACCATCAGTTGAGTTACAACCTCGTTGGCAGCAAGAGTGTAGACCCTTGTTTTGGTACACTCACAGCCTCGTAGAGCCACCATGATGGCCGTCAATACCTTCCTATCAAAAACCAGTCCGTGGCTACTTCAAGTTCAACCATATTCGGTTCAACTAGTAATTGCCTTGCCCCGCACCCTCCGTGTATTTCGGTTAGGGTTTTGGCATAATTGTATATGCCTTGGGTTTCAAAGAGTTCGATATATATATATATATATATATATATATATATATATATATATATATATATATATATATATATATATTTATATATGTATATATATGAGTATGGGTGTAAGTATATATATGTATTTTAGTACGAATATATATATATACATATGTATACTTGTGCATTTACATACATACATATGAGGACATGTCTTTAAGTGGAATTGAACCATGTGAATATATATATATAGATAGATATATGTATATGTACGTCAAAGCACACATAATGATCGATTCGGTATGACCGAATGGACTTGCGACACTCCTGTGTCCCGTCCAGGTGGTATTTCCCCAGATGATGTTACGCTCCTAATTTAATGTAGAACTCCATAGAGTTGTCCTGTTTGGTTTGGCAATGTCCTTGTTTTCGGGTCCGCGGGCACGGCACCCCAAACCGTGGTTATGCCAATGTAAAACCCATTAGATGGGTTATTTCAGATTCGCCTTCGACATGTAAGTGTGTCACATTGCGTAAGGAAAATCCTTATGCTTTAAACCACATCTGACAGGTTAGGAAAGTACGTAGTTTAACATTTTTGTAAAGCCACGAACATAGAGACTTCATTGATTTAGGATCATATGTGTTGTTCAAAAACTTCGGGTTTCGAGTCCGCAGGTGCGGCACCCCATACCGTGGAAATAGCTAATGTTATTCCCATAAGACGGAATATCCGAGATTTCGCTACAAACACATAAGTGTGTTGAACCATGTGTAATGGTTTTTTGGGTCGCAATTGCATCTTCTCTGCAAGAGCGACGATCCACCTTGGAATAGCCAATGTTATTCCCATTAGACGAGATGTTGGTTAAATTCATTTCCAAACCCTTGAGAATGCGAATGTAATTCCCATATGTATGAGAATGTTGATAAATGCAGTTGTAACACTGAAATATGCAATATGGTGCATTTAAATATCATGCAATGCCTCTGATAACTTTATTGCGCAAATGATAGAAAGCTCATGTTACGTTTACACTTTGCACTTAGCACATCCTGACACTGTTACTGAGTAGAGCGTACCTTGAGAAGGTACCTGGTTTAAGGCATTGGTACGCGCACCACATGCACTTACTTCAATAAAATGAAAGGATTAAAGATTGAACACCATAGGGTATAAATACTGGTATGACTTGTTGTGGGCTCAGTTGGAGTCCTCGGGCAGTGACCCTTGTGTTGTGTAAGGACTCTTGTGTGATATACCCTAAACATAAATAAATAATATGGTGTTTTGACTGCTTTCACAAGCAGTGTGCTCTGTTGGCCGCATGAGGTTGAGCACGTGAATGGGCAGGCCAAGTCCTCGTTTTGCATACCCCATGGGGACCACGAGGCAAATTCCTCGTTGTGAGGTATGATTGAACATGAGCCTTAAGAAAGATAAACCTGCTTCGCCCCATTCACAACATGGTTCACCTTGGGAGAGGGTGGATGGTACAACCCTGAGTGACTTGTCGTTACTATGACATGTGTTTTGACAGGAGCTATAGCGTCCTTTGGCCTCCAGTCACTCAGAGTCAGGTAGGTCGAGGTTGCCTTTTTAGGGCCTCACTACTGCAGTAGTATGGATTTCAATCCTTGCGTATAGGAGTGTTTTCTCCTAGCCGTGTGTTGCTTGCATGAGGTTGACTCGGTTTGTAGCTTCCCCGGTTACCACACTAGACTTTTAATAACAGACGCCGGGTGCATGTCTCACAGAATGCAAGGTTTCCTTCGCGTACCTGAAGGAGTAATCAGAAGAACTTAAGAACTAACCAAATAGCTGACTTACAGTAGATGTTGCTTTACTTGTGTTGTAGACTATACTTCAGTTGTTACGTAGTTACTCTACTTGCTGACAGCTCTTGTTACTGCTTGAGTACTGCTTACAGTCACTTCGGTGTTACTTTAGTTACTTGCTACTCAGTTCACTTTACGGTTCAGTTCGTTGCTTTATTTACTTGTTTTCTCTATTGCTATAGCTTGTTGACTAGTACTTGTCACTTTACACTTACCTAACACAGGCACTTACACTTGTTAGCTTTTCCTGTGTACATGATATATATATCTGCTTGTGGCTTTTCCTATTGGGATGTAGGTGACGAACAGGTATAGTGCGAATGCGATGATACGCAATGGAGGCTCGGAGGACCCACACACTTGACCTGCAGTTCCTGTACCTGGTGGTTTTTGGGTTTTTGGTTGTTGTTGGGATATATTCCCTGTTTTGTACTTTTTGTACTTATATTTTGTAAACTCTTTAAACTGTTGGGGGTGTTTCCCCTTTTCCACTTCATAGTTACACTTTTGTACACACTGTTGGTTACACTGTTTCCACTTGTTGCACTTACCTGTGGTGGCCGCCCAGACTTGCGGCTTTGTTGTTTTCCCACGCCTGCTTTCTGCTGGTTTCCTACTTAAACCTTTCAAAAAAA
Organism: Nuphar pumila; assembly: GCF_984573655.1. Classification (NCBI taxonomy): domain Eukaryota; kingdom Viridiplantae; phylum Streptophyta; class Magnoliopsida; order Nymphaeales; family Nymphaeaceae; genus Nuphar; species Nuphar pumila. Next base: position 101,516,324 of record NC_143249.1, read on the forward strand.
AAAAATCACTGAAAAACCCAAGTTTTCCAAGGTCGGTGTTTGGGGCGCCACATCTAAGGCTGTCAAAAAATTTTCACAGTAATTCAATCATGAATATAAGTGTTCTAAGGCTGTCAAAAATTTTTTATAGTGATTCAATTAGGCATATATGTGTTCTAAGGCTGTCAAAAAAAATTCATAGTGATTCAATCGAGCAGATATATGTTCTAAGGTTGTCAAAAAAAATTTATAGTGATTCAATCATGCATATATGTGTTCTAATGCTCTCAAAAAAAATTTGTAGTGATTCAATCATGCATATATGTGTTCTAAGGCTGGCCAAAAAATTTCATATTGATTCAATCGTGCATATATGTGTTCTAAGGCAGAAAAAAAAATCATAGTGATCCAATCATGCATATATATGTTCTAAGGCTGTCAAAATTTTGTCATAGTGATTCAATCATGCATATATGTGTTCTAAGGCTGTCAAAAAAATTTCATAGTGATTCAATCTTGCAGATATGTGTTCTAAGGTTGTCAAAAAAAATTTATAGTGATTCAATCTTGCATATGTGTTCTATAGCTGACCAAAAATATTTATAGTTATTCAATTATACATATATGTGTTTTAAGGCTACAAAAAAATTTCATAGTGATCCAATGTTCTAAGGCTGGTAAAAAAAATTTATAGTGATTCAATCATACATATATGTGTTATAAGGTTGTCAAAAAAATTTCATAGTGATTAAATCTTGCTTATATGTGTTCTAAGGATGTCAAAAAAATTTGTAATGATTCTAAGACTGGCCAAAAAAATTTATAGTGATTTAATCATGCATATATGTGTTCTAAGGCTGCAAAAATACTTCATAGGAATTCAATCATGCATACATGCGTTCTAAGGCTGTAAAAAAAATCTCATACTGATTCAATCATGCAGATATGTGTTCTTTGGTTGTCAATAAAATTTCATAGTGATTCAATCATGTATATATGTGTTCTAAGGCTGTCAAACAAAATCCATAGTGATTCAATCATACATATATGTGTTCTAAGGCTACCAAAAAACTTTTGAACTGATTCAATATTGCATATATATGTGTTCTAACGTGGTCAAAATTTTTTCATAGTGATTCAATCATCCATATATGTGTTTTAAGGTTGTTAAAAAAAATTCATAGTGATTTAATCATGTATATGTGTGTTATAAGGCTGTCAAAAAAAATTCATAGTGATTCAATCATGCTTATATGTCTTCTAATGCTGTCAAAAAAAAATCATACTGATTCAATCAAGCATATGTCTGTTCTACTGCTCTAAAAAAAAATTATAGTGATTCAATCATCCATATATGTGTTCTAAGGCTGTCAAAAAAAAATCCATAGTGATTCAATCATACATATATGTGTTCTAAGGCTACCAAAAAACTTTTGAACTGATTCAATATTGCATATATGTGTTCTAATGTGGTCAAAATTTTTTCATAGTGATTCAATCATCCATATATGTGTTTTAAGGTTGTTAAAAAAAATTTATAGTGATTCAATCATGTATATGTGTGTTATAAGGCTGTCAAAAAAAATTCATAGTGATTCAATCATGCTTATATGTCTTCTAATGCTGTCAAAAAAAAATCATACTGATTCAATCATGCATATGTCTGTTCTACTGCTCTAAAAAAAATTTATAGTGATTCAATCAAGCATATATGTGTTTTAAGGCTGTCAAAAAAATTTTATAGTGATTCAATCAGGCATATATTTGTTCTAAGACTGTAACAAAGTTTTCATAGTGACTGAATCATGCATATATGTGTTCTCAAGTTGTGAAAAATATTTCATGGTGATTCAATCATGGATATGTGTGTTCTAAGGCAGTCAATAAGATTTCATAGTGATTCAATCAAGCTTATATGTGTTCTAAGGCTGTCAAACAAAATTCATAGTGATTGAATCTTGCATATATGTGTTCTAAGGCTGTAAAAAAAAAATCACAGTGATTGAATCTTGTATATATGTGTTCTAAGGTTGTGAAAAATATTTTATAGTGATTAAATCATGCATATATGTGTTCATACGCTGTCAAAAAGATTTCATAGTGATTCAATTATCCAAATATGTGGTATAAGGCTGTAAAAAAAAAATCATATTGATTCAATCAAGCATATGTGTTCTAAGGCTTTCAAACAAAATTTATAGGGATTTAATAATGCATATTTGCGTTCTAATACTCTAAAAAAAATTGTAGTGATTCAATCATGCAGATATGTGTTCTAAGCTTGTCACAAAAATTTTGTAGTGATTCAATCATTTATATATGTGTGCTAATGCTCTCAAAAAAATTTGTAGTGATTCTAATACTGGCCAAAAAATTTCATAGTAATTCAATCATGCATATATGTGTAAAAAAGGTTGCAAAAAGAATTCAAACTGATTCAACCATGCAGATATGTGTTCTAAGGCTGTCAAAAAAATCTCATAGTGGTACAATCATGTATATATGTTTTCTATGGCTGTCAAAAAAAATTCATAGTGATTCAATCCTTCATATATGTGTTATAAGGCTGCAAAAAAAATTTATAGCCATTCAATCAAGCATATATGTGTTCTAGGGCTATATAAAATTTTTTATAGTTATTCAATCAAGCATATATGTGCGCTAAGGCTATCAAAAAAATTTCTTAGTGATTCAATCATGCATATATGAGTTCTAAGGCTGTTAAAAAAATTCATAGTGATTCCTCCAGGAATATATGTGTTCTAAGGTTGTAAAAAAAAAATTATAGTGATTTAATCATGCATATATTTGTAATAATGCTCTAAAAAAAAATTTATAGTGATTCAATCTGGCATATATGTGTTCTAAGGCGGGCCAAAAAATTTCATGGTGATTCAATCATGCATATATGTGTTCTAAGGCTGCAAAAAAATTCCATAGTGATCCAATCATGCATATATACATATTCAAAGGCTGTCAAAAAAAATCATAGTGATTCAAACATGCAGATATGTGTTCTAAGATAGTAAAAAAAAAATTATTGTGATTCAATCTTGCATATATGTGTTCTAATGCCCTAAAAAAAAATTTGTAGCGATTCAATCATGCATACATGTGTTCTAAGGCTGTCAAAAAATTTTCATAGTGATTCAATCATGCATATATGTGTTCTTTGGTTGCAAAATAATTTCATAGTGATTCAATCATGCATATATGTGTTCTAAGGCTGTCAAAAAAAATTTATAGTGATTGAGTCATGCTTATATGTGCTCTAAGGTTGTAAAAAAAAACTTATAGTGATTCAATGATGCATATATGTGTTTTACTGGTCCCAAAAAAAATTTGTAGTGATTCAATCATGCATATATGTGTTCTAAGGCTGTCAAAAAAAATTCATAGTGATTCATTCAGGCATATATATGTTCTAAGTCTGTAATAAAGTTCTCATAGTGATTGAATCATGCATATATGTGTACTAAGGTTGTGAAAAATATTTCATAGTGATTCAATCATGCATATATGTGTTTTGTGGCAGTCAATAAGATTTCATATTGATTCAATCATTCATATATGTGTACTAAGTCTGTAAAAAAAATTTATAGTGATTTAATCGTGCTTATATATGTTCTAAGGCTGTAAAAAAAAAATCATAGTGATTCAATCATGCATATATGAGTTCTACAGCTCTAAAAAAACTTTGTAGTGATTCAATCATACATATATATGTTCTAAGACTGTAAAAAAAAAATCATAGTGGTTCCATCAGGCATATATATGTTCTAAGGCTGTAAAAAAGTTTTCATAGTGATTGAATCTTGCATATATGTGTACTAAGTTTGCGCAAAATATTTCATAGTGATTCAATCATGCATATATGTGTTCTAAGGCAGTCAATAAGATTGCATCGTGACTCAATCTTGCATATATGTGTTCTAATGCTGTCAAAAAAACTTCATAGTGATTCAATCATGCATATATGTGTTATACGGATGTCAAAAATATTTCATAGTGATTCAATCATGAATATATGTGTTCATAGGCTATCAAAAAGATTTTATAGTGATTCAATCAAGCAAATATGTGGTCTAAGGCTATCAAAAAATTTTCATATTGATTCAGTCACAGATATATATGTTCTAAGGCAGTTAAAAAAAATTCATAGTGATTCAATCATGCATATCTGTGTCATAAGGTTGTCAAAAAAATTTCATAGTGATTCAATCATGCATATATGTGTTCTAAGGCTGAAAAATACTTCATAGTGATTCAATCATGCATATATGTATTCTAAGGCAGTCAAAAAAATCTCATAGTGATTCAAAATTGCATACATGTGTTCTTTGGTCGTCAAAAAAATTTTATAGTGATTCAATCATGTATATATGTGTTCTAAGGCTGTCAAAAAAATTCCATAGTGATTCAATCATGCATATATGTGTTCTAAGGCTACCAAAAAACTTTTAAACTGATTCAATCTTGCATATATGTGTTCTAACATTGTAAAAAAAAATGATAGTGATTTAATCATCCATATACGTGTTCTAAGGTTGTCAAAAAAAATTTGTAGTGATTCAATCATGTATATGTGTCTTATAAGGCTGTCAAAATAATTTCATAGTGATTCAATCATGCTTATATGTGTCCGAAGGCTGTCCAAAAAAATCATAGTGATTCAATCATGCATATATGTGTTCTACTGCTCTAAAAAAAAATTTGTAGTGATTCAATCATGCATATACGTGTTCTAAGGCTGCCAAAAAAAATTTATATAGATTCAATCAGGCATATATATGTTCAAAGACTGTAGCAAAGTTTTCATAGTGATTGAATCATGCATATATGTGTTCTAAGGTTGTAAAAAATATTTCATAGAATAATGATGGATATGTGTGTTCTAATGCAGTCAATAAGATTTCATAGTGATTCAATCATGCATATATGTGTTCTAAGGCTGTCAAAAAAATTTCACGGTGATTCAATCATGCATATATGTGTTATAAGGAAGTAAAAAAAGTTTCATAGTGATTGAATCATGCATATATGTGTTCTAAGGTGGTGAAAAATATTTTTTAGTGATTAAATCATGCATATATGTGTTCATAGGCTGTCAAAAAGATTTCATAGTGATTCAGTCATGAAAATATGTAGTATAAGGCTGTCAAAAAAATTTCATATTGATCCAATCAAGCATATATGTGTTCTAAGGCTATCAAAAAAAAATTATAGTGATTTAATAATGCATATATGTGCTCTAATGCTCTCAAAAAAAATTTGTAGTGATTCAATCATGCAAATATGTGTTCTAAGCTTGTCACAAAAAAATTGTAGTGATTCAATCATTTATATATGTGTTCTAATTCTTTCAAAAAATTTTGTAGTGATTCTAAGATTGGCCAAAAAATTTCATGGTGATTCGATCACGCATATATGTGTTCTAAGGCTGCAAAAGGAATTCATAGTGATTCAATCAAGCATATATGTGTTCTAAGGCTGTCAAAAAAAATCTCATAGTGATTCAATCATGCATATATGTGGTCTATGGTTGTAAAAAAAAAATCATAGTGATTCAATCCTTCATATATGTGTTATAAGGCTGCAATAAAATTTCATAGCCATTCAATCATGCATATATGTGTTCTAGGGCTATCAATTTTTTTTTATAGTGATTCAAACATGCATATATGTGTTCTAAGGCTATCAAAAAAATTTCATAGTGATTCAATCATGCATATATGAGTTCTAAGGCTGTCAAAAAAAATTCATAGTGACTCATTCAGGCATATATGTGTTCTAAGGTTGTCAAAAAAAATATAGAGATTTAATCATACATATATTTGTAATAATGCTTTAAAAAAAAATTGTAGTGATTCAATCCGGCATATATGTCTTCTATGGCGGGCCAAAAAATTTCATGGTGATTCAATCATGCATATATGTGTTCTAAGGCTGCAAAAAAATTCCACAGTGATCCAATCATGCATATATATATTCTAAGGCAATAAAAAAAAATCATAGAGATTCAATCATGCAGATATGTATTCTAAGGTAGTCAAAAAAAATTTATAGTGATTCAATATTGCATATATGTGTTCTAATGCCCTAAAAAAATTTTGTAGTGATTTAATCATGCATATATGTGTTCTAAGGCTGTCAAAAATGTTTCATAGTGATTCAATTATGCATATATGTGTTCTTAGGTTGCAAAATAGTTTATAGTGATTCAATCATGCATATATGTGTTCATAGGCTGTCAAAAAGATTTTATAGTGATTCAATCAAGCAAATTTGTGGTCTAAGGATATCCAAAAAATTTCATATTGATTCAATCACGCATATAAATGTTCTAAGGTTGTTAAAGAAATTTCATAGTGATTCAATCATGCATATATGTGTTATAAGGTTGTCAAAAAAATTTCATAGTGATTAAAACAAGTTTATATGTGTTCTAAGGATGTCAAAATTTTTTATAGAGATTCAATCATGCATATATGTGTTCTAAGGCTGCAAAAATACTTCATAGTGATTCAATCATGCATATATGTGTTCTAAGGTTGTCCAAACAATCTCATAGTGATTCAATCATGCATATATGTGTTCTATGGCTGTCAAAAATTTTTTATAGTGATTTAATCATGCTTATATGTGTTCTAAGGCTGTCAAATAAAATTTATAGTGATTCAATCATGCATATATGTGTTCTAAGGCTGCCAAAAAAATTCATAGTGATTTAAGCTGGCATATATATGTTCTAAGACTGTAAAAAAGTTCTCATAGTGATTAAGTCATGCATATATGAGTACTAAGGTTGTGAAAAATATTTCATAGTGATTCAATCATGCATATATGTGTTCTATGGCAGTCAATAAGATTTCATAGTGATTCAGTCATGTATATATGTGCTCTAAGGCTGTCAAAAAATTTTAATAGTGATTCAATCATGCTTATATGTGTTCTAAGGCTGTAAAAAAAAATTTATAGTGATTCAGTCATGCATATATGAGTTCTACTACTCTCAAAAAAATTTATAGTGATTCAATCATAGATATATGTGTTCTAAGGCTATAAAAAAAAAATCATAGTGGTTCAATCAGGCATATATATGTTCTAAGGCTGTAAAAAAGTTTTCATAGTGATTTAATCAAGCATATATGTGTTCTAAGGTTGTGCAAAATATTTCAGAGTGATTCAATCTTGCATATATGTGTTCTAAGGCAGTCAATAAGATTTCATAGTGACTCAATTATTCAGATATGTGTTCTAAGGCTGTCAAAAAAACCTCATAGTGATTCAATCATGCATATATGTGTTCTAAGGCAGTAAAAAAAAATCATAGTGATTGAATCATGCATATATGTGTTCTAAGGATGTCAAAAATATTACATAGTGATTCAATCATATATGTTCTAAGGCTGTCAAAAAAAATTTATATTGATTCAATCATGCATATATGTGTTCTAAGGCTGTCAAAAAAATTTCACAATGATTCAAACATGAATATATGTTTTCTAAGGCTGTCAAAATTTTTTTATAGTGATTCAATCAGGCATATATATGTTCTAAGGCTGTCAAATAAATTTCATAGTGATTCAATCATGCAGATATATGTTCTAAGGTTGTCAAATTTTTTTTATAGTGATTCAATGATGCATATATGTGTTCTAATGCTCTAAAAAAAAATTTGTATTGATTCAATCATGCATATATGTGTTCTAAGGCTGTCCAAAAAATTTCATAGTGATTCAATCATGCATATATATGTTCTAAGGCTGAAAAAAAATTCATAGTGATGAAATCATGCATATATATGTTCTAAGGTTGTCAAAAAAATTTCATAGTGATTCAATCATGCATATATGTGTTATAAGGCTGTGAAAAAAATTTCGTAGTGATTAAATCATGCTTATATGTGTTCTAAGTATGTCAAAAAAAACTCATAGTGATTCAATCATGCATATATGCGTTCTAGGGTTTTCAAAAAAATTTCAAAGTGATTCAATCTTGCATATACGTCTTCTAAGGCTTTCAAATAAATTTCATAGTGAATCAATCATGCAGATATGTGTTCTAAGGTTTTAAAAAAAAATCATAGTGATTCAATCCTGGATATATCTGTTCTAGGGCAATAAAAATAATTTCATAGTGATTCAATCATGCATATATCTGTTATAAGTTGTGCAAAAAATTTCATAGTGATTCAATCATGCATATATGTGTTCTAAGGCTGTTAAAAAAAATTCCTAGTGATTCAATCTTGCATATATGTGTCCTAAGCTAGTAAAAAAAATCATAATGATTCAAACATGCATATATGTGTTCTAAGGCTGTCAATTTTTTTTTACAGTGTATGTGTTCTAAGGCTGTCAAAAAAAATTCACAAAGATTTAATCATGCATCTATGTGTTCTATACCAGTCAATAAGATTTCATAGTGATTCAATAATGCATATATGTGTTCCAAGAATGTCAAAAATATTTCATAATGATTGAATCATGCATATATGTGTTCATAGGCTGTCAAAAAGATTTTATAGCGATTCAATCATGCAAATATGTGGTCTAAGGCTGTCAAAAAAATTCTTATTGATTCAATCATGCGTATATATGCTCTAAGGCTGTCAAAAAAAATTCACAGTGATACAATCATGAATGTATGTGTTCTAAGGCTGTCAAAAAAAATTCATATTGATTCAATCATACATATATGTGTTCAAAGGCTATAAAAAAAATCATAGTGATTCAATCATGCAGAAATGTGTTATAAGGTTGTCAAATTTTTTTTATAATGATTTAATGATGCATATATGTGTTCTAATGCTCTTAAAAAAAGTTTGTAGTGATTCAATCACACAAATATGTGTTCTAAGGGTGGCCAAAAAATTTCATAGTGGCTCAATCATGCATATATGTGTTCCAAGGATGCAAAAAAAATTGATAGTGACCCAATCATGCGTTTATATGTTCTAAGGCTATCAAAAAAAAATTATAGTGTTTGAATCTTGCATATATGTATTATAAGGTTTTCAAAAAAAAAATTATAGTGATTAAATCATGCTTATATGTGTTCTACGACTTTAAAAAAAAAATTGATAGCGATTCACTCATGCAGATATGTTTTTTAAGGCTGCCAAAAAAATTTTGTAGTGATTAAATCATGCATATATGTGTTCTAAGGTTGTAAAAAAAAAATTATATTTATTCAATCATACATATATGTGTCCTAAGCTTGTCAAAAAAACCTCATAGTGATTCAATCATGCATATATGTGTTCTACGATTGTCAAACAAAATTCATAGTGATTCTGTAAAACCCGTAAAATTTTAATAATTATCAAAATAAATAAATATTACCATTCTTGGAAATAAATACGATAAAGTAATATAGAGTCGATCCAAATGGATCTTGTATCCAAATTGGTTCATATGGATCCAGGATTTTGGATTCGGATACAATGTATGGATTCAAATCTTGGATGGATCTGAAACCCAATTAAAATCCAAATTTTAGTTTTCAATTACAACTAAATTCGCAAAGCACTTTTCTAAAGTTTCATCTCTTGCGAATATGGCCCTCGTTATGACCATATCCGATTGATATACGCTTTTCGGTAATTTGCATGAAATAACGAGTTTTTTTCCTCGTTTGAGTCCCAAATTCGGGGGTTTACTAGTCATATATATTATGACTTTGATTTATAATTCTCGGGACTTGATTCCTCATAAACAGTGCTCACGCCACTTTGTACGTCTTACGCAATTTCAAACATCGCTCATCATTGAAGTAGTTTTAGTCGCAGAGAAGTGCAACCAAGTAAGAGTTGGCGCACTGGTATGGTTGGTTGCCTCAACAGGAAGAGAACGTGAGTCAAATCCCCGTGTACGCCAGAAATTTTGTTAAAAGCGGCTATTTTGGTGATTTCATCAAAAGAGGATAAAAGGATTACGATTGCAAGAGTATGCAACGAAACAAGAGGTGGCGCACTGGTGGGGTTCGTTACCCCTTAGGGAGGAGAACCTATGTTCAAATCCTCCTGTGCGCCGTTATCTTTTTATTAAAGACAATTTTTGAAAAAAAAAAAAATCAAATGGTGTAATAACTCCTTCATTAAGAAGACCTTAATGGGGGAGGTCTCAAAACAAGAAAAAAAAAACGAATTTGGCAAATTCGTGTGCTTTTTAACCTAAATGAAGATCATTTAAGGACTTAAATGGAGAAATCGTGGGATCATAACAAGGGGACGGCTGGGTGGTTTTCCAAAGAGGAAACCCAACAGTTTCTTCCTTTGGAAAGGCCCTTCCACTAATTCGACAATTAAGAGGGGGTTTTAAAATAGTAAAGAGGAAGGCTCCTTGAAATGGGCAGGGGGACGTTTCAAAAAAACAAGGTATTAACGTCTCCCACGATTTTAGAATTGGGAGAAGGAGGTTGGTTACTAAGACAAAACGAAATAAATACCTAAGACATCATTTTTTGGCAAAATCCACCAAACGCCTATAAGTGGTTAAAAAATATTTGTTGCAAAAATATGTAACGAAATTGTGTATGGCACACTGGTGGGGCTTGTTACCTCTTACAGAAAAGGACCCCAGTTCAAATCCTCTGGTGTGCCAAGAATATTTTTTCTGGAAATACTTTATAACCAACAGATTTTTTTTAGTAACTCCTCGTTAAAGTGACTTAAATGAGGAAAGGCATTTTTCAAGGAGAGAGGGGGCTGGGTGAATTTCCCAAAAAGGAAACCCAAACATTTTTCTTTTTGGCAAATTCCCACGAATTTTGACAAGGAAGGGGGGAGCTTTACAAGGGGCATTGAATGGGAAGGACAATTTCAAGAAAAAAAAACGGATGGAGAAGGGACTTTACAAAAAATTCATTTTTTGGATTCATCTTCATCCCTCTTCACGTTTTTTCATCCCAGTCGTGTGACCATCTCCATCCTCCCTCTTTCATATCTTTTCCTATTCCAGCCATTGACACCATTATCTCTCTCTCTCTTAACGTTTTTGGCTCATCCATCCTTCTCTTCCACCATGGTGGTCGACCATCGTTGCTGGACATGTCGACCTCCCCTGCTGATCGTGTGGATTCCATTATCGAAGTGTTGTGCCGCTCCAACGAAGGAATGTAGGGGTGCAACCGTGCTGTTGCGAGACTTCAAAGAGGTAAGAGCATTATATCTTTATGTGTGCGCACTGTGACATGGAACACACGTATCCAATATACTATATGTATATATGTACAAAATACATATATCCTATCGTGTGTTTCAGCCATGACATGTGTTTCAGCCATGGCGGATGTGGGATCTAGTTGGTCTTTAGTATGTGAATAATAAAATTGCATATATGGCAGTTAGAACTCATGTCATGGGGAATCGATCAACACTAATTGAATGGATCATAGAAAATCCCCAAGTAGCAAGATCGTGTTAATGGATACGTATCATAATATGGAAAAATAATAAATAAATAAACAAATAAATACATAGATGTGTAATGCTAGTTCGACGTTTTTGCCATTATTAATCAGATATCCAAAGACGTTGAGAGATGTTTGGATTTCTCTTCTCGACAACATGTAGAAAAAAAAATCTGGATGCATAGGTCATCTAAATGCTGAATGTTTTGTCAAATTTTTGTGGCATTTAATACCCAAATGAGTGATATGAGAAAGGAACAATTACACACATTTTAAATTGAATATATATATATATATATATAGACGGTAATATAGACTAACTGTTGGTCTCCGGGTTGGCTTTGGATTAAAATCTATGATCGATGTGCTTGGAGATTGAAATATTCTGGGAGGTGGATAATAGAAATATTTCTGATTTACATATTGGGCTTAGAAAACATTTTGTAGTATGTTCGAAGTTCAAATTTGTGTGCATGGCTTCAGAAAATATGTTTGAACTTATGTTCTGCATGGTTTTTTTGTTTAGGCAAGTGTTCGGTAATATGTTCACTAGAGAAATTTTCTTATCTGCGCTAGCAAAATGACAACATTGTATATTTGCTATATGGGTATTGACAGAAATTGGTTTATGTTAAGCATGATGACAGTATGGTTGTTGTGTTAAGTTCCAGGTTAGTTTTGTTTTTTTTTGACAAAAAGCTCTTTCAGTTCGTTGATTTCTACAGTTAGTTCATTGACAATCTTGAATTGCTATATTAAGAGTATGGACAGAAAATTATCTATGTCCAGTTCAATGACAACATATTGTTGTATTAAGTTCAATGACAGTTTGGAATTTCAATATTAAATGTGAAATTGATTTCTGTTTTATATTCAGTGATATAGTGATTTTCTGTGTTAAGTACATGACAAAAACCATTTTCTAAGTTATGTTCATTTACGGTACTCAAGGTCTACGTGTATAGTTTACATGTTTTGTTTATGTATAATGTTCAATAGCACAAATACAGTAATCAGCATGCCTTATAGGAGATAACTCCTTAAAATATTCCTAAAGATAAAACCATAACATGTGTATCTTACCTTTAATATTTTTTCTATATACCGCTCATATGAACATTTTAATATTGTATGGATGTTTTAGTGACAGCGGAGCGATGTCAATCGCCACTATTACTTTTATGAAGATGTACCACAATATTGATGCTTAATGATTCTTGAGTGTAAATTACCCATGATTTTAGTAGAATAAACTCATACTCGAGTTTGCTGTTCGGGTGAACCACGATACCATGTAAACACGGTTGTGTCCTTATATGTGATTAGAAGAAATGTGTAGTAATGAGTTTTGGAGGCACATGGAATTGTCGCGTGATGTTACTCACATTAACCTAAGTCAATAGGCTGGTTGTGCGCCAACTCCCACCATGAAGGAACATTGATGGCAACAAATATGTTTTGGTTTCAAACCCCTAAGGTGGGATGTGGGATGTGGGATGTCGGATCATTCTTATGAACCGATAAATAAAACAACAAAGTATTTAGAGTCTTAGAACAAAGTTTGATGTGTTGTAATGGGCTTATATTCCCTAATTATTACATGCATACATTTACAAGGAATAGAGTAAAAGGCCAAACATGATATTATAGTTGCATATTAACCACATGTAAATATTTGTGCTTGTGAATTTGATGAATTTCATGAAATGAATTGGGCACCCTAACCAATGATTTGGTGCAGTATGCTATATATCAAATGTGACACACAACCTCTATCTTATGAAATCGCTGGTTGAGATATGCAATGTTATTATATGTCCAGGTGTTCAGCTCATGTATGAGCTTATGATTTTGAGAAAACATTATGGTGCCTAAAAATCGTGCACTAGGTCTGATTGTATGTGTTGTGATAGACAATCTGTTATAAAAAATCAAAATGTATACATACACATATGCCACTCCGTTACATTTAGAATTTCGTAAATTTCATTCATAAACATCACCCTATATCATAGGAAAAAAATATAGAAATTTTATATCACTCATTATATTAATAAACATCTTACAACGGCAAAAGCAAACTTGTTATTTCATTGATGATTGTTCTACACCTGTGTATCCAAATCTCTTATAGTAGTTTTGTCAAAAAAAAAAGAAAAAGAAAAAAAGGGGAATTCGCCTTGTCTATACACATGTATTACATTGGCAATTCACTATAGCATACATACCACTAGTTGGTCGAAAACTCCTCATGGTCCACATACTTTGGTCACGACAAAGCCACCATAGTACAAATGTTTAAATAGTATGCTGAATTTCATATAATGGAATCACGATTTCATGTTATGACATGTTTACGTGCTAGTGATCTATGTGTGTTTTGCAAAAGTTTGCATGATATTTTCACGCCATGATCATATGAGAGATTAAAATCTAGTTCCAACTTCGTAGGAAGATAAGGCTGTCATACGAGCACTTAAGAACTGATAAAGTTGGATAATGTTATGTTGCGGCGTAACTAGTGGGGGGGGGGGGTACGAAACGTACACCAGAGCTCATAACTAAAACTTTAAATTTGTTGAATGTATAAGTACTCGACTCAAAGTTGAGCCAAAATTCTAAGAAATTATGATTGTTGTCTATTGGGCATATAATGGGTAATGTGCATATATTGAGATCACCCCGAGTGTGGGTTGGGATGTTGAAAATCTCCTGTGGTGCAATGACTCGCACTATGAAACAAACAAGAATAAATATATATATATGCACATCTAAAACAAATATGGGGATTCTGGGTATACCTGAAAGACGGTATAAGTTACTGGTTTCCCGGGATACTGGGTATACCTGACAATGGTATATGTTACTGGTTTCTCAGGGCTCTGGGTACACCTGAAAGACGGTGTATGTTACCGGACCCATGGTCTACCTTGAAGAGGGTAGGTGGTACAAGCTTCATGGACATTCTTGTTTTTGTGAGAGCTAGGCGTCTCACCCGGTCCCCAGTCCTCGAAGTTAGGGGGCCAGGACTACCAATGTATCCTAGGTGGTAGATCCAAGTCTTCTGCAGAAGTACAGGGTGCATCCTAATTCTAAGTTCTAGCCATTGGGGAGTACTCTCTCGGTCGTGAACCGTCCCCTTTGGATATCCGTACTGCTAGTCACATAGGTTGTAAAATAATAGACCCTCGTGTGGTCTCGGTCTGCTATGATGTTGAATGTCTGTGCGTACCCACAGGGTAATTAACAAGATGAAACATAAAGTTAGTGTATTAAGAAAGATCTTCAAGTAGATGCATACTACTCGATGTTGAAATTGTTGGAGTAAGTTGTGACTCCTGCAGGGCATGATTCAAATTGACTTTTGTTTACATGAAAATTGTGATAACTTATGAATGATGTGTTGAACATTGATGTTTGTGCTTTATACACACTTTACATGAAATGCTTTAGTTAAGTCAGGTGTACATCCACATTAGTTTCAAAGTTGTTATTACTTATATGAATATAGTTTATGCATATGATGGATCGTGCTTTGATGTTGATGGAAGATATCATAAAATGCTTGACTTTAGTGATCTGTACATTTATCAATTATTAAATGGTAATTAGTTCTATCTAAACTTGTTGCACATATACTTGTACACATGACACTGTGCACATTCATATGGATAGTATGATTCTTACTCAGACGTGGTAGTCTGACCCTTTTCTGAATTAATGTTTTTCAGGAAACTGAATGACGAGCAATTGCGGTCGTCGCTGCGAACAGTGCCACGTGACCATATCTTCTTCGGAGGTCCTAAGGAATTCTGACTTGTAATAAATCATAAAGTTGTAATTTAAAACTTGTAGTATTTCAATGCAAGAGTTTATTTTACTTAATCCCTTGAGTTTGTGCTATTACTTGTAACCCGCCCAAATAATTTGACTAAGGATTTAATAAAGCTTTTCCGCTGTTGTTTAGAAAAAAAAATTATTCCAAAATTTTAAAGTTAAATATTTGGGGCGTTACAGATTCAATCATTCATATAAGTGTTGTAAGGCTGCAAAAAAAATTCATAGTGATTCAATCATGCATATAGGTCTTCTAATGCTAACAAAAAAATTTCACAGTGATTCAATCGTGCATATATGTGTTCTAAGGCTGTCAAAAAAATTTCATAGTGATTCAATCTTTCATATATGTATTCCAAGGATGTCAACAAAATTTCATAGTGATTCAATCATATATGTGTTGTAAGGTTGTCAAAAAAAATTCATAGTGATTCAATCATGCAGATATGTGTTTTAGGGTTGTCAAAAAATTTTATAGTGATTCAATCATGCATATATGTGTTATAATGCTCTCAAGAAAAATTCTAATGATTCAATCACGCATATATGTATTCTAAGGTTGTCAAACCAGTTTCATAGTGATTCAATCATGCATATATGTGTTCTATGGCTGTAAAAAAAAAATCATAGTGATTCAATCATCCATATATGTGTTGTAAGGCTGTCAAAATAATTTTATAGTGATTCAATCATGCATATATGTGTTCTAAGCCTATCAAAAAAAAGTTATAGTGATTAAATCATGCACATAAGTGTTCTAAGGGTGTC
Organism: Nuphar pumila; assembly: GCF_984573655.1. NCBI lineage: Eukaryota > Viridiplantae > Streptophyta > Magnoliopsida > Nymphaeales > Nymphaeaceae > Nuphar > Nuphar pumila. The sequence continues at coordinate 101,532,323 of NC_143249.1, forward strand.
AAAAAAATATATGTGTTCTAAGGCAGTAAAAAAAATTCATAGTGATTCAATAATGCAGATATGTGTTCTAAGGTTGTCAATTTTTTTTTATAGTGATTCAATCAACCATGTAAATATTGTAATGCTCTCCAAAAATATTTGTAGTGATTCAATCATGCATATATGTGTTCCATGGTTGTTAAAAAAAACTTATAGTGATTCAATCATGCATATATGTGTTCTAAGGTTGTCAAAAAAAATTAATAGTGATTCAATCATGCATATATGTGTTCTAAGGCAGTGAAAAAATTTCATAGTCATTCAATCATGCATATATCTATTCTAAGCCTCTCAAAAAAATTTCATAGTGATTTAATCATGCATATATTTGTTCTCAGGCAACAAAAAAAAATTCAATCTTGCAAATATGGGTTCTAAGGCTGTCAAAAATTTTTTATAGTGATTCAATCAAGCATATATGTGTTCTAAGGGTGTCAAAAAAATTTCATAGCGATTAAATAATGCCTACATGTGTTCTAAAGCAGTCAAAAAAATTTCATAGTGATTCAATCTTACATATATGTGTTCTATGGTTGTTAAAAAAAAATCATAGTGATTCAATCATTCATATTTGTGTTCTAAGGTTGTGCAAAAAAATTCATAGTGATTCAATCAAGCATATATGTGTTCTATAGTTGTTAAAAAATTTTCATAGTGATTCAATCATTCATATATGTGTTCTAAGGTTGTCAAAAAAATTTCATAGCGATTCAATCAAGCATATATGTGTTCTAAGGCTGTTAAAAAAATCCATAGTGATTCAATCATGCATATATATGTTCTAAGGCTGTCAAAAAAATTTCATTGTGATTCAATCTTGCATATATGTGTTCTTAGGCTGCAAAAAAATTTCATAGTGATTCAATTATGCATATATGTGTTGTAAGGCTGTCAAAAAACATTTATAGTGATTCAATCATGCATATATGTGTTCTAAGGCTACCAAAAAAATTTCATAGTGATTAAATCATGCATATATGTGTTCAAAGGCTGTCAAAAAATTTCATAGTGATTCAAGCTATCATATATGTGTTCTAAGGCTGTCAAAAAAAATTCATACTGATTCAATCATGGATATATGTGTTCTAAGGCTGTCAAAAAAAATTCACTGTGATTCAATCAAGCAGATATATGTTCTAAGTTTGTCAAAAAAAAAATTATAGTGATTTAATGATGCATATATGTGTTCTAATGCTCTCAAAAAAATTTTTTAGTGATTAAAGCATGCATAGATGTGTTCTAAGGCTGTCAAAACAATTTCATAGTGATTCAATCATGCATATATGTGTTCCATGGTTGTTAAAAAAAATTATAGTGATTCAATCATGCATATATGTGTTCTAAGGTTGTCAAAAAAAATTTGATAGTGATTCAATCATGCATATATGTGTTCTAAGGCAGTTAAAAAAATTCATAATCATTCAATCATGCATATATCTGTTCTAAGCCTCTCAAAAAAATTTCATAGTGATTTAATCATGCATATAGTGTTCTTAGGATACAAAAAAAAATTCAATCTTGCATATATGTGTTCTAAGGGTGTCAAAAAAAGTTTAAAGTGATTCAATCAAGCATATATGTGTTCTAAGGGTGTCAAAAAAATTTTATAGCGATTAAATAATGCCTATATGTGTTCTAAAGCAGTCAAATTTTTTTTGTAATGATTCAATCTTACATATATGTGTTCTATGGTTGTTAAAAAAAAATCATAGTGATTCAATCATTCATATTTGTGTTCTAAGGTTGTGCAAAAAAATCCATAGTGATTCAATCAAGCATATATGTGTTCTATAGTTGTTAAAAAACATTCATAGTGATTCAATCATTCATATATGTGTTCTAAGGTTGTCAAAAAAATTTCATAGTGATTCAATCATGCATATTTGTGTTCTAAGGCTGTTAAAAAAAATCCATAGTGATTCAATAATGCATATATATGTTCTAAGGCTGTCAAATTTTTTTTATTGTGATTCAATCTTGCATATAAGTGTTCTTAGGCTGCAAAAAAATTTCATAGTGATTCAATTATGCATATATGTGTTGTAAGGCTGTCAAAAAAAGTTTATAGTGATTCAATCATGCATATATGTGTTCTAAGGCTATCAAAAAAATTTCATAGTGATTAAATCATGCATATATGTGTTCAAAGGCTGTCAAAAAATTTTATAGTGATTCAAGCAATCATATATGTGTTCTAAGGCTGTCAAAAAAAATTCATAGTGATTCAATCATGGATATATGTGTTCTAAGGCTGTCAAAAAAATTTCATTGATATTCAATCAAGCAGATATATGTTCTAAGGTTGTCAAAAAAAAAATTATAGTGATTTAATCATGCATATATGTGTTCTAATGCTCTAAAAAAAATTTTCTAGTGATTAAAGCATACATATATGTGTTCTAAGGCTGTCAAAACAATTTCATCGTGATTCAATCATGTGTATATGTGTTCTAAGGCTGCGAAAAAATTTCATAGTGATTTAAGCATGCATATATGTGTTCTTAGGCTGCAAAAAGAATTTCATAGTGATTCAATTATGCATATATGTGTTGTAAGGCTGTCAAAAAACATTTATAGTGATTCAATCATGCATATATGTGTTCTAAGTCTATCAAAAAAATTTCATAGTGATTAAATCATGCATATATGTGTTCAAAGGCTGTCAAAAAATTTCATAGTGATTCAAGCAATCATATATGTGTTCTAAGGCTGTCAAAAAAAATTAATAGTGATTCAATCATGGATATATGTCTTCTAAGGCTGTCAAAAAAAATTCACTGTGATTCAATCAAGCAGATATATGTTCTAAGTTTGTCAAAAAAAAAATTATAGTGATTTAATGATGCATATATGTGTGCTAATGCTCTCAAAAAAAATTTCTAGTGATTAAAGCATGCATATATGTGTTCTAAGTCTGTCAAAACAATTTCATAGTGATTCAATCATGCATATATGTGTTCCATGGTTATTAAAAAAAATTTATAGTGATTCAATCATGCATATATGTGTTCTAAGGTTGTCAAAAAATTTTTGATAGTGATTAAATCATGCATATATGTGTTCTAAGGCAGTTAAAAAATTTCATAGTCATTCAATCATGCATATATCTGTTCTAAGCCTCTCAAAAAATTTTTATAGTGATTTAATCAGGCATATAGTGTTCTTAGGATACAAAAAAAAAATTCAATCTTGCATATATGTGTTCTAAGGCTGTCAAAAAAAGTTTAAAGTGATTCAATCAAGCATATATGTGTTCTAAGGGTGTCAAAAAATTTTTATAGCGATTAAATAATGCCTATATGTGTTCTAAAGCAGTCAAAAAATTTTTGTAATTATTCAATCTTACATATATGTGTTCTATGGTTGTTAAAAAAAAATCATAGTGATTCAATCATTCATATTTGTGTTCTAAGGTTGTGCAAAAAAAATCATAGTGATTCAATCAAGCATATATGTGTTCTATAGTTGTTAAAAAAAATTCATAGTGATTCAATCATTCATATATGTGTTCTAAGGTTGTCAAAAAAATTTCATAGTGATTCAATCATGCATATATGTGTTCTAAGGCTGTTAAAAAACAATCCATAGTGATTCAATAATGCATATATATGTTCTAAGGCTGTCAAATTTTTTTTATTGTGATTCAAACTTGCATATATGTGTTCTTAGGCTGCAAAAAAATTTCATAGTGATTCAATTATGCATATATGTGTTGTAAGGCTGTCAAAAAAAGTTTATAGTGATTCAATCATGCATATATGTGTTCTAAGGCTATCAAAAAAATTTCATAGTGATTAAATCATGCATATATGTGTTCAAAGGCTGTCAAAAAATTTCATAGTGATTCAAGCAATCATATATGTGTTCTAAGGCTGTCAAAAAAAATTCATAGTGATTCAATCATGGATATATGTGTTCTAAGGCTGTCAAAAAAATTTCATTGTGATTCAATCAAGCAAATATATGTTCTAAGGTTGTCAAAAAAAAGTTATAGTGATTTATTCATGCATATATGTGTTCTAATGCTCTCAAAAAAAATTTCTAGTGATTAAAGCATACATATATGTGTTCTAAGGCTGTCAAAACAATTTCATAGTGATTCAATTATGCGTATATGTGTTCTAAGGCTGCGAAAAAATTTCATAGTGATTTAAGCATGCATATATGTGTCCTAAGGCTGTCAAAAAAATTTCATAGTAATTCAATCATGCATATATGTTTTCTAAGCATGAAAAAAAAAATCATTGTGATTAAATCATGCTTATAAGTGCTCTGAGGGTGTCAAAAAATTTTATAGTGATTTAATAATTCATATATGTGGTCTAAGGCTGTCAAAAAAATTTCATAGTGATTGTATAATGTAGATATGTGTTCTAAGGCCGCAAAAAAAATTCATACTGATTCAATCATGCGTATATATGTTCTATGGTTGTTAAAAAAATTTCATAGTGATTCTATCATTCATATGTTTTCTAAGGTTGTCCAAAAAATTTCATAGTGATTCAATCATGCATATATGTGTTCTAAGGCAGTCAAAAAAATTCCATAGTGATTCAATCATGCATATATGTATTCTAAGGCTGTCAAAAAAAATTCATAGTGATTCAATCATGAATATATGTGTTCTAAGGCTGTCAAAAAAGTTTCATAGTGATTCAATCATGCATATATGTGTTCTTAGGATGCAAAAATTTTTTATAGTTAATCAATCGTGTATATATGTGTTCTATGGTTGTCAAAAATATTTCAGAGCGATTCAATCATGCATATATGTGTTCTAAGGCAGTCAAAAAAATTTAATATCCGTTAAATCATGCTTATATGTGTTCTATGGCTGTCAAAAAAAAATAATAGTGATTGAATCATGCATATATGTGTTCAAAGGCTGTCAAAAAAAATTTATAGTGATTCAATCATGCATATATGTGTTCTTAGGCTGGAAAAAAATTTCATAGTGATTGAATCATGCATTAATGAGTTTAAAGGCTGCCAAAAAATGTTCATAGTGATTCAATCATGCATATATGTGTTCTAAGGCTGTAAAAAAATTTCAATGCAATTAAATCATGCTTATATGTGTTCTAAGGCTGTCAAAATTTTTTTATAGTGATTCAATCATGCATATATTTCACTTAAGGTGGTCCAAAAAAAATTTTAGTGTTTCAATCATATGTATATGTGTTCTAAGGCTGTCAAAAAATTTTTGCATTGATTCAATCATCCATATATGTGTTCTAAGGCTGTCAAAAAAATCTCATAGTGATCCAATCATGCATATATGTGTTCTATGGTTGTCTAAAAAATTTCTGACTAACTCAATCACTCATAAATATGTTATAAGGCTACCAAAAAAAATTCATACTGATTTAATCATTAATATATGTGTTCTAATGTTGTCAAAAATATTTCATAGTGATTCAGTGATGCATATATGTGTTCTAAGCCTGTCAAAAAAAATTTATAGTGATTCAAGCATGCATATATGTGTTCTAAGGTTGTCAAAAAAGAATTTATAGAGATTCAATCATGCATATATGTCTTCAAGGCTGTCAAAAATTTTTTATAGTGATTTAATCATGCAGATATGTGTTTTAAGGCTGTCAAAAAAAATTATAGTGATTCAATCATGCATATATGTGTTCTAAGGATGTCAAAAAAATTTCATAGTGATTCAATCATTAATATATGTGTTCTAAGGTTGTCAAAAAAAAATTGTATTGATTCAATCAAGCATATATATGTCCTGAGGCTGTCAAAAAAATCTCATAGTGATTCAATCATGCACATATGTGTTCTAAGGCTATCAAAAAAAAATTATAGAGATTCCAGCATGCATATATGTGTTCCAAGGTTGTCAAAAAAAATTTATATTGATTCAATCATGCATATATGTGTTCGAAGGCTGTCAAAAAAATATTATAGTGATTTAGTCATGCAGATATGTGTTTTAAGGTTGTCCAAAAAAAATTATACAGATTCAATCATGCATATATGTCTTCTAATGCTGTCAAAAAAAATTTCTGGTGATTCAATCACGTATATATATGTTCTAAGGCTGTCAAAATATTTTCATAGTGATTCAATCATGCATATATGTGTTCTAAGGTTGTCAAAAAAATTTATAGTGATTCAATCATGCATATATGTGTTCTACGGTTGTCAAAAAAATTTATAGTGATTCAATCACGCATATATGTGTTCTAATGCTCTAAAAAAAAATTCTAATGTTTCAATCATGCAAATATGTATTCTAAGGCTGTCGAACCAGTTTCATAGTGATTCAAACATGCATATTTGTTTTCTTAGGCTCTAAAAAAAAATTATAGTGATTCAATCATCCATATATGTGTTCTAAGGCTTTCAAAATAATTTCATAGTGATTCAATCATGCATATATCTGTTCTATGCCTCTCAAAAAAACTTTATAGTGATTAAATCATGCCCATAAGTGTTTTAAGGTTGTCAAAAAAACTCATAGTGATTCAATCATGCATATATGTGTTTTAAAGTTGTCAAAAAAACATCATAGTGATTCAATCATGCATATAAGTGTTCTAATGCTCTCCAAAAAAATTCTAGTGAATCAATCATGCATATATGTGTTCTAAGGTTGTCAAAAAAAATTCATAGTGATACAATCAAGCATATATGTGTTCTAAGGCTGTAAAAAAAATTCATAGTGATTTAACCATGCATATATGTGTTCTATGGTTGTTAAAAAAAAATTATAGTGATTCAATCATTCATATATGAGTTCTAAGGGTGTCAAAAAAATTTCATAGTGATTCAATCATGCATATATGTGTTCTAAGGCTGCCAAAAAAAATCCATAGTGATTGAATCATGCATATATGTGTTCTAAAGCTCTCAAAAAAAATTCTTAGTAATTCAATCCTGCATATATGTGTTCTTAGGCTGCAAAAAAAATTCATAGCGATTCAATCTTGCATATATGTATTCTAAGGCTGTCAAATTTTTTTTATAGTGATTCAATCATGCATATATGTGTTCTAAGGTTGTCAAAAAAAATTCATAGTAATTCAATCATGCATATATGTGTTCGATGGCTATCAAAAAGATATTATAGTGATTACATGCTCATAAGTGTTCTAAGGGTGTCAAAAAAAATTCATAGTGATTCAATCATGCATATATGTGTTCTAAGGCTGTCAAAAAAATTTCATAGTTATTCAATCATGCATATATGTGTTCTAATGCTCTCAAAATAAAATTCTAGTGATTCAATCATGCATATATGTGTTCTAAAACTGTCAAAACAATTTCATAGTGATTCAATCATGCATATATGTCTTCTAACTATGTCAAAAAAATTTGATAGTAATTCAGTCATGCATATATGTGTTCTAAAGCCAGTAAAAAAAAATCATGGCGATTAAATCTTGCTCATAAGTGTTCTAAGGGTGTAAAAAAAAATTCATAATGATTCAATCATGGATATATCTGTTCTAAGGCTGGCAAAAAAATTTCATAGTGATTAAATCATGCATATATGTGGTCTAAGGCTGCAAAAAAAATTATAGTGATTTAATCATGCATATATGTGTTCTATGGTTGTTAAAAATTTTTCATAGTGATTCAATCTTGCATATATGTGTTTTAAGGCTATAAAAAAAAATTCATTATGATTAAATCATGCATATATGTGTTCTAAGGCAGTGAAATTTTTTTTATAGTGATTAAATCATTCTTATTTGTGTTCTAAGGCTGTAAAAAAAAATTGTAGTGATTGAATAATGCATTTATGTGTTCTAAGGCAGTCAAAAAAAATTTGTATTGTTTCAATCAAGCATATATATGTCCTGAGGCTGTCAAAAAAATCTCATAGTGATTCAATCATGCATATATGTGTTCCATGGTTGTAAAAAAAATTTCATAGTGATTCAATCATTCATATATGTATTCTATGGCTATAAAAAAAAATTATAATGATTCAAGCATGCATATATGTGTTCTAAGTCTATCAAAAAAAATTCATAGTGATTCACTCATGCATATATGAGTTCTAAGGCTGTCAAAAAAAATTTATAGTGATTCAATCATGCATATATGTGTTCTAAGTCTGTCAAAAAAAATTCATAGTGATTCAATCATGCATATATGTGTTTTAAGGCTGTCAAAAAACTTTCATAGTGATTCAATCATGAAGGTATGTGTTCTAAGGTTGTGAAAAAAAATTTTAGCGATTCAATCATGCATATATGTGTTCTAATGCCCTAAAAAAAATTTCTAATGTTTCAATCATGCATATATGTATTCTAAGGGTGTCAAACCAGTTTCATAGAGATTCAATCATGCATATTTGTGTTATTAGGCTGTAAAAAAAATTCATAGTGATTCAATCATCCATATATGTGTTGTAAGGCTGTTAAAATAATTTCATAGTGATTAAATCATGCATATGTGTGTTCTAAGCCTGTTAAAAATTTTTTATAGTGATTAAATCATGCCCATAAGTGTTCTAAGGGTGTAAAAAAAAATCATAGTGATTCAATCATGCATATATGTGTTCC